>NC_045625.1:58607595-58953428 GCF_009829155.1 Mustela erminea
AACTTTGCCTTAAGTGTTTTATCCTTCTCTTTTGGCCTCATGATTGTTCGGATTTCTCTTTCAAATCCTTCACTCATTAGTCTTCTTAAAAGGAAATATATTTAATTGACATTAACTCCACATTCCAGATATCTGTCATCAAAGTGACTATTTTAACACAAGATTTTTAAAGAAAATACTCTATTTCACTTAACTTACACTGGTCTTATGTGGTGGCACTCTGTTCATTTTACAGACGAGAGAAGGAAGGCAGAGAGAAACGTTCGATATGTTGTGGCTGGTTATGGAAACAGACATCCAAAGCCATGTGGTCTGTCACTGTACAGCTAACATTTAAGAGACTCAAACAGCAGACAATAGAAACACATGCATACTTTAAATATAAGACTTATTTAACCACACAAGGTTGAGTTACACTTGACTAGTTTATATTTTATCTACATTTAATAGTTACTATTTTCAACTTTTCCATTTTATTTTTATAGAGTATGTATGTATGTATCCATTTATATCTATATGCCAACCTATCTTCCTATCAAGTATTCTTCTAGCTAATGGTCCACCCATCACTCTCTCAATATTTAAGGTATAGCATCAGAGTGACATAATGTTAGTCTAAAATACAGACCCCAGCCCTAGTTTTAAAGGATCTTATTGGATAACATGTGTCTGGAACTGGGAAAGTTTAAAACTGGTGTGCTAAATTTGTGGGAGCAGTTTTTTTTTTTTTTTTTGTTCTGTCACCATATAGGCTTCATAATCATTAAAAGTACTGTTTTTTTTTTTATATTTTTATTTTTTATTTTTTTTTATTTTTTATTTCCAGCATAACAGTATTCATTATTTTTGCATCACACCCCGTGCTCCATGCAATCTGTGCCCTCTATAATACCCACCACCTGGTACCCCAACCTCCCACCCCCCGTCCCTTCAAAACCCTCAGATTGTTTTTCAGAGTCCATAGTCTCTCATGGTTTACCTCCCCTTCCAATTTCCCCCAACTCCCTTCTCCACTCTAAGTCCCCATGTCCTCCATGCTATTTGTTATGCTCCACCAATAAGTGAAACCATATGATAATTGACTCTCTCTGCTTGACTTATTTCACTCAGCATAATCTCTTCCAGTCCCGTCCATGTTGCTACAAAAGTTGGGTATTCATCCTTTCTGCTCGGCATCAGGGAAATACAAATCAAAACCACAATGAGATATCACCTCACACCAGTCAGAATGGCTAAAATCAACAAGTCAGGAAATGACAGATGCTGGCGAGGATGCGGAGAAAGGGGAACCCTCCTACACTGTTGGTGGGAATGCAAGCTGGTGCAGCCACTCTGGAAAACAGCATGGAGGTTCCTCAAAATGTTGAAAATAGAACTGCCCTATGACCCAGCAATTGCACTATTGGGTATTTACCCTAAGGATACAAACGTAGTGATCCAAAGGGGCACATGCACCAGAATGTTTATAGCAGCAATGTCCACAATAGCCAAACTATGGAAAGAACCTAGATGTCCATCAACAGATGAATGGATCAAGAAGATGTGGTATATATACACAATGGAATACTATGCAGCCATCAAAAGAAATAAAAGTACTGTTTTTTCAGCTAAGTATGTTAAACTTTATGAAAATTTCCCTACCTTGCCCACATTTTTAAAACTCACTGAGGACCAGAGAGCACAAAGCCAGAGTCTGGCATTTGGGAACTACCATTTCTTGTAGACAGCCTGAGGCTGTTTATCCTTCAGGAAACCCTGTGAAACAGGTCTCAGAGGATAACGATTTCTTTCCTATGTGAGCTCCCACAAAGGGGTTCCACTTATCCTGTCATCTAATAACTAAATAAACCTGTGTAAGGTTTATTTTAGTAAATTGTATTTCCTCATTTTAGCAAGTTCTGCATTTTGGGGATACTTATGTAGACAAGGGTCTCAAGTTTTTTTAAACAGAGCTTATCTCTATTTCCTGGGAAACTGTAAGTCTGACTATATTGTTAATGATATGCTGTGCAGATCTGTGTGTGTGTGCTTGTGTATTTGGCACACCCTCCTTTTCTTTCCACTGGGTTCATTTATTACATACTTATCAACATCTGTTTTGAGCACTGGCCTATTAGGTGTTAGGATTCAGAGGTTAATAACACAGCTTGAACTCAGTTCATGACCTAATATCAAAATAGAAGTTCTTATAAGACAGGGACCATGTTTTATTTCCTATAGCACCAAACAGAAGGCCATCACACATTGGAAGAAATCAGTATATATTTGTTGATTTAGAAACATTTCTTTCAGGAAGAAAGAAAGAAAGAAAGAAAGAAAGAAAAAAGAGAAAGAAAGAAAGAAAAAGAAACTTCTCTCAAAGTGACATGTGTATTCTCAGAGTTCTTAAGTATGAAGACTTAAAAGAGTATCATTCTTTGCTTAAGGTTGTGTGTATGTCTGGTTACTTAACCTCTATAAATATAGCATATGTGCATATGTATTATCCTAAACATTGACGTACTATACATAGGTTATGTTAAAGTAATCAAATCTTAAATATAAGATTTAATATATAGGCTGGTCAATCTTTACAAAGTCAACATGGATTACAAGATAACAAAATTTATAGCACCCCAGAAGGCTCTTTCTCTTACCGCCTTACATTTGTGCCTCACTCCAAAGGTAATCACCTTTGTTGGGATTTCTATCAATGTAGATTATTATCTATTCTAGATAGATATCTGTTCATAATAATATGTCCATAATAATATTATCTATTCTAGATAGATAATGTATCTGTCTATCTATCTATCTATCTATAGTACATAAATAATATACAGGTTATATATAGATAGATATAATATAATATAGATAATCTATAATATAATATAGATTATTTAATAAGTATATATAGATTATCTATTCTTTCACCATAGATCTGACTAATAGAGCGGCCCTTGAAAAATGTACTAATCAGTAAATAGCAAGTGAATTGAACCATTGAAATGTTTGTAGATAAGTTCAAATGTAGAAATTAATATAACGTACATATATGCACAACTCAAAAGACATGATAGAGGATAAACTGAGGTAGGAGTAAATTTGGTAGCATACAGTATTACAACATCCAAGAGAAAAAATTTTAAGAAGGACAAAATGATAAATACATTGTTTAAAAAACAAACAAAAAAATCAACAATGAAAACAAAAGGAAGAGAAAAAAATCCAATACAAGAGGAGTATTTAGCTTTTTTTTTTTTAGGAGAAACTTTTCTTTCTTTTTTTTTTTTTAAGATTTTATTTGTTTATTTGACAAAGAAAGACACAGACAGAGAGGGAACAGAAGCAGGGGGAGTGGGAGATGGGTTTGAGCCGGGAGCTCCATGTGGGGCCTAATCCCAGGACCCTGGGACCATGAACTGAGCCAAAGGCAGATGCTTAAGGACTGAGCCACCCAGATGCCCCAGTATCTAACTTTTTAAATGCAAAACTTTGGAGAATATTTTGCCTGAAAATTAAGTAAAGTTTGCCTGAAAATTAATAATTTCATATATATTTCTGTTGCAAATTCCTTAATGCTTTCCCCCAAATATTCTAAGAATTCCAGATTTCCAACAGCATTTTTTCTTTCAAGATTTTATTAAAATTCAAGTTAGTTCATATATAGTGTAGTACTAGTCAACAGCATTTTTTTTTTAAGACAGTTCAATGCTTTCAAAATGGGTTGGAGTTTTAGTTGTAATTAAGAGATAAATATTTTTTGATTGATCAGTTAAAACAAATGTAAACCTTACTCTTTTCAAGAAAGAGAAAATTATGTTTTTGACAGGTTGCCTTGCATATTTTGCTTTGGCTATTATTATATGTTTTGAAACATTACCAGGAGGAAATTAAGTTATATATAGATGATATAGATATAGATAAAGATGTAGATATAGATATAGATCTATTTATTTAAATAGATAGATAAAATAACAGAGGAGCAATACACTTAAATACATATAAATATATAAATTGTGGAAGGTTGCAGTAATAGTTTTCCTAAAATAAAATACATTTTTTCTCAATTTTAAATCCAGTAAACTTATATTGAACTTGCATTTGGGAAGTAAACTCTTGTTTTAAGTGTATATTTATGATTTATGTATTTTTGTGGATTATACTTGCATTCTTCTAAAAAAGTGAGATCTAGAAACTACATGTACTAGAAACTATATGTATACCATATAAAAATAGCCATACATTTAAAGATTTTGTGTGCTTATGAACTGGAAACTAGTTTTATTTTCATATCTTTTCTTGTAAGTTGGTAAGAACTATGATCAGCATACTCGAAAACCAAATGTAGATAGAATTATATATCTAAAGTTAAGCTTTCACGTTTTCTTTAAAAATCCATTTGTAAGAGGACAAAGGAAAAAAAAATTCCACTTGTAATTATTTAAAGTAAATGGTTTTTGCTAAACAATAATAGATAACAGTCCTTAAGTGCTCACTGTATTCCAAGAACATATGCTTTAAGTTGGCAACTCAAGTAAGGTTCTTAGCACTATGAAATATAGTCTGTTCTTATTTTAGAGAGGAAGAAACTGTTACACAGAGTTTAAATAACATGTCTAGGATCAATACCTAATAAATGACAGAGAAAAGATTGGAGTCTAAACAGTGTGGCTTTAAATTCTATGATCATAATCACTCCTTTTGTTCTGCTCTAAAGACTGCAGCACTTGCTAGATGCCTGATGTAGAGCAAATAACCCAATCTAGGGGGGAAATTAAGAAATTGACAAATGCTGGCCTAAAACTTCAAGACACACAAAAAAATTCTAGAACGTTATCTATTGCTAGAGAAATAGGTCTTGCTATACATTTACTGAATATTAAATAATTTCCTACATCCTTACTCTGCCTCATCCCAAGCATTTTTACTCAGTTGCCACCTGAAAGATAAGCAACTATCCCAAGGCAGAAGGAAAATTTTTCTTCGAGTTAAATTGAATGGCAAAGGAGAATCTAGCCAGGGCCACAGAGAACAAAGTGTCTTTATGTTTTCAGGACTGAACTGATCTAGGGAGTTAGCATCTGATGTTCAAAATGCCTTCAGTCATATACCTTCTCAGTGAAAATGTTGGTCCAACAATAGTAGTATCTGGGGACTGGAAAGTGATAATATTTCACATATTATAGTGTCATGTTAGATATCCTGGAAGGCAGCATTTTGAATTATTCTTGCTATTTGAAAGAGATTCCATTCTTTGAGTAATATAAGAAGTTAGGTGGTCTTTCATGGTTAACTCTCCACATCTAATGTTAAATGTTCAAGTTGTCCTCTTGTTGAACAAGGGATTAGTGGTATCTTCAATTATGAGTTGGGAATCTGACTTTTTTGACAGTGGGATTGAGAAAACAGTTCCTAGAGTTCTTAAAAATACCCTTTAGGCTACAAATAAAAAGCTCCTCTTGTCATTTTCAGAGCATTTTAAAAAATATTTAAGAACATTAATGTTCACCATGCTTGCTTCTGCCACCACAGGCTGTTGGAATCATCTAACTGCTGTTAAAGTTAGAATACTTTATCTTAGAACCTAAGGTAATCTAGGTTCTTAAGAAAGCTTCCCTTGGGATTATAAATATTAATGTGCTAAAATGGCTAATCATCTTTGAATTTTCCATCATTTCTGTTGTGATTTTTATGCATATGAGATGATACATTACATAATTATATCTTACACTACCGTCTTGAGCACTAGGTGCAAGTTTATCTTATATTTTATGTGCTTCCATGATAAATTCATATTATCATATGATTATTAAAATCTATTGCTACAATGCAGCAAGCAAATAAATCTTACAACCATGGAGCTCACTGTCTGTGTTTTTATTTTTCTGAATGCTTGCTCTTAAACTCGCAGAAAAAAAAACATATAGAAGAGCAAGATATCATTATTTATATATAATTGTAAAGACTTTCCCATCAGTGAAAATGTTTTTCATTGAAACTGTTATTAGCTCTCTATCTTTTCCAAAGGTACACCAGGGCTGTCGTTTTTTTGTGCATTGTTGCTCTTTGAATTACTCTGATAAGAAGGAAAATTAACATATATCTTGTTACTTTGGTTTGTTGTTTTTCCTCGATTGTTGTCTGTCCTTAGTAGTCCATTTCACCAGGGTCTGGTATCTATCCCCAAATCTCACCCTTGTGCCAGAAACCATGCAATTTATTTGACAGAGTTCTGTGTTTCCAGTAGTCTGCTTATTTAGGCTTCAAAAAAAAAAAAAAATCAATTTACTTCTAAATGCCTGGTAATTTTTTCTTGTCCCCCTTCAGTTGGGAAGCAGCTATACTGCATGTTCAATTTCTTAATTAACCACAGTTCATTTAACTTTTTGAATATAACTTTTATAATTTTAGTGACTAGCTAATTAGTACTTCAAATCTTTCTACCAAATGGCAGAGAAGAGTAAATATTATCAAATGGGAATCCAAAATCTTATCTGGAAGAGCTCGCTACTCAGAACATTCTATTTCTCTCAGGTTTCTTTTCTTAAAAACGTGATTTTGGTATTCTATCCTTAATATATCTATGTTGATTTGGGTATAAATACTAGTAAATCTATCACTGATGACAATCCATATCTTGGTTATTAGTTAAAGTTTTTTTCCAGTGGCCATCCCCCCCACCACCTGACTAGAGAGCTAGACCAATATCTTCCCAGGGTTTTGAGGTCCTGGAGCTCTTATAAGATTAAGCAAGATGTGATGGGACTGATAGGCAATGTTCATGCAAAACAGTCCCAGGGGTATGTGCTTGTGGGAAAATTCCTAAAAAGGTGTTGGTGCAGGACAGTGAGGTTTTTGCTGGAAGGATGGCTAGGTGGCCTCTAGAAAAATGTCTTCACTGCTGAGCTTGACAGTGAGCTCTCCTTTCCTCAGGCATTTCCAAGGCTCAACTTCCAAGCTGATAACCCCCCTCCTGCTTTCTTCTCTTGCCCCAGTTCCCTGTTAAGACTCCCTTTCCCCCCCATCCCACACACACTTGTATTGATCTTTCCCATTAGAAACAAAACAAAAGATACACTAGCAACCACAAAAAAGAACACTCTTATATTCTTGTTTTTTTTAGAAATAAACCTTGTAAGTCTCCCAAAGAAAGATCCTGAATTATTAGCTGATGGCAGTTGATAGAAAATCTGAGCATTGTCAACACATAAGGGAAATATCTGAGACAGTCATTAGAAAAAAAAGAGTGTACCCTTAGGAGTATGGGGAAAAGGATCCAACACAACTATGGGACTAGAGAAATCCAGGTTAAAAGAGCCTTAAACAATCACCTAATCCTAATTCCTGACCTCTTACAGTTATGCCTCAAGCCAGTGCAGACTTCAAGAAGGATGACATGGTAGCAACCTGGCTTATAAAACAAATCTTTCATTAATACCAGTGCCGGGTTTGTGTTAAACTATCTCTTAGCTGTTATCCAGAGGCTGGCAAGTCAAAGCCTCTGCAAATTATGTATTTGGCAGTTTAACGAGGTTGTCAAGATCATCAATTGTCAGAGAAAGAGAATGGGTAATGACAAGGAAGAAAGTTCAAGGTGATGTCTTTGCTAAGCTCTGGAATGCTAATAACTGGGAATAGACATAAATACAGCATCCCCTATATAAACATAAATGATTTTACCACATTATTACTTTCTTATTGTCAACAGCTTCTACATCCTGAGTGGTGTTTCCCTTGCTGGTTTTTATGTGCCAATTATTTTCTGCTATAAGTCAACAACCACCTAGGAAACCAACACTTTAGTGATCACCTTTTAATTAAAACAACTGCTAAACTCAACATTCGCTTTTCTATTATTAAAATGACTTGCTTGCTGCATAGGGATAACATGGAACAGATTAATTTTCCTCAAGGAGATAAAAGATACAAGGAGAGGGGAAGTAATCTCTCCCAGCCTCATATGGTGTTTGCTTCTTTTCAGATGTTCTGATTAAAAGAGATATCAAAGTGAAAAAAGGTCACACAGGGTGGCAGTAGGGGCCCACATGTGGTAGCATGCTGGGTTTAGACAGTATTTTCAGTAGGATTATGTGTTGAGATCACATCTTTATATACCATTTGTTTTGATACAGCTCAAATATTGCATAGGGACAGTATTTACCCAGGCTGTTAGGAGATCAGAACGCAGGTAATGAACGAGGAAAAAAAAAGAAAAAAAAAAAAACTAAAGAAAATAATATCCATTCAGATGTTTTAATGTCTTAAACTGATAATGGTTCAGTCCAGTGTAAGAATATAGAGTTGATGAAGTAAACAATCTGTTAATCAAGGAAACAAGCCTCTACATCCTAAAGCCAACTATAGAAAGAACATTGTGTTTCAGCTTAAGACACTTTAAAATACGTGTTTTCATTACATCAGTTAAAAAATTATATATATTCCAGGGGCACCTGGGTGGCTCAGTGGGTTAAAGCCTCTGCCTTCGGCTCAGATCATGATCCCAGTGTCCTGGGATCAAGCCCCGCATCCGGCTCTCTGCTCGGCAGGCAGAGAGCCTGCTTCCTCTTCTCTGCCTGACTCTCTGCCTACTTGTAATCTCTGTCTGTCAAATAAATAAATAAAATCTTAAAAAAAAGTACATATATTATACACATGTGTGTGCGTGTGTGTGTGTGTTTGAAGTAAATCAAAAGGTAAGCTTTGATCAGTATTTACAATTTTAAAAATACTTGTGTTTCCAACATACGCTTATTTTTGAAATATCTATTATACATTTGGAAAGTACATTAAAACAGTAGTTCCCAGTTGCTGCTTTGTAGCAAAATTTTCACTAGCCCACTATAAAAGGGTTAAGTGAGAACAGCATAGATCTTTATAATGATTTATTTAGTTAATTGAAAGATGATTCTTCTCTGACAGAAAGTCCTATTAATTTTTTTGGGTGGTGGTAAATATTCCTTTCTAAACACATTTTACATTTTAAAATGCAAATATTTATATAATTTTCTTTAAAATATATTTTTGATAATTCTGGTAACATAATGTTACACATTATATTGTTTCTCAGTTTTTTAAACTTTGTGAAGTCAAAAATTTAGGACCATCTTCCCTAAGACCAGAGCCAAGTCCCTTTTATGTTGTGACTCCTTTTGTTGAGATGACAGAGAAACAGAGACAGTGGCTGAAGGGGAAGGGAGGTACAGGTTTGGATGTGGTACTCTGTGATTGGGGCTTTGATAGGCACCATGTAACCACAGGCTACATAAATGCTTTGTATAATTTTGTCACTTTCACTGTAATGAAGTATTCAAAGAAGAGCACCTTAGAGCCACCAATCTTAATAGATAACTGGGAAACATCAGCTTAGTATGTTTCCATCTGAATACAGTAAAGGTAACTGTAAAGTGTTCAGTTACCCAAAGATACTTACACTCACAGTTGTAAGGTGCTAGAGTTTGTGCTAGTCCTCACTTTCTCCTCCCCCCCGACACAAAAAACTTACTAAAGACATATTAGTGTTCCTATTTTAGAGATGACAAAACTAAGGCTCAAAGTTAAGTATTATCTAAAGCAGCTGTGATGTGGGGGACACTACCATCTAACACAGTGCTTTCAGGTAACTTTTCCTGATTCTCTATTAGAGCATGCTGGAGGCCATAGAATTTGTTTTATTTTTAATATCTATTAGGTTCTGGTTCACTGATTATACTGATATTATCTATAAAGCCCTTGAATTTCTTCAGGCTTCACATAATATTATCAATCATCTGAGAGATGGAATTGCAGCCTTTAGGGACTGGGGAAGAGCTTAGGGATTTGATACCATGGGGCCTAATTTTTGCTGTTACCTTCACAGTCATAACCTTACACCTCTGCAAACCTAGCCAGAAGAGCTGACCGCAGCAGCTGTTGGAGCTTAAGCCTGGAGGACTCAAGGATTCAGAAAGGGAACCAGAAAGTATCTAAAAGTATCTAACCATTCGTGGGAAATCCTTTCCTTCTACACTTTGTGGGACATTAAGGCTGCAAGAAGCAAGAAAGAGTAGCACACTATTAATATTCACAGAAGTCAGCTGAAAAAGACATGCACTTCTTCAGCTTATCCATGGGAAGAGGTGGATGGTCTGAGAGGTGTGGCAGGGGGCAGCTCAAGCAGCAAAATGCTTTTTATTAAACCAGGCTTTTTTTTTTTTTTCCTTCTTATGTCAGTTAACACCCAAACAGTTAAGAAGTTGTGGCCTTTTCTCCTCTTGATCCCAGAAGGGGATGTGGTGGAAATAAATCAAGATACTTAGGCATCCAGTCCTTCAAGTAATATTTTGGTAGTAAGTAATGACCAGTCACCTCTTCCCAATAACCTCTTCCAATAACTCACATAACCTTTGCCTTTACATAGTTAAATTAAGTTTATTTAAAAGCGTGATTTTTATAGATGTAAGTTAATTGCTCTTGATTTATTTGCTTTGGTAAACTCCAATCAGATCAAAATCAGGTTTACAAAATGACAAGAATAAAAAGGACAGATTTCATTTAGCCAGATATTTTAGCTTTGAATGATGTTTACTAATTATTTTAACACTCTACTTTAAAAACTTAATTGACCATGTTGTGATAGATGAAGTTTTAATAGGTTAAAAGCCAGCTTTAAAGTGATTCCTACAGTGAATGACAGCTTTTTCAATCAGAGATTCTCAACTTCTCAGATTAAAAATATTTAGCTGATAGTAAGAAAATACTTAAGTTTGTTACAAAGATTATGAATAAAAGATGAAGTAAAAAATCAGTAAGTAAATTTAGAAACTACAGCCTTATAAGAAAAAAAAACTAGTGTACATCTTGTGATAAAATATTTTTCTAATTATTATTGAATTGATTATTCTTGGGGTTAAATATAAGACTATTTCTCATTAATAGAGGCTTACCAAATGATTATAAAAAATTTTGTGTTATAAACTTTTTAATCTAAAAGTACTGACAACAATTCTAGCAATTTGTGAAAACAAATTGCTGTTCCATAATTTTGGGGCTTGATAGACAACTGATACCAAAATAGCCTTTCTGTTTATCTTCTAATTTTCAAAGCAATATATTTAAATTAGATACTTTGGAGCCCCAGTTTTGAAACATTCCAATTCTGCAAATCAGAAAATTTATTTATCCTTTTGCAGATTACAGAAGATAAATGCTTTTTATCATTTTAAGTAGAAAAATAGTTGGGATGAAAAATTACCTTGACAAGATTGCTTGAAATAAAATATCTTTGTAAGATTGAGAAGCTATTATGAGTCATATAACTGTCAAATGTAAGTGAATCTTAGCAGTATTCATTGTTTCCCTGATATCCCTATTTATCTTGGGAAAATTTGAAAGGGAAATATTATTTTAAAAATATTGTTCTCAACAGGAATAAACATAGATTATTTTATATTCAAACCCAAAAGATGTATTCAGATAATCTTGTGACAGTTTTGCACATCTTATATCAATTTTGCTATTTGAGTAAGCACTATTTCACTCCCATGTGCTATTATTTATTCTGAAAATTACTGACACACTCTGGATTTCAGGAAAGATTGGCAGAAATAAATATTTCTTACATCTTCATTTTGATTTTAATCAAAACATCTTTGAGTCACTGAAGTACAATTGAACTAACAGGTCAGGCCTTCCTGATTTTGGTTACTGTTATTGTCTCATTCATTCACTCATTCATTTATTCTTTTTTATCATTTGTTTGTTTATTTTTTATGGTAATCTATCAATCTTTACAAGGTTGAAGAATCCACGATACCCACTTAGTTTGGCCTGGTGCATGTTTTTTGAGTGCCCACTCCGTGAAAGATCTCACCATTGGAATTTGCTGTTGCCATCCTGTGATGTTAAACATTTCTCTGTAAACTATTACTTATACTGACCCATTGCTTACAATTTTTTAGCCAGAGCAATTCAAGATGGTGTATACTTCCATCCAGTGACTCATGGTCTCTATTTTTATAGAGTTTTCATAGTTATGTTTTATTCTATTTTTGTTATTTTTTAAAGATTTTTATTTGACAGAGAGAGACACAAGGAGATAGGGAACACAAGCAGGGGGAATGGGAGCAGGAGAAGCAGGCTACTGGCGGAGCAAGGAGTCCGATGCAGGGGACTCATTTCCAAAGGCAGACACTTAACCACTGAGCCACCCAGGCCCCCTATAGCTATGTTTCAGAGCTGGAATTAGAGGTATAGAAACTTTGTTTCTTCTCAAATTGGTTTTTATTTATTGATTATATATTTGTCATCTTTGCTGATCTTTCGTCTTTTATGTATTTATCTGTTTATTCCAAGATTCCTAGATCAATGGTGACTTCTTTTGTGTATAGCAAAGTATTTGTGTTTATGTGTGTGCGCTGGAGAGGGGAAGGAGTAAAGGGATGGGGGAGAGAAAGGATGAGCCATGTTTGTGTTACCTTTTGAGTTTTTTAATCAATCAATCCCTCCACTCCACCCCTGGCTTTTTCCCCCTTCATCACTTAATTCCTGAAAGGCACCTCTCCCTTTCGCTACTTTGTCTCTCCAGTAAGTTTTGGAGACTACCTCGTTACATTGTGCATTCTTTTATGCTCTTCCCTGGTGATGAACACTGGGTGTTGTAAGTAAATCATTAATCATTTAAATCATTAAATCTTATACCTGAAACTAATTTACACTATATTAACTAACTAGAATGTAAATAAAAAACTTGGAGAAAAAAAAAAAGACTAGTGAGCTACCTTAAAGTGCTTAGTTTGAAAATATATAGAGAGGTTCTGTTTTCTTATCTTTCCTAATTGTCTCTTGTCATAGTGTGCTTGTCAAAAATCTCAATTTTGGGGGCGCCTGGGTGGCTCAGTCATTTAAACATCTGCTTTTGGCTCAGGTCATGATCCCAGGGGCCTGAGATCGAGCCCCACAATAAGCTCTCTGCTCAGCAAGTAGCCTGCTTCTCCCTCTGCCTCTGTTTCTCTCTCTCTCTCTCTCTGTATGTCATGAATAAATAAAATCTTTAAAAAGAATCTCAATTTTTTCAGACTTGTTTTATGGATTGGAATGTGGCCAATTTCTATGAATGGTGGATGTGACATGAGAAGAATTCCTTCTCTAGTTTTGTATATGAGATTCTACATAGGTAATATATCCCCAAATAAAACTTACTATATTTTTCAAAACTTCTATAGCTTAACTATTTCTGTTGCCTGTTTGACCAATCAATAGTTGAGAGATATGGGTTCATATTTTTCACTATTATAGTAAATTTGCCAATCCACTCCCCTCACAGTCCCCTTCCAACAGTGATATGAAACATATTTTTCCTCTATGGGTATCAAAGTTTTTTTTATATGAGGCATATAAAACATATTTGGAATCCTATCTTCTTAGTAAATTGTATCTTTTAGTGATACTTTCTGTATGGAAAATTCATTTACTATTAAAGATTATTTTGTCTACTATTAATATAGTTAACAACATTTTAAGGTATACATTTAAGTGGCTTATTTTTATATACCTTAGTTTCAACCTTCTCTGTGCTTAGGATATTTGTATGTCTCTCAAAAAGTGTATCATTTTCTCTAGGAGTTCACATTGGATTGATCTTTGTGAACAACCTGAGTTGTTGCTTTTTTTCTAGTAGGATTCTTCCCTTCAGAAAAGATTTGAGTATGTTTCTTCCAGGAGCCAGAAGACACTACAGAACTAGATTCTCTTAGCTCATTGAAGAGCATTGAGCTTAATCCGGGAGTCTTTGACCTTCTTTCACGTACACCTTAAATTTCCTTCCACATACTTCTAGTCATACTAATAGTGGATCCCACCCTCAAAATGACCCTTCTTTTTGTATTTACAATAAACTGATCAAAACCCTTATATCTTCTCATGATTATGGATATTTGATAGGGTTTTGTTTTGTTTTTAACATTGCGTAAGCCCTGGAATGCAACAACAACATATATGTATAATGTAGTTTCTAGTTAGTAAATGCATGTGTGTTACCATCTATATATGTGTTCTTGGAACTTTTAGAATCTTCCTCCATTTTCAGACATTGGAGTTATGCAGACTCAGCTTGTATGCCTTGACCATACATATTAGAGCTTTAATCTTACATTGCTAAATCTTTTGTAGCTTCTAATTTCTCATCAGTGAAATTGGATGAATAATGACCTTCACTCAGGATTTCTATAAAGACTGAATTGAAGGGATAGATAGAATTCAAAATGGGTTTCTAATCCCATTCTCTCTGTGAGGTAGCTATGTATAATGGTTCTCATCATACAGCTCCAGGGTTAACCTGGTTAGGAATTCATCTCTGCCACTAATTTATTAGCTGTGCTGTATCAAGCAAGTTACTTAACTTCTCTATGATGCCATTCCTCATACAAAATAAGAATAATAATAGTGTATTCTTCATAGGATTTTTTTTGAAAGAGTTAATCTTTAATAAACCTAAAATAGCTACAGACACAAGTAAAACATTATCTAAATATAGATAATATAATTATATCAATTCACCTAGTGATTCTTTTTTGTTTTTATATTTTGCTCTTTGTAAATTATCCACCAATATTTTTAATTTATTAAGAAAATCTTTATTAGAGATGATGGAATTTACTAATAATTATACTTATTTGCATTTGTTACAACTATAACTCAGAAAATTACACTGTAGTTATACTACAGAATCATGTAGAATGATATCTGTTTTCTTTTATTTACATATTGAAAAAAGTAAATTCTTCTTGCTTTATCCTGTATCCTTCTTAATAATTGAATGTCTTACCCCATAGTGATCTGTTCAATGTGATTCATTTTTCACAGCAGGTAGACAGGCTGTAAAGGTTGGCTCACCCTCTCAAATGTATCCCTGACAAGTCCTGATGGTTTAATGTACTGTGGCAATTTTTATTCTTCTCATAAAAACTCCCTAATCATAGTCTCCTTTGGTTTGGAGGTTTTGTGAAGGCATATTTGTGGCAACTGTGTCTCTTTTCTGTCAGCTACTCTGGTCTTATTATTTTTCTTCCACATTAAACACACTTTTTATAGTGCCTTATATTTATTTTTAGTTAACAGAAATTACTCCTAATTCTCTGTCAAATATTACTCTACTTTACTGTCAGATGGTTAAAGTTTTTAGTCCCTTCTATCTGAACAAATGTTGAAAAATAAGCTAGAACAAAATGAAAGGACCAATAGAATGTTTATGGAGGGTGATGATGAGTGAATTAATAATATTACAATTGATCACATCAGTAGATTAGAAGCATATCTTAATGGATACATGGCTATAATCATCAATATACATATTCAGTATTTAAATTGTCAATAATGATTTTAATATACATATACATGGTGTTCAGAATTCTTATAAAGGTTATTTCTTTTTTAACATTTTTTTAAAGATTTTATTTATTTATTTGACAGAAATCACAAGTAGGCAGAGAGGCAGGCAGAGAGAGAGGAGCAAGCTGGCTTCCTGCTGAGCAGAGAGCCCGATGCAGGACTCGATCCCAGGACCC
This sequence comes from Mustela erminea, assembly GCF_009829155.1. Lineage (NCBI taxonomy): Eukaryota > Metazoa > Chordata > Mammalia > Carnivora > Mustelidae > Mustela > Mustela erminea. The sequence goes on from NC_045625.1 coordinate 58,623,117, forward strand.
TAATATCATGACCTGAGCAGAAGGCAGATGCTTAACCCACTGAACCACACAGGTACCCCAGAAAATAACTAGTTCTATACCAGTCAGGATCAGTTGGTACTATCAGCTGTACCTGTAGAAACTCTGTGTGTTGTGTTCCTTGTCCACCTCAGGAATTGGAAGTTAAAATTACCCCTCGTGGTTATTGTAGTCAGGGAAAGAGAACAAGTCTGCTATCAAGTTGTCATTTCACTATCATTTTGCACTAGACCAGCACATAAGAATCTAACTTAAAAAAATATATATATGTGAACCAAAATATCAACCAAAACATAAATTTAGGATTGGTCCCTGAAGATATATGGCCCTCCAGAGTTGATTCTGGTGAGTTAGGAGTTGTTGGAGAAAGACATTTTTTAGGAGCCATTGTTTACATTGATGTCCTGAATTTATAAAACCATATTGGTCTAAGAAGAGAATAAAATCAATTAGCTGAACTGATTAAAAGTTCAAAATAATAATAATAATAATAATAATGATAATGATAATGATAATATAATAATAATAATAAAAGTAAATAGGTACAAATACCTTAGGAGAGTTAGCAAGTGCCAGTGGCAAGTTTACAGTTTAAATGATTAGTACAACTGAATTTCTCTTTATGCTGAATGAACAAATCTATTAAGAGCAAAGAAGATAAGAGTTAGTTTATAATTTCAGGAGGAAGAAAAAGCCAATCAAAACTTAATTGGATCCATTTAGAAGAAAAAAGATAAACAATGTACTAAAAAGGCAGTAGTAATTAAGAAGGCATTTAAGGATTAATACAATATACTCTAATATTGTATGTCTCAGGGTAACCAAATCAGACCTAATTTAGACTTTGAAATGGCAATTAGCAAAAAATTCTACTAATAAGCAAAATCCTTTGAAATTTCTTTTTTTATTTCTAGAGAGGAAATGTGAAGTCTTGCTGAAGACCATTCAGGAAATAAATTGTTGGGTCCAGATGGTTATTCAATAGTGTTGCATAAGGGGAAAAAAAAAAAATGACACTGGAATTCATTTCCTTTATCAGTCGTGCTTATAATCAGTTCTTGTTTTTAGAGCTTCCGTTTTCCATGAGTGAGACCTGAGGGCTTATTATTCAAAGGCATATAGCTTTGACAAAGCAAACTATTATTTGAGTTTGAGGATCTAGGATTCTAGTTTATGTTTTGAACTGGAAAATGGGCAATAATTTACCAATTTTCACAATAATTTTGTTTCACTAAGTTTGTTCTAATAATCTATGCAGGTCGTAAATTCCTAGTTAGAAATATTTGCAAATGTGCCATTTCTAAGGGAATGTTTTGTAAAGTGGGCCCCCAGACTACTTGCAGGAAAGTCAGATGGAATGCTTGACAAAATGCAGACATTCACCCCCGTTCCACCCCACAGACCTCGGAATAAATATCTCTGGTTGGCATGCTGGAAATCTACATTTTGATAAGAATCACAAGTGACTCAGAGGCATGCTCTCGAGGCATCTGCCTGCATTTACCAGCTACTCCAACCAGCTACGACCGCTACGCTCATCGTCCAACCATTGCTTCTAGGTGATTAGGTCTTCATTGTTAGCACTTGTATCTCTTCTAAAATCTTCTGGACTATTAGAAGAATTCGCTTTTAAGGATAGAACTAGTTAATTTGTTTTCTTTTTTTTTTTAAGATTTTATTTATTTATTTGACACAGAGAGAGAGATCACAAGTAGGCAGAGAGGCAAGCAGAGAAACCAGGGGAAGCAGTCTCCCTGCTGAGCAGAGAGCCCAATGTAGGGATCAATCCCAGGACCCTGAGATCATGAACTGAGCCAAAGGCAGAGGCTTAACCGACTGAGCCACCCAGGTGCCCCAGGGTTAGAACTAGTTCAAAACAGTAGACAATACTACTACTATATATAATTAAAATAATAACTCCTTACATATTTTGCCACTGTATAGTTTACAAAACATGTTAATATACACTTATCTCATTGCATTCAGCAGTAAGTGAAGGAGAAACAGTTTTACTGGGTCTAGTCACAGTACCCACAAACCCATTCAATAGTTTATTGAAATACTCTTAAGCACTATAAGAAAAGTAATGTACCTAATTGGAAAATGAGAATGAAAGAGGTTAATAATGATTGTGACAATCTCAGAATGTATACAGAAATAGTAGGATTTGAACAGGTTATAGAAATATTTGGAGCTTTGATAGAAATAGAAATGATTAAAGAAGGCACTGGTGCAAGAAAAAAAAATGTCATAAGAAAAAAAAATTATCGACATTAGAAAAAGTGAGTTAGGTTTTAACACCTAGAGTAGTTAGTTGTCAATGAATCACATGGAGAGAGGGAAGTGAAGAAATCAAGCTGTAAAGGAATGAGATGATGAAGTAATATTAAAGGCCAGGCTATGATTTTGTGTCCCATTGAGTTTGCACTTGTGGGTAAACATGGAGTATGTTCAAAAAAAGTGACGGGTATTGTTTATTTTTTAATAATACTAATAAAAATATTTATCAGTCTTTCAAATGACCCATTCCTTTTTGCTGATGATTTGTATGCAACAATGTATCCATGGAGAGGGAGGGAAAGAATTAGGAATAAAAGGGGTGGAGGAGAATCTGATATTAGTTTTAAATCATCCTGATAGATTAATATGATAGATGAACTCAACCAACTCTTCCTTTTAGAATGAGGATGTTTGGAATTCATTGAAGAGGAAAGAAACTAGACACATGGATGAGGAACTATTGCAGTGGTATTGTTGAAATAAAATAAAAGTTTTAGCTAAAATAGTAGAAACAAAAAAATAAAATTTGTGGAGGCCAACTTAACAAAATTTGCAAACTGATTAAATACTAAGTTAATGACTTAAGATGCACATCCCATTGGTTGTCGTAGGAGTAATATTTTGTTAGTTTTTAACTGTTGTTATTATTTTTATAAAATTGAGCTGTGTGTAGCTTTAAATTTGTTAAGTTTTTAAATTTTTTTAATTAAAAAATTTAGTAACTCTTTTTTTAAAGATTTTATTTATTTGACAGAGACAGAGAGAATACAAGTAGAGGCAGTGGGAAGGGAAAAAGCCGGCTTCCTGCTGAGCAGAAAGCTCATTGTGGAGCTCTATCCCAGGGTCCAGGGATTATGACCTGAGTAGAAGGTAGATGCTTAACTGACCGAAACACCCAGGTGCCCTAAAATTGTAGCTTTTAAAAAGAAAAGGTGAAAGCTGCACAAACTTCTACCAAAAAGGGACACTATCCTAGAAGTTGAACATGCCCTTAATGAAAGATAGAAAAAAAACAGACAAATTACAGAAATGGAATCATAGTGCATATATTGTTTTTGGTACAGTTTTATTACTCTACATTGTGTCATAGACATACTCGTGTGTCCATCAAAATGTATTAATATCATCCTTTTGAATGACTGTACAGTATATCATTTTACACAGATACAGTATTTTAATTAGCCAATCCTTTACCAACGAACACTTTATTACTTCCTCTCTTTTTGATATTATGAATAGAGCTTCAGTCAGCATCCTTATACATATTTATTTCTTTGGTATAAATGCTTAGATGTAGAATTTTTGTGGCAAAGGGTATACACATTTGATATGTGGATCTGTGTTGAAGAACTTCACTTACTAAAAATTATACCAATAACTGACAACAATATTTCATTTTTTGTATACACAGCACTTGGCTTCATTAAAACTTGAGAAGTTGGGGCACTTGGGTGGCTCGGTTGTTGAAATCAGCATCTGCCTTTGGTTAAGCATCTGCCTTTGGCTTAGGCATGATCCTGGAGTCCCAGGATAAAGCCCCGTATTGGCCTCCCTGCTTGGCAGGAAGTCTGCTTCTCCTTCTCCTTCTAGCCCTTGCTCTCTCTCTCTCAAATAAATTAATTTATTAATTTATTAATTAATTGCTCAAATAAATTAATTAAATAAACAGAAATCTTTAAGACTTGAGAAGATGATTTTGATCTCTTCATACTTTATATCTTCCCTGTTTTGGGTGTTAATATCCTTTCTTTTGCTATTTTGCTATTATAACAAGCAAAAAATAAACATTTGAAATATGGTATATCACTTTAATCAAATTACCAATCAAATGCTCTGTAATATACTCCCTAGAATTTTGGCAGGTAAAATCTCTAGTTTATCTCAGTGCTGTGAAAGAAATATTTGCATAAAATCAGTCATTTGAAGACATTATATTAATATTTTTAATGTAACCTAGGAAAAGAAGGATAGCAATAAATTCAAGGAGTACTATCTTGAGTGTGTTTCATGTGGGATGTGGGGCTATGGCTGAAAGAGAAGGAGCCTTGACACCCCTAAGACCTAAGTTTGAATCCTTGTCCCATCCAGTATCTGAGGGGCTCTGTGTAAGATATCTCACCTCATGGAATATCAGTATCTTCAGCCATATATTTAGGATTTCCTCTCAGGAAACCAGAATACCATGGTAAGAATCCAATCAATGTTAGTTTCTACCCCCCCACACACACACCCTTTTTTTCCCCCTTAAGATTCTATTTTTAAGTAATCTCCACACCCAATCTGGCCCTTGAGCCTACACCCGGATATCAAAAACCCTATACCCCACCAACTGGGCCAGCCAGGTGCCCCTCCTTCTTCCATGTTCTATCACAGTGACAATTTATTTTTTTAAAGTTTCATTTATTTATTTGAGAGAGAAAGCAAGAGAGAAAGAATCCTCAGGCAGACTCCCCACTGAGTATGGAGTCCACTGGACATGGGGCTCAGTCTCACAACCCTGAGGTCATGAGTCTGAGATCATGACCTATGCCAAAACCAAGTCAGGTTCTCAATTGACTGAGCTGCCCAGGCACCTCTCACAGTGACAATTTATGTATTTTTTGATATCAAGGGGAAAAAAAACTACTTTTTCTATTAACTAAAATTGTTTTACTCTGATATTATCTTGTTTAACAGCAACTATTCTACATGTTATATAGTTCAAACAATGGACTGAACAGAAATATTAATGAATACTTTATATTTATATCTTATTTGTATGTCCATCAATTATTTATGGATTTTAAATAACCCATTCTAGGTTTTTATCCATAACTGGAAAGCTGGCTATTCAGCTTTTTGAGACAGAATAATATTTTCTAGAGTTGCCACTCTGAGTAATTTTCTCTCTCTCTCTCTCTTTCCCTCCCTCCCTTCACTGTTTCCTCCTTCTAGCCCAACTCTTTCTTTCTTTCCTACATGCCCAATCTTTCATATAATCTGCTTAATATAAATAAATATGCACACACAAAGAGAAGAGTGACACTGATTACTTGCTTATGTATAAGAATTCAAGTATATATAACAAGTTTTAAGTAATTGAAATAAATTCCATTTTAAAGCATAATTTTCTTTTTCTTTTTTTTTTAAAGATTTTATTTATTTATTTGACAGACAGAGAACACAAGTAGGCAGAGAGGCAGGCAGAGAGAGAGAGAGGAGGAAGCAGGCTCTCCGTGGAGCAGACAGCCCGATGTGGGGCTCTATCCCAGAACACTGGGATCATGACCTGAACAGAAGGCAGAGGCTTTAACCCACTGAGCCACCCAGGCGCCCCTAAAGCGTAATTTTCTATGCTTCAGAATGAGGGGGAAAACTTTTTTGTGTGTGTGCTTACACAACTCTAATATGCTCTAGTTTCAGGGAACCAAAGGTTACTAGTTTAGAAAAGCTTTCTGAGATAGAAGGTTTCTCATTAATATACAACAAAGGTAGAAAGTACTTGTTCACTGATTTTTAATCAGTTTATGACATGGACTGCAAGGCTCCTTCAAAAGGAGATTCTGCTTGACTAGTAATACATTAGCAGTAATCCAGTGATCTGTCCATGCATTAAGGATACAATTTATTTTTCTACTGATCAGTTCTTTTCCTAGTAAAATGAATTGTCTAACTTTTGATGGAACTGTCTAACAAAAGAGCTTTGTGGATGAAATTGACAGACCTTATAGGTTCAGTTTGGTTTGAATGCTTAAATTAGAAGCCCTTGTATTAGGATTAAAATGGGAAAAGAGCTGATCTAATTGCATGTCCGAGCAGATATGTCAAATCTGGTTTCCTAGGAACATTAAATTCTAGTTTAGTTCATAAATGTGGTTAGTATATGAGAAGAGAAGTGATTCTTAAAAGCTAAAGAAATATTAGAAATAGATTCTCCTCACTCTATTCTTTAGAAAAAGATTCTTGTATGTCAGTATCAATAATTTTGCTTTAATAGCAATTATTAAGTTCATAGATGGTTATCACTACCAACAGTAATTTCTGCATATGCTGTTAGGACTCACACCTTTTTCAATTTTTTTTAAAAAAATTAATTTTAAAGACAGGCTGTGTAGGGGACTCTACAAACAATTCATTTCCCTTAGATTCATAGTTTGTCATTTATTACCTGTGTGAGTAAATGTTGTTCTGTATATACATAGTCTACTTATCAATTATTAACTAATATAATTGGAAGTAATGAAAATAAAAGCTATTTCACTGAAATTCATGATTTAGTATCTGTGAAGAATGAGTATCTGTGAGAAAATTTTTAAAACTTTATCTTTAAAATTACCTAAACCAACTACTACACTAGTAACAAAATTAATTCAATTTGGGGTATCAAACTTTGCCTTTGACATCTGAAATATGAATTCAATCAGGTGTTACAACAGCTATTAATCAAAGCCATTAGAAGAAAATTGTAAGGGGCGCCTGGGTGGCTCAGTGGGTTAAGCTGCTGCCTTCGGCTCAGGTCATGATCTCGGGGTCCTGGGATCGAGTCCCGCATCGGGCTCTCTGCTCAGCAGGGAGCCTGCTTCCCTCTCTCACTCTCTGCCTGCCTCTCTGCCTACTTGTGATCTCTGTCTGTCAAATAAATAAATAAAATCTTTAAAAAAATAAAATAAAATAAAAAAAATAAAAAAAGAAGAAAATTGTAAGTAATATATATGTTATGCATATAAACATAATAAAATATATATGCATATATATGCAATATAATATAATATATATATGTATTCATACTTAAAACTGTTCTGTGAAACTTTCATTATTATGTTTCTTTACCAGTGAATAAATTAAAAAGCAAAGTCAGGTCTTTTTTTTTTTTTAAAAGATTTTATTTATTTATTTGACAGAGACAGATCACAAGTAAGCAGAGAGGCAGGCAGAGAGAGGAGGAAGCAGGCTCCTGGCTGAGCAGAGAGCCCGATGCGGGGCTCGATCCCAGGACCCTGGGATCATGACCTGAGCCGAAGGCAGAGGCATTAACCCACTGAGCCACCCAGGTGCCCCAGCAAAGTCAGGTCTTAATGATAATTTGGACATGAAAGAAAGAAGAGAGAGATAGTTCAGTTATGATGCCCATGTTTTTTACTTGAGCGAACTGATTGAACGGTGACGTTTATTAATATAGTAAGATTGGTACAGGGATTTCTTAGAGGTAGAAGTATAATTCTGTTTAGCTTATGCTTGAACTATCTATGAGAAGACAAAGAAGTTAAATGGATAATTGTTTCTACCAGTCTAGGCTGAATTTTTATTTTAAAACATATCTTATTGAGATGATGTCACTTTTTTTTTAAAAAACTTACATTGAACTGTATGTCCTTACTAAGAATTGTTATGAAGTCAAGTTTCTTAATATACCTACTAAGTTCATTCATAAATATTTGTAGTATTGTAATGGGTATATCACACGTTTATATATTATTCAGCATAATTTTCTAACCTGTTTCAAAATAAGTATTTTCCTCCCATAATATTGTTAAGTACAGCAGAGGTGGAAAGAGAGAAGTGGATTAATGATATCAATTCACTCCAATATTTAATTTCAATTCTGAGCTTTTTTTCTTTAAGAATTTATTTATTTATTTGATAGAGAGAGAGAGAACAAATAGGCAGAGAGGCAGGCAGAGAGAGAGGGGAGAAGCTGGCTCCCTGCTGAGCAGAGAGCTCGATGTGATGTACAGCTTGATCCCAGACCCCTGAGACCATAACCTAAGCCAAAGGCAGAAGCTTACCTCACTGAGCCACCCAGGTGCCCTAATTCTGAGCTTTTGATTATGATACTTTTGCTAGTTCTAATACCTACATTCATAAACATGTGTTAGCTTTTGGTTTTTAGCATCAAGTTTTGCTGTTTATATATCTCCAAATGAGATAGGAATTATGGAATGTAAGCTTTTTACAAAATGATAAAATTCACAAATATAGGGAAAAAATAAATTTGATTCTTGCCTCGGTTAAAATGGATGAGATTTATTGATCTAATGATAATAACTTCAATAGAAATGAACACAACAAAAAGTCTTTGTTCTCAAGAACTCTAACGTCCAGAGAAACACAAAACTTGCAGAGGGCGTACTACAGAACAAGGTAGACTACAATGAGCATCATGTGAAAGATAGCAAGATGCAAGTTGCAAGTGGTTTAATTGTTTTGGAGCAGTCCCATCTGTGGATTAATTTATTTAATTCTGAGAAAGAAGAAGTCTTCAGCTGATATGTGTGGTCTAGTCATCTTGGACATTTTGCTTTGTCTTTTTAGAATCTTACCTTGTATGGAGCATGTTTTCCTTACATAAAGAATCGATTGAAGTAGTGATTGAAAATATTTTTCCAACTTTTTCATGCTGATACTATGCAGATAATTTAACAGCGAAGAAAACACTATTGCTTCATATGGTGCAAAATAATAAGGAATACCATAGCAAAACTAAGCTCTTACATCTTTGTTGATGGTTTTCTCCATACGTTATTGCTTATTTATAGCACAGAATGTTTTCTCTTAAAGAGAAGCCTATTGCTGTTGTAGTAGTAATGTGGTGCAAATAAAATCATGATCACATTCCTTCGGGAAATGCAGCTGCAGTTTTCCAGTTTAACTACCTAAGGTATATATTTGAACAGTTTTCTTTTTCTACTACACATAGAGTTGAATGTCACTTTCATAATAATTAGACAATAGGTTTGTTTTGATCCTCTATAAGGAGATTCAGTAATAATATATGTAAATACTGGAACAGAAACCTTACCTTCCCAGCCTTTGAAGATATTTTATGATTGTATAAAGCATTCAAAATGCTACAGTTCTTTACTTTTACATTAAAAAAAACTATTTTATAATTTCTTATGGAGAATGGCAGTATTTGACTACTTCTATAAAATCAGGCATTGATATACTTTAAATTAGATCAAGAATTAATAAATATTAAGTATATATTGTATGTGTGTTTTTCTGTGTGCTTTGTGCGCATGTGTTTGTATAATGCTAAGTAGTATTAAAATCTCTTAAATCTATAAGAACTGGTGAGTTCAAACAGTCAGATTCACCGTTGCACTGGTGTACGCAGGCCTCAAAATAAATTAGCATTTTAATACCTGGGGTGACACAAACATTCAGATCTCCTGATTCTCAGAGAGCCTTTCTCCTTTCCCTCCTTACCCATCCTTCCCTCTTCCTGTCTTTCCCTTTTTTTTCTTCTTTTTCTTCTTTTCATTTTTCCTTAGATGATTAAAATATAAATCAGATCATATCACTTGTCTCCTTCAAACCTTAGTGTATGGCTAGTATTATGGGCAAGAACCCAGATAAATAGTTTTAAACAGGTTAGACATGTTTTTCTTGTTATCTTGAAGCTTGCAGGGCTGAAAAGACAAATAAAAACAAATGAACTCATACATACCTATTCTATGTTGATAGAGTAAGCCAGTAAGCCATGTAAGTATTCCACATATCTAATGATACTATGGCTTAATAGAATTGTTAAAGGGTAGCCATTATTTGTCCATAGAAAATAAGATCGAATGGGGAGATGAACCATGAGACACTGTGGACTCTGAGAAACAAACTGAGGGTTTTGGAGGGGAGGGGGTTGGCAGGTTGGGAGAGCCTGGTGGTGGGTATTAAGGAGGGCACGTATTGCATGGAGCACTGGGTGTGGTGCATAAACAATGAATCTTAGAACACTGAAAAAGAAAAAAGAAAAGAAAAGAAAAGGAAAAGAAAAAAGAAGCTTGCTTCTACATTGAAGCATTAAAAAGATATTTGGAAAACATTTAAAAAAGAGTACGGTAAGACTGAATACAATGTATCACTTTTAAAACATAGAGTTCATTTAATTCATTTGAAGCACTAGTTTTTAAAATACTACTTTTGGGGTGGTGCCTGGGTGGCTCAGTTTATTAAGCATTGGCCTTCAGCTCAGATCATGATCCTAGGTTCCTGGGATCCCGCATAGGTCTCCTTGCTCGTAGGAAGCCTGTTTCTCCCTCTCCCCCTCCTCCCTGTGCATGCTCTCCCACTTTCTTTCTCTCTCTGACAAATAAATAAAAATCTTTAAATAAATGAATAGATAAATAAAATACTACTTTTTGGTTACTGAATAATAGTTTTACATATTTAGTTTTAATTATTTATGTTAACACAGAGTCTTAATTAGAAAATGGTATATGTAGAAGTGAGAAAGGGACTGACTCATCTTGATTCATTATAAAACATCTGGATTGGGATTCTCTCTCTCCTTCACCCTCTGTCCCACCCCCCAACCCCATTCATGTGCTCATTCTCTTTCTCTCTCTGTCTCTCAAAAAAAAAAAAAAAAAAAAACCTGAACAGCCTCTTACTGAAAATATATAGCATACATGCATACATTTGCTGTTTAATTTTGACCCCCACATACAGGAAAATTCCTTAATATACTAGTGCTTGATTTTTTTCTTTTTCAAGTAAGAAATTGTATTTCTTTGGGGGAAGTCATATGTTGATGCTTTAGCAACAAAACAATAGTAGATAGTTACCTAAGGAAAACATGATTTCCCTACGAAGCTGTTTAAAAAGTTAGCTTTTAAGTCTGAGTTATGGAAAGTCATTGTTTAAACATGACACAATGATCACAAGATAAGGGATTCTGGCATTGACAAAAGTAAAATTTTCTTTTTCTTTTTTTCTTTTTTTTTTAAGATTTTATTTATTCGACAGACAGAGATTACAAGTAGGCAGAGAGGCAGGCAGAGAGGGAAGAAGAAGCAGGCTCCCTGCTGAGCAGAGAGCCCGATGTGGGGCTGGATCCCAGGTCCTGGGATCATGACCTGAGCCAAAGGCAGAGGCTTTAACCCACTGAGCCACCCAGGTGCCCCGACAAAAGTAAAATTTTCTAATTCAGGCTCTGACTATTATCATGGGAAGGAGGGAAAAGCTTGCAGTTGGTGGTTATTTGAATTCTGCTAAAATTGTTAGTTTTCTATGCATAATCTGTGTGTATGTTGGAACAGGAGCAAGTGAAACACTAGAAATCACTCTATTTTATGCTCAAATGTCTGAAATCTTTTTAAGATCCTGATAAAGTGTTGTCATCTCCCAGATGAACTAAGAAATTACAGTTTCTTAGAATGCTTATATATATGATCATGTCAGTTTAACTACCAGTTTCAGAAAACATCATATGTACTGGGGTTACATCTTCACCTTAGCTTCTGTTTTGCCCAGATCCCACATCTCAAGAACAACTCATGCCTTGCGCTAGAGAAATACTGTCAATTTATTTTCTAGATCCCACCCTTCTCACCATTTCTACCACTCATCAACCCAGGGCACTGACATTCCATGCTGAGACACTGAAATAATATTTTCACCGTGTTCTTCCTTGCACCTTTCCATATACCCTGACTCCCTGACTCCCTTTCCTTATACCCTGACTCCCTCCATGAAAACTAGATGATCTTATTAGATCAGACAATGTTATTCCTCCATTCTGAACCAGTGGCTTCCAATTTCACTTAAAATACATTCCCCAACCTTTATGATGTTAGGCTCAGGTACTTCTCCAGTCTATCTGCTGTTTCCCTTTGTGCAGTTATGAATTACATGGCATTTTTTTGAAGTACAAGCATGTTGTTAGCATTTAATAGGCCAAGCAAATGAAAGGCAAATACCCATCTATGTTAATTTAAAATGCAATATATATATATAAATTTTAAAGATTTTATTTATTTATTTGTCAGAGACAGAGGGAGAGAGAGCAAGCAAGCACCCGCAGGCAGAGAGGCAGGCAGAGGCAGAGGAAGAAGCAGGCTCCCTGCCGAGCAAGGAGCCCGATGTCGGACTTGACCCCAGGACCCTGGGATCATGACCTGAGCCAAAGGCAGCTGCTTAACCAACTGAGCCACCCAGGTGTCCCTGCAATATATTCTTAAAAATGAACAGTTGAGGCCAGTTTCTTCCATTGCCTCATGTATTTTAATTTGGTTGGATAGGTTGTTCCCTTTAAATAGTGCTGAAGTAACTGTTGTTTAAATGAAAAGATAGCAGCACCTGTAACATATAAGAGAATTGTGATCTTGCAAAATAATGTTGGAAGTCTTCTGGAAGCAAATAATTTGGCAAGATTCAAAAGGAAATTAAGCATTAAAGTCAAATGGGTTCCACTTGCCTGGATTAAATATGTAACAGAAATCAGACCCCATCCTTTCTTTAGGTCATGGGGAAATGTCTCACCATATTATAGTTCACTGCCCAATTAAGTGCTTTATGGAGGGTTTGTGGATTTGCCTTACTTTAAAGCATACTGCACCAACTGCTATCAAAGGGAAAATGATGGTCCATTGATTTGTAGCAGTGTGACAAGCCTTATGGTCTTATGTCAATGTAGGCTCTAAATATCTTCTGTGCAATATGTTAAAAGGAAAACAAAATAGCCAATAAAAAAACAAGTATTAAGTTCTCAGCAAACTATAACTTTGGTTACTGATTTTCTGAAGTGCAAAACTTTGAAATCATTAGGTAATTTGTCTCAACTTTTTATTGTATTGTTGATAATCTTCATCTCATTTTATTATATTTTTTTCTACTGTTATGAAATAGTTAGAAGGTTAGATGTTTCATTTGGTCAGTCAAATTATTTCCGAAGTATCTATTATGTATCAGGCTCTCTGCTAAGTTTCTGGGATTCAGCATTATTCACCAACACAGTTGTCATTTATTGAGTGCACACTACATGCCAAACATAGTGCTAAATTTTTGGCATACTATTCTCATTTTTTATATTATAGACTTTATTTTTTTAGAGATTATTTTGGTTCACTAGAAAATTGAGAGGAATGCGCAGTTCCCATAGACATTACACATTCGTGAATGTCATGTCGTTGGAATAATATAGTAAGCATATTGGCTTTGTTCCCTTAGTAATTTGTATTTAAGATTCCTCCAGGTCTTTTCGTAGCTTGATAGTTTACTTATTTTTAGTGATGAATAATATTCCATTGTCTGGGTGTAGAGTTTATTCATCCATTCACCTACTGAAGGACATCTTGGTTGCTTCCAAATTTCAGCAATTATTAACAGAGCTGCTTTAAAAAGTTCTGCTCAGGGAAACCTGGGTGGCTCAGTGGGTTAAAGCCTCTGCCTTCAGCTCAGGTCATGATCCCAGGACCCTGGGATCGAGCCCTGCATAAGGCTCTCTGCTCAGCAGGGAACTTGCTTCCCCCTCTCTCTCTGTCTGCCTCTCTGCCTACTTGTGATCTCTATCTGAAAAATAAATAAAATCTTAAAAAAAAAAAAGTTCTGCTCAGGTTTATATATGGATACAGTTTTCAACTCACTTGAATACATACTAAGCAGTGCAGATGCTGGATCATGTGGTAAGAATATGTTTATTTGCGTAAACAATCACCAAATTATCTTTCAAAGTGGCAGCACCATTGTGAATTCGTATCAGCAGTGAATAGATTCCTGTTGTCCCACATCTTCATCAGCATCGTTATTGTTATTGTTTTGCATTTTCGTCAATCTCACAGGTTTGTGGAGGTAGCTAATTGTTTTAATTTGCAAATCCCTAATGATACATGATGTTGAACATCTTTTCATATACTTATTTTCTACCTGTATACCTTCTTCGATAAAGAGAGTGTTCAGACTTTTCTCTATTTTTAATAGGGTTGTTCATATTCTTGTTGTTGAGTTTTAAGACTTCTTTGTACATTTTAGATAACATTTGTTATCGGATCTGTCTTTTGCAAATATTTTCTCTCTGTTTGCGGCTTGTCTTCTCAGTCTTTTGACCGTGTAGTTTTAATAACAATGCTGTAAATTAGGTGTTGTGATCCCCATACTAAAGATAAGAAAAATTTGTTAGGGTTTTTAATATATATCCTTACCTCAGAGAGACTAAGCGAACTTTACAGATAACTAGGATATATACATAAGCGGTATTTAAAAAAAAAATTTGAGTAAAAAACATTATTCTTAAATATGTACATATCCTGGCTTTATTTATTTACTTTTTTTTTTTTAAAGGATTTTATTTATTTGTCAGAGAGAGAAAAAGAGCACAAGCAAGGGGATCTCCACAGAGGGAGATGCAGGCAGAGGTTGAAACAGGGTCCCTGCTGAGTAAGGAGGCTACGGGGACTTGATCCCAGGACCCCAGGATCATGATCTGAATGAAAGGCAAATGCTTAAGTGGCTGTGCCACCCAGGATTCTCCATATCCTTGTATTAAAGCAAACTTTATGAAAGCATTTAAGGATTTCTTGAAGTCAGTGCTATGATCAGTTTTATCTTAGGCTTTATTATAGGGATCCCTTTAGATTCTGTTTAAAGGATTAAGTCATTTATTCCGTACTTAGCACCAAGCCTGATGTGTATATGCATGCTGTATATTTGTGTGTGTGCAGGTCTCAATTGACAATATCTTGCTTTTGACATTGCACCTGCCTCTAGCCAGCCTCATAATCAGATTATCTTAACCTGCAGAGGACTAAAAAGATAGATAACCAAACTTGGGAATGGAGAACTTTGCTATGAATATTTGTTTTCATTATCTAAAGAATTTTGCATAGTTTATTTGGAATGCTCAGGTGCTATTTTTTGTTTGTTTTTGTGTTCTTAATAGTGTTTATAATGGATAAGTAATTATCAGTTAAATATGGTGTTATTATGAATTTCTTATGCTTTGTGTGTCTGTGTGTATAATTTATTTGCAAGTATATACTTAGACATATGTGTATAAATATAATTAACACATTGCTCATGTTGAAATCATTACTTATCTCAAGCATTAACATTTTTTTGAAAAATATTAAGCATGCTACTCCCTGTCACGAAATTATACATGTCGCATTTTAGTATTCTTATAAATTCTCACTCTTACTGCAAATATTAAGATTAGGGGACAATAGGGTTATTAAAAATCTTCCAGTGCAATTACCTGCCTACTTACATGATATTGCAAAGAAGCATTATAATGTAGCCTGGGGTTGGATAAAAAAGTGTATTCCTTTGTAAGAATGAATTATCAGAACCAGCCCATTATTTTCAGCTGAAGTCTTTGATCTAAGACTGTGGCCTTGGAAGATTTCAATTTTGTAACCCTAACCTTCCTTTCATCATGTTCTAAGTGAGGTCTATAATATCTTAGCTACATCAAAGCAAAAATAAAAAGTTCATATATAATAAAAATTACCAAAAACAGCATTTAAATAAGTCTTCTATGAAAATAATAGATTTTAAGATTTTTATAAAGAAGCAAGAGAAGTCTAATTTGTCTTTATCACTTCAAATACCATGTGTCCTTAGTTAATAGTCCTTCAAAACAAAACCCCTTAAGGGGAAAAAAAAAAATCCTGTAAGTGTATCAAAGAGTAAAATGTAAGTAATGTCCAAAACACTAAGTTCTAGCACTGGTCTTAGTTTCTATAAGCAAAACATTTCAATGTTTTTTAAAGAATTATTTATTTACTGGCGGGGGGTGGCAGAGGGAGAAGGACAGAAAGTCTCTAGCAGACCACATGGAGTGCAGAGTTTGAAGCAGGGCTCAGACTCAGGACCCTGAGATCATGACCTAAGCCAAAATCAAGAGTTGGTGTCCTACCCAGGCACCCCTGCTTTTTTTTTTTCTTTTTAAAGATTTATTTATTTACTTTAGAGAGAGAGAGAAAGTCAAAGCTTTTATTTGGACTGCTAATTTCTGGTGTCTGAGTAAAAATTTTCTATGCTGTTGTGTATAGTTTCCAACTATAAAAACAGGTAAGCACCTTACTAGCAAACTCATTTATTATGGAATCTCAAGGCTGTTGATTGTTTTGTTTATGTTTTAAAAGGAGAGAATTTTCTTTTGCACTTTGAAAAAATAATTCTAAATTTGCTAATGGAATTGTATATTTACTAATTAAAAAACAATTATTTTGTGTTTAAGTAGAAAATGAGGATGGGGAAAATTTTAACTGAAAGCAGGAACTTGGATAAAGTCCATATTGAACATTTGTTTCCTTATAAATGAGAAATTGTAGCTAGGAGTACAACTAAGCAGAAAAAAAAAAATAAAGTATTGGGCACCTTAAAAGTGGCATTTCCCTCCACCTCTGGTCACAGAGATAGAAAGTGTTATGTTGAAATCCTCCCTCTCAATCTAATAGTATTAGTATGGGGGCCTTCTGGAGGTAATTAGGGTTAGATGACATTATAGAGGTGGGGCTATCATGAATGAGGTGAGGACCCCTTTGTCAGTCATGAGAGAGGTTGCTTGCTCTGCTCTCCACAATGTGAAAATACAACAATGTTGGTCCTCTGCAGCTAAGAAGTGGGCTCTGACCAGAACCCACCATGCTGGCATTCTGATCTTGGACCTCCAGCTTCCAGAAGAGTGAGAAATAAACTACTGTTTTTTTATAAACCATCCAGTTTATGGTATTTTGTTACAGTGGCCTGAGCTAAGACAGAAAGTAAAAGACCTTGAATTTACCATCGAGGAGTTCAGTCTTATTCCAGCTAGGCAATAAAAGAGTTAAAGGGAGCCTAGTGAGATTATACTGGTCAACTTGCCCAGATTGCGATATCAATAAACTACAAACTTTCCTTACTTTCATTGAGCAGAAGACACAGGATTTTATTACACAGTCTGAGAGAAGTCTCTAAAATCTAAAAGGAAACATATATTCACGAAAATAATCAGTTTCACATATTTTGTCTTAGATTATCGGCTAGTATGTTGGTGGAAAAGCAGGGATGTTAAAAAAAAAAAAAAAATCAGATACAGGAAGTGTGGGGAGAGAACAAAGGGCTTCAAACCAAGTCAGTATATAGCATGACAAGGAAATACTGGTAATAAAGCAGATGATCTTTAAGGAGGTTTAATCAAACATTAGAAAAAAAAATATGTCATTGCTGTTATAAATAATGTGAAATCTAAATTGCCATAATAATTTTCAAAGCTTATTCTCATATAGTACCAATGTATCTTTTACATATGAGTTAACAGTTTGGTGATAGAAAAGTGTAAGACTCAACTATCCCAGTCATTACAAGAAGACCATGGGAATATTACTTAACTTTCTTTTAGACACAGTTGCCTTACTGTGGAAGTAGTAATCCTTAACTCTTGTATTTTTGTAAAGAAGAATTATTTGTATAATTTCAACTAAATCACCTGCATATATAATTTACAGAAAATTTATTTTCTGTAAATTATATACACACAGAAAAATTATTAATGTTTACAAATATTTAATAATTATAAGTGAAGCATATTTATAAATATATATCACACATTTATGTGTAAATTCATATTAAATTTCCCTTATATAGAAACTATTATTGTTTATTAATATTATAACTATATCTTAAATTAGATATTATCTATTGTATAGAATTCATTGTAAATATAAACATAAATGTTATTTGTTTAATTATATGTAATTCCCATTAATTTACTTTAATAAATTTCTGTCAAAATTTGTATGTATATGACTGCCTTTTGAAAATGTGATATGCTAGAGAAATTTGTAATATTGTTACATTATTATATTTACTAGATCTCCCATTATTATCCACAGTTTACAAATGAGGCTGAAAATATTTTTAGAGATTCTGAACAGCATTTACATACCCATCCAGTGGACATACAGCAGAGCCAGGACTCACCTAGTTATTCTAACTCCAGTCCCAGGTAGAGGTAGCAGGTTGGAGATAGTTCTGCCATGTTAGGAAATCACTGCTTCCATATATTTTACATCTTCTAGCAATATGTGAGAATACACCTTTTACACTTAATTTTAATGTGTTTCTGCATGTGTAATATCCAGTTTTGGCAAAGTCTTTCTTCATATGTGCCGGAAAAATTACCATTTATCCTTTAAGGCCAAACTCACATTATATTAACAAAATTCTGTTTCACTATCTGAAAGATAAGGCAATGTAATTAAATAATTAAAATCTCCAGATTAAACAAATTTAACAAATAATTAAAATCTCCAGATTAAACAGATCCATTAACATGCATTTAAGTCAACTTTTCCATTATTTATTTATAATATATATAAATTTGTGTTATTTATATTATGTATCTATAATGAAAAGAAATGGGAAAAATAACTTATTGAATGACAACACAAAAATAAACCATTCTTTTTGGCATTTTTTATTCCAAACTTTTCCTCAAATGGTTTTCTTTGAGTATTTTGGAAAACTAATTGTGATTATATTGACTTTTATCTAGCTTCTTTATATTCCTTTAATCATTTTCAATATAATAACAAAGTTTTTAAGCATACCTTTTGGAAATTTAGATTTTGAAAAATTTTTATTAACATAAATTGTGCTTTGATAAACATTTTTATGTGTAGATCTTTCCTGGAAGATGGTATTAATTTTAGATTTGATTCTTAGAATAGCTTGATTAAGTGGATTAACTTTATTCAATAGTAGAAAAGTCTTCCAGACAAGTAACATAAAAGTGTAAAGTGACAGCAACAGAGAATTAGAACACAGGAAGTGATGTGCCTGGTATTCACTTGGGGTAGATACATTCTCCTTTAAAGAGTTAATAAAATTCAAAGCTTTGGAAGAAAAAAATCCTAGTATTAATATTGTAATACAAACAAGCAAACAACTGTAACCAAACTTATATGAATTACCTCCTTGGTGAGATGCAAAAGAAACTAGACCAGGTAGAGTTGTCAAACAAGGTAAAATTTATTTGCTCCAAATAAGAATCACCAGAAATAACTAGCAAAGCTGTGAGTCCCTGAGCAAGGGTGGATGGGTTCCTTTTATTTAAGGTGAGGATGAATAGTTTAAAAGAGAATCCCTGTCTTTGTATGTAAAGGTAGTCATAAGGTGATGCATTAACCTTAAGGAAACAAGCCTGTTATGTAAATGTAGCATGTTATGTAAATCAGGCTTATGCTCCTCCTTAGGCAGAGATTTTATTGTTATAATAGGCAAAGGTAGTTGTTAATCACTCCATGATCCTTCTGCTGAAGCATGAGTCAGGGATTAAGCTCAGACTGGTCTGGGTGGCCTGAGCTGCCTGGAGGTCTTATCAAAGCAGTTTCCAGGACTCAGGCAGTGGTGGTATTGGTTTCCAGCTGCCTGAGTTAAAAGATAAGCTGGAAAGAACTTAAGGAAAAATGGGACAAAAGTTGGTGAGTACTAGCAGGTGGGCAGTAAAGGTCATGTCTTGGGATCTAGCTGGTGACCCAGGCATCAACAACAAACTCATCTATAGGTAGAACTAGCTTCTCCCTCAACCCCTTCCCTAGGACTTGATTTATGTTTGCATTTTGAAATATTTTTAATAGGTTGCTAATGTGCTTTATAGGAGGGTTACATTGAATTGTGTTTACTTTATAATTCATATATTTACTTCAACAAGTATTTACTGAGATCCTACTTCTGTTCAATTCTGAGAATTCACTGATGCTTTCCATCTCCTAGTGAGAAAGAGGGACTAAAGCATGGAATCGACACACACATATGATGATTATTCTATTATCAGATCGCAAGGAAACAAGCGGTAGAAAGGTAGAGCCTCCCTGATGTGGTGACAGTTTAATCTGAGCGTTCACTGTGAGAAGGCTCTATCTAGTCATGGTAAGAGAAGGAAAGATTTTTCAGTCAGAAGAACTATAGAAAAAAAGTCTTAAATCAGGACCCAGAGAAAGAAGACAGTATAGGTGGAATAGAGGGAGAAAGAACAAAATTGATGGAAATAGGAAGGCCTTCTAGGCTACTGAGAAGAAGAGTTTGACTAGCATTATTCCTGCATAGGATGAGGAATGATCTTTTAGGACTTGATTGAGACGGTATTTTTATCATTCTTGTTGTTACGTGAAAACAGATGAGATAGAAGAGAGAGAACTGAAGATTAAAATCAAGAGGCTGACCTACACAAAGCTGATAGTAAGGAAGGAAATGCAAATGAGAGGACTTAACATTTGACAAGGAGTTGGGTGGATAGGGAGAAAGGAAGTGTTTGTGGGTAAAGCAAAGGTTCCCTTGAGGGCACCTTAATGTCCAGAGAGGCTAGAGACACACTGGAAGTACTGTCTTGTCTGCTTACCTCTCACAACTGCAGATGTGAGTTTATATTTTAGAAGCAAGTTCTGGATAAAAAAAATAGAAAACTAATACAGAAATTCTCCGGGAATGTATGGGATCGGGTTCCTATAGAGAATCTGTGAAGTGGAGACACCCCAAAATATATCCCTCGGGAAGATTAACATTTAGAAGACTGCTTATGAGCATCCCTGCTGTTCTGTTGCTATTAAAAAAATACTAAAAAATTACATCTCATTTCAATTTGCATTTCTTTGATTTTTTTGGTTGAATATATTGCATTCACTATATGGTATTTAAAATCATTTTGACAGAAATAGGGAGTATTTATGATTAAGGCAATTTTTTTTTCTAAAAGAAAAATCGTGCAATATTGTATAATCTTAAATGGAGTAGAATCCAGCTAGCAAGTGCTTTAACACTAACTTCCAGAACCTCTTCAGGAAACATAGTGACATACAAATGGTTTGGCAAATAAAGTACCAGGTGTTTTTTAGAGCCACTGTGAATATACCACAGTGCTGAGCCAAAAAGGTAAATAGGCATGCTTTGATTTTCAATTCCCCCTACTTCTCATTTGGTCTTTTCCTATAGGTAGCATGACATGGTACTACTATATTTCTAAAACCTGTTTACATGTACTCTAACACATTAATTTCACTTAAAAATAGGAACATATTTTTAAAAAGTTAAATATGAAGAGATATAGGTTATAGAAGACAATGCTGAGTATTTTATTGTTTTTGAAAACGAACACCTTCATCTTATCTTAAATATGGAATGTTATACTTTAACAGTAATGTTGATAGGATAATCAGGTAAATACATTTATAATTACCTGTTAATACGGGAAAGTAATTATCTTACTCCAAGATGGTACCACATTAATGAGTACAAAATGAGTGACTCTAATTGTGAGAATTTCAGATACAATGAAAATGTAAGAAATATTTTTGTACTCTCAGGTTGAGATAAGACTCCGTGTCACTAAAACTAGGGTGAATATACATTCTGGGTTATATTTTATAAATATAACCTAATATAAATATAAACTAATGTTTATAAATAGAAACTAATATAAACTAATTTTTTATAAATATAAACTAATAAATATATAAATATAACTATAAATATAAACTAATGTTTATATTTTATATAAATATAAATATAAACTAATGTTTATAAATAGAAACTAATGTTTCTTTCTTTTTTTTTTTTCTTTATGGTTTTGCTTTAAAAAAAAAAAATGTTTCCACTTTTAGAGTATATAATTAATCACCTAACTTTCCTTCCCATATTTTTTCAGGTAAGTTAGTATCATTGAACTTAAGAAGTTTATAATGACACTGGCATAAAGGCTCTTTCTAATTTTGCTGTTTTACAGATATCGAGCGTATGTTTTTAGACCTCAAAGTGAAATATATAGTTTGAGAAAGAATATCCATGTTCCTCACATGCCAGTTTTGGCAATATAGTAGATATACGTAACAGTGGAATTTCCAGGGTATCCTGTAAGCGTATAAAATGGATCTGAATATAGGAAATGAGTAGTCTTCTAGAAAATTCATTGTATATGCCTATATGTTGTATATGTGCAATGTCATTATTTACAGGTCTTGAGTAATACTTCACTCTTTGTTTGTTTACTACCTCTCAAAGTCTTGCCCAGTTTCTCCAGCTGATCCTGAGGATTTGGGAAATTCAACCCTTATCAACAAGACCCCTCCACTTGGCGGGTCAGAAATGCAGACATTCCTTATGATATTTGTTTAATATGTGAACCTGTTCTTTCTCTACTGCTATTCTTTAGTATTGTGACTTAAATTTTGCTTGCTTGGTAGCTATCTCAGCTAATACATCCCTCAGGGATTTCATGTTTCTATTTCCCACCTCCAGCTTATTTGAGGGTTTGGGCTATTTGTTTAGTTAGTTTGAATCTTTGTAAAAAAAAAAAAAAAGTTTAGAATCAGAGATAAGGGCAAAATACAATATAGCAAACGTACCTTATATTTAGGGTTTGATTTACAAAGAAAAAAAAAAAACATGAAATTGACTTTATTACTACATTCAAGGAATATTGGATTCAAGTCCCAGCTGGTATGATGCAGTATTGGCAAATCTCTGCACCGCCTATGGATTGTTAGGTCTGGGTGCTTTCCAAAAATTTTTCTGCCTCTAACTATCTGCACCTCTGTGTCTCACTTGACTATTAGTTTTTGTAAAAGACTTGTATATAGACTCAAATAAGTGAAGGAAGTTATTTGTAAATACAAATATAATATATTTTCAAATATGTATTAAAAACTTAAAATTCTTTTGTCAAAATCAATATAATGACAATCAGGAAAAAAATAAAATTTCCATTGCCGGGGGGGCAATGCAGACAGGGGGAAAGGAAGAAAAAAAAAAAAGCACAGAGGTTGAGATCACCATGATTAAACAAACAATTTAAAAAACATTACAAAGCGGCTCCTGGGTGGCTCAGTGGGTTAAAGCCTCTGCCTTTGGTTCAGGTCATGATCCCAGGGTCCCGGGATGGAGCCCCACATAGGGCTCTCCACTCAGCAGGGAGCCTGCTTCCCTTCCTCTCTCTCTGCCTGCTTCTCTGCCTACTTGTGATCTCTGTCTGTCAAATAAATAAATAAAAACTTCTTAAAAAATTACAAAATATGTTTCATGCTGAAACAAAGGAAGGGATATGTGGAGGATATGAAATGAATGTAGGAAGCTTGAGAACTGAAGGGACTACAAAAACCTTTTGACTTTGGAGTTTCAGGATTCTTTAATTTGAGCTTTGCAGTGTAAATATAAGCTAAATCTTCACCAGGGAGTGAGAGATAGGATTTAAAATCTAGGGCATGACCAAGTTGTGAGGACTAGTAGGAAATCTCCTCTCTAAAGCCAGGATTAAAGATCAGCCCTCACAGTGAGGGTGGTGAACAAGAAATGAACCCATTGCTCAGAGAGTTTCTGTGAGGAAACTTGAATGTTTTGACAATGGCATTGGGTGGAGGGATGAGGCAGGGTTTCAATAAGAACTTATGACAACAAGTCAAATTTGATTTTTAGCTCATATTTACATGATATCTATATGAGAAATAATTTAGAAATGGTCTCATGTTGGTGATTCATATACATATGAGACTGGCAAAAGTATAATGTTCTTGAAGGAATTGTATATTTAATCCAGTCTTCCAAATAAAGAAGTAGAACCAAACATAGTGGGTGTCAGTAAATAGAAAATTGCACCCAAATCCAGACACATAAGTAAATCAGAAAAACAGGAAAAGAAGATCTTAATAGTAGCCAGAAGAACATGCAGGTATCTTTCAAACTACTTTTTGTTATTCTGTTAAATTATTTGTCAATACTTCCCAACAATGGAAATTAGAAAATCTTAAAATTGTATCTTAAATGTCCTAAACAACACACATACATGTGAGTGTGCACACACACACACACACACAGACAAATTGGCAACCTAGAATTCTATGCTCTAAACATACTGTTACCAGGTGAACTGAGGAGACCTCAGGTCCTGGGGCCTTGACCCTCACTGAACCTTACCTGAAAAGAGTAGCCTAAGGGTTGTGGTCTTGTTATGGGAATGAATTCAAAGAGAGACCAGCAGCACAACAGACAGGACACCAAGCAGGAGAGTTTACTGAAGTGAAAAGTACACTCTCAAAATATGAGAGTGGGAAAGCATGCGCGAGAGAAAGAGAGAGATCTGTTTGCCCTGGGGATTGTCTTTCCATATTTTATTGGCAGTTGTTAACTAGAGGGCAGGATAGTTATTACTTGGGGTGGAAAGCAGGGTTTTGTGCTATTTTCTACTAATTTGGTTGGGGGCTTCTTGCCTTAGCATCCACCATCTTGGGCCTGTCTGGTTTGAACCAGCTTCTTGTGGAGTGCTGCCAGGACAGGCCTCTGAGCTTCTGCAGGACTTCCTGATTGCTGATCTCCAGATATCCTGTTAGAACCTAACTGCCTAAATTATCTGTATCTAGTAAGAATTTATTTTAAGAGCAGACAAAGGAAAGACATTGAAAGACAAACAAAAATTAAAGTTAAAATCAACAGATCCTCAGTAAATGAAATTTTAAATATGTAACTTAGGCAAGAATGAATGTAGTTCCAGATGGAAGATCTAAGATGGAAAGCATCCTGGTAAGTAAAGATAATTAAAAATATGTTTCTAAATATAAATAAACATGAAATGTATTCTAAACTAGCCCAAAACAACAAGGAAAGCAGCAGTAGCAATACTAATGTCTCATTACCAGTGTGTGTTGGGGAGACAGTATAGACGCAAATGCTGTAGAAACTTTCCTTGTAATTTTGATGGAGAGTAGCCATTAAAATCCACTTTATTTTTGTTACATTGTTCAAGAGAAAAGTCAAGATATGAATGTTAAGATATTAAGGATTAATATTAAAATACTAGACACAGATAACATAATTTTCAAAGAAATAGAGGAGGGAACGGAATAAGAAAAAGAAGGGAAAGGAAGGAAAGAAAAAAAGGAACTCCAGGTGGGTCTGATTCTAAAATGTTGTAGCACCCCTTGAATATACCCCAAGCTCTAGACTGTATTACAGCTTAGATGCTTAAGCTAGAATACTGAAAAGTTAATTAAAAATGTTTTGATTATTTGATACTTCCTTTAAGCAAATAAAAAAGATATGTGGAGGGGCATCTGGGTGGCTTAGTCTGTTGAACGTCCAACTTTTGATTTTTGGCTCAGGTCATGATTTCAGCATCTTGAGATTGAGCTGTGTGTCAGGCTCTGGGCTCAGAACAGAGTCAGCTTGACTCTGCTCCTCCCCCCCTCCACTCTCTCTCTCTCTCAAATAAATAAATAGGATCTTTTTAAAACAGTGGAAAAACATGAAAATTTCTATAATGCCACTCCCCCAACAAAAAAACACACACAAAAACAAAAGAACAACCAAATATCACCAACAACAAATCAATGTCTATTTTAGTCTTCCCAAATTAAAAAAAAAAAAGTTTAATACTGGTGTTCTCAAATTTTATGTCATTTTGTCTATAGAATAAGTCTTAGAAATAAGTATTGTTATTCCCAGTGAGGAAACTGAAACTCAGGGAAGTTAAGTAACTTGCTCAGGGTCCCATAGTGGAAGAGTCTGGTTTCAATCCCAGCCCTACAGAAAGCTTATATTCATTATTTTATTATAGCACAGCTGAAATGAAAGATAGTCATTTTAATGGGCCTGTAAATATTCACACGAAATAATTTGAAAATGCTCATTCTGAGAGTAAAACAGCCTAAGCAAGAACAGAGATTGGACTAGTATCATCAGTCATCAGTGAACATACTAGATTTTTACTATATTAAATCAGCTAACCAAGAAGCCCAGACAAGCCTGATGTTCTGCTGATCCCAGATTCCCTTCTCTGTCTTCCCAAATGCAGACATCCTTCACCACTTGAGATCTCCTTTTTCTACACAAGGTAAATCAAAATGTCATGAAAGCTGAATAAGGCTGCAACAATGTACACTTTCTGCTGTACCAGACAGATATCTACATAAACATTTTTTATGAATAAAAGTAATTATCAGCAATACTTTTGTATTTCTTGAATAAAATGAAATACATACATATTTTTAGGAAAAAAAAAAAAAGAACAACTTAGAGGCACCAGCATTTAAAAAACATAAGCTTGTGATTCATAAAACTTCCTGTTAAACTTAATGACTTTAGCAAAAATTTCTAAGTAACTGGTAGATTTTACACAATAGTAATAGCTGTAGAATATTGAAATGCATATGAGTTTCACTGATATAATTCTTTAGCAGACAATGGTTAAAATTAAGGTAAAATTGGTTCCAAAATGAAACATCTATTTTAGAAAACTAGGATTTATTGTGTTTGGAAACTCATGATGGGAGTTTTGGGAAAAGCAGCTTTATATTTTACTAAAAGGGACTATTATCTAAGAACAATCATTTATATAGCTTCTGATTTGGCAATGATCCAATGATATCATTATGATAGACAAAGAAGCGAGGCTTTTCAAGCTTTTTAATTTAGAAAAACAGATTTTGTTTTATTCTTCTATTTTCTATAATATGTTTAAAAGAGAAGATAGGATTAATTTTATAAGGCGAAGACACAAAGAAAAGATTCACTATCACATCCATCAACCACAGTTGCCTAGAGCATTATTTGCTTCCTTCATGAAGAAAAATACATTCTTGTATTCAAACTGCTCATTCTAGAATCTTCTTCACTGGAACAGGTACAGTAGAAAAAGCTGTTTCCCTAGCAGTCCTGGAGTTACAAATGCAATTTGAGTTTAGTGATTGAGACCCCTTGTTCTTTTTATAATGTAACTCTGCAAAGCCTAGAGCTTTTTATGTGACTGGTTTTGATTAAGTATAATCTGTAATTTTATGTGTTGTCCTTTGTCATCAAGATACCAATAGAATCCTCATTGCATAGTTTCCCTGGATAAAAAAATCCCCAGACTTCTGTCAGACCAGGGTTCTGTAATAGACATTCTAGACTGTGTGCCCTGAAGAATGCCTGCCTCAAAATTCCTTGAATAATTGGTTTACATTGTAAATGTAACCTACCAACTAAAATCTCTCTCTGATGGGAATTCACATTTTAGCAAGCTTCTCGGTAATTCTTATACATATAGAAATTTGAGAACTGGCATTTTAAAGGTTTGAAGAGAGTTAGAGGCAGCTCATTCTAAGGACAAGATAATGGACTTTAAAGTCTCAAAGACTAAGATTTTGTCCTAGGAGGAAATTACAGTGTGCTCTTGCAGCATAGTGGCTGTGTGACCCTAAGTGCATCCCTTGATCTCTGAGCAATAGAAAGATAGGTAGACAGATAGATAGACAGATGGCTGAATATCTGTGTATATAGATATCTATCTATCTATATATAGAGATGTCTGATTTTTTTAAAAAAGGAACCCATGGTTATCTGAGTAGTCATTCTCTTTACTTTCATAAACCTTCTTCTCATTTTTAATTGCGAGGTTGCTCAGTTCATGGGGTTAAAAATGAAACCCTTTCCCATCTTTCCTTGCCCATCATCTCATTTGAAGAAAGGTTTATGGAAACTTAATGGTCTTTTTTTGCAAAACATTAGGAAAGATTTGAGCCTATCCTGTCACTTAGACAACTAATTACACCATTACATGCTGCAATTACAATTAAAGATTTTCAGCTGATGAAAGGCATGTTCACTGCATTCTCATTACCTGATATTTCCTTGCCAACACTCAAGAGTATCATGATTTTGATGAAACAAAAACAACTCAAGGAGCTATATTTGCTCAGTAACATCAACAGAGCCGTTCAGGGAGCCTGTTGCAATTCCCTTCTGCCCCATTGCATTTTCCCACCAAGCTATTTAAAGCTATAGTTTTCATTAATTCCTCACAGATCCTGTTGGCTGCCAAAATCATTAATAATTTCTGCTGATCCAGCATGATCTCTGTGAAACATCACAACCTGTTAGGTATATAGAGCAATTTTGGCAGTAAGCCAGTTAGATCTGGTCTTAAGTTGACTCAGACCAGATCAGTCAAGTCAAATCACTGAGTGCCAGCAGTGCCTCGCAAATAATGTTCTTGCCTTAAGTGTCCATTATTTACAACATCCTCCTAGCAGTTGCAAAATCAGACAGATGGGTCAGGGCCGAAGGACACCGCCTTCGCATTCTCTTCTTCTTCCTTTTTGACTTATTCCTGCCTAGGATCACCCCTTGGCTTCCCAGCCCCATAAATGCTATCAAGACCAATCACCATTCTGACGTTTGGTCCATTTTAAATCATCCCTTTCAAATAATTGCCTAATGTCAGTATATGAAACTTTTAATGGTTAGAAACCTCAAATTTCCTATGGATTTACCTCCTTCATGGAGCATTAATAATTAAAAAGTTCTTCATTGTATTAGTTATGACCAGTTATGACTGTGCTCCAAGTAACTGAAAACCTGATCTGAAGTGTTTTAAGTGAAATAGTGATTTATTGTCCCAACTAAATGAAAAGTGCAAAGGCTTCAGGCATGGCAGAATATAGAGATCAAAAAACAATGTCTTTGGGCTTTTGTTCCTTTCTCATGGTCTCTCAATTCTGCTTCATTGCTTACAGACAGGTTTTCTCCCCTAAATTCATGAAATAGCTACACATGCCCTGGGATCTCGCATTGGCTCAACTTCAAAATCTATGGGAATAGGAACAGCCACTATTTGAGCATTCATGGCTAAGTTCTATTGTACTTTGCTGGCTATATTTAGATCACATGCATGTCACCAAGCCTCTCATTCTGGGGAAAGGAATGGGGTATTCTCATTTATCTTGAAAACACCATATATCTGTCTTTGGATCAGGTTTGATTATCCCCACTTCTACCATACCGGCTGAGAGTTGAGAGCTGAGACAGATTAAGAATAAATCTAGGTTTAGTTACAAGAGTAGTGAGAACAATGATGAAAATATAGAGTCCTTATAGTTAAACAAAAATTACCTTCTTAGAGGTATCTCTCATTAATCTATTATTGATTCTTTATATTCCACACAACAAAAGCTATATCTCTCTTCTCTGCAATCTGCCAATTCTTGAAGCAATGACAATGTTCTTTCTTCAGACTGCAATATATTTAGGATGACTAGTTAATGCAACAGGATCACTTAAGTTTTAATACAAATTTAAGTTAACAGTAGTATAGTATGTAGATCAATGAACCTAATCTCTGGAGGCATATCAGAATTACTTCACAGAACACTGAAAAAGGAAATATGCCTGTGTATAAGCACACCAGATCTATTACCTCAGCCTTTGGGAAGATTCTGCACAGATATATACTTTTTAAAGATTTTATTCATTTATTCAACAGACAGAGAGCAAAAGCAGAGAGAGCAGCAGGCAGGGAGAGAGGGAGAAGCAGGGTCCCCTTTGAGAAGGGAACCCAACAGAGGGCTCTATCCCAGGATATCTGGGGTCATGACCTGAGCTGAAGGCAGACACTTAACTGACTGAGTCACTTAGGTGCCCCCAGATATATGTATTTTTTAAAAGTTTCACAGAAATTCTCATGCATGATTTATAAACCACTGATCTTTATAGACTGAGGGAAATTATAAATCTATTATTTTCTATCTGGCCAAACAATAGCAAAAGGATTTTTACCTTGTATTAACTGTCATATTTCAGAGGGACAAAGATAAGTGTATCCTATTCATGAGGGAAATGACCAGAGTGAATCTGTGCCTTTTGAGAAATAGAAGTAACTCACCACAGGGATAATAAAAGTAGCCAGTAGCTGGAAGGAGAAAAGAAAAACAACAGTATCTCAGGACTTAATACAGAAAATTATTAGAATTTATCTATCCATTTATTCAAGAAATATTTAATGAATTCAAACTATATGCCAGGTCCTAAGCTAGATACTAGTATTAAAATGAAAAATAAAAACAGTGATGGGGTGTGTTCAAAAGGAGCTTACAGTCCAAGACTGAGACAAATACTACGTATTTAAGCTATTTTTGCCTGCAGACACCAAACCAAAGTGGTTTAATAATTAGAAAATTATGAACTTGAAACCGTTAGTATACATGAGGGAAAGAAGTCAAAATTAAAAAAAATAAATGTCTCGGTTACCTCGCTAAATACCCAGACTCTTTTCTCTTTACTCTGCCAGCATTGGTGTTGACTTCATCCTCAAACCGATTGTAAACTGTTTACTGCAGTTTCAGAGACTAGATCCAAGTACAAAATAACTAGAGAAGAAGGAAGACTGTCCTTCTTTTTATTTCCATTATGTAAGTGAAAACAAGAGTCCTAGAAGTCCCCCATCGATTTTTTTTCTTACATCTCATTGGCTAGGTTGAGGATACACAAAAATCCTTGCCTCCATCTTTGGGGAAAAGAGAAGGGATTATTAGAAGTGGCTAAACCATATCCAGATGATGTGGATATTGAGAGTGAACCAAAATGTTTTCCACAAACATTAATAAATTTCAGAAACAAAAAAATATGAATGTTTGAAAACCTCTACTAGGGAAGTGTGATACCTAGAAAGATTTTCCTGAGGAAACTTAAGCAGAGAGCAAGAAAATGAGTAACATTTGAATTAGTAAGGAGAAGACAGGGAAGTATTTGGAGCCAAGGAAGAGCATGTGAAAAATGTCCCTGGACAATGAGGAGTCATAGAACAAGGGGGAGCCATAAAGATATTACCACTCCTATGTAAATGAGAGCCGAAATGAATAAAGGGAGAAAAGGGAGAATTTTGAGATGATGATACTTTCTTTGACTTGAGTATTGCTGGTGAAAATGTAGAGAACCGGACTTGTCTGTTTAGAGGGAGCATTTGGCAAGACTTGAGATGAATCAAGTATGGATTGGGTGGAGTGTTTTGGGGAGTAAGGAAACATATGCTGCCAACAGTGACATCTGGGTTTCCAGGCGTGCCAAAATAACAGGGAGCCAAGGGAAGTAAGACTGTATAGCAAGAAATAGAGTAGAATATCAGAAAAGGAGTGGCAGCAAGAATAACAGGTTACAGAGGGGCTGCATTAATGCTTCTTAAATCTGTCAGTGGCTCCAAAGCCTAGAGTGTCTGCCCTTCACTGTGAAAATGTAACCAAGCCCACCAAGCCCCTCATCATAGTCCCCAGAATTCAATGAATTTGGGAATTTAAGTAAATAATTATTCTTAGTCCAACTGAAACCATTAAGCTCCCAGACAGGAGCAGTTTTCATGGAAAGTACAAGATCTTATTGGTAAGTATGGGATTATTCAGTGGGGCAAGAATGGGCTCCCCAAGTCGCCCCTAACAACAACAACAACAAAATAACAAAACTTCCTAGTAGTAAAAACAAACAAATAAAAAAAGTAACGCTTCACCATTACCAAATTGGTAAAAGGCTCATAAATAGCAAATAGTAAGCCCTCAATATAATTTGAAAGCATAACCCTCTCAAATAAGGATTTTTTTTCACTTATATTCTGTTGGTGATCTTGTATCTTCAAGGGAAAATAACAACAACGATGTATTTCCGTTTTCATGGCTATAAATGCCATTCTGAGCTCAAAAATAGATGGACACTTTTTAGTTGGTCTAATCCATCCTTTAAAAAAATAGTAAGGATGTGTTCTCCTGTTGAGATACTAAATGTCATTCACTCAATATACTAGTAAACATCAAATGGCATCTAATCCGTCCATTCATCCATGTTTAACATTTCTTCACTTCATTCTTAATCTCTTTTCATCCTACAGCTTTATACAATCTTAACTCTCTAACTAGTTATCCCACAATGCGGCTAACATTCAAAATAGCCCAAGTATTCAACATAAAAGTAGCATGTAATCCCCACTCTGTGGATGCTGGTACTTACCATGCCCATTAACACAGTGGGAAGTTATCCACCTTATTCTACACCCATTCAAATGAGGTGTATATGCCATCAGCATCACAGAAATCCTTTCTGAAATTGGATATCTTGATTTTTGAGCTTTTGGAATTGAGTGCTTTTTAGATTATATCTTCTGACTAGATAGAAACTACTGCTGTGAAAGATATTATTTTATTATGTATTCACATTTTGGTGGTTGTATAATGGAAACATGAATTTTACCTGACAGAGTTGTGATCAAACACTTCTTTCTTCCTATGGTAACTACGATTGTGTGAATTTTGTATTTAACAATTTGATCAGAGTCATTGCAGAAACACACACTCACACAGATGAGCTCATATGATGTACTATATGATCATAGCATTTTTTATTATCATTGTTCACATCTATTTTTTAAACCCTGGAGTCGCATAGATATTTCTATCATTGAACTTAATGACCTGTCTCATTCTTTGTAAGAAGGTCAAAGGTATGTTAAGGTATCAAAACAAGGATAATGTGCTTAATGAGTTTGGGAATGTTTCAAAATTAAATAGCAGTATCTTTCCTCCATGCTGGAGCCATATTGAATTCTAGACAGCTTTATTCTCATTTTCTTATCTCTTCTCTTCAAACCATTAAATGTAATGTCTAAGAGATCCCATTTGTAAGCAATTTTGAGTTCTAAGAATAGTAAGAAACTTTTGTACTGGGACTATTTTTTCATGGGCTCAACATGTATTTATTGAGCAACTACATACCCATTAAGATTCTAGGTGCTGAGGATACAGCAATGAACAAAACAGAGGAAACAATCTCTACATTAGTGGAGTTCATGGACTCCACTTTCATTCTAGCACATATATTTGCATATGTACAAATATACCAAGTAAAAGGAAATGGGCAATGTCAAGAAAGTGGAACCTCTGATTATGTAAAAGCAGAAGAAAGTCATTTTAATTAAATAATAAATTATATTAGCTATCAAGAAAATGAAGAAAAGAAACTAACATCTATTGATTTGCTATTATCTATCAGACATCATATTAGGTATTTTTAAGTACTGTAGCAACCACAGAAATTTCAGTATAATTACCTGAGGTTTCTGATCTATCCATCCACATGTGAACACAGTTTTGACACATGATAATTTCATGGGGAACATCATCCTACTTTTATGATCTAGACATTTCTGCTATGTAATTGAAGCTGCTTTATTAAGGTGAACATATTACTGGCTGATAATACCTAGCAATCTTAAAATAAGTAAAAAATCACATAAAATAAAATATTTAGATGTGATTAGACTCTCTCATAAAGGTTCATATTTGGATAACATGTTTTCTTCAGACAGGTAGGGGAAAAATTAACCATATAGACTCTCAATTTTGACTCAGTGCTGTGTGTGTGCATGGTTGTTTGGGTGGTAAATGGGTGTACACAAAGTCTATTTATGCTAATAATTTTCACTGGAATTATTCTGAGAAAATCCTTAGGGGAAATGAACTTTCCAAATTTCAAGCAGATGGTCTTATCTAAAAATGTGTCTGTGGAAGAGATTTCTTCCTGCTTTGAAAGCCTTACTTTTCACTCACTCTGTATGAGATAGCCTACAACCTTCATGATGTGTTTTTAATTATTATTACT
The DNA here is from genome assembly GCF_009829155.1 of Mustela erminea. Classification (NCBI taxonomy): domain Eukaryota; kingdom Metazoa; phylum Chordata; class Mammalia; order Carnivora; family Mustelidae; genus Mustela; species Mustela erminea. The sequence continues at coordinate 58,656,531 of NC_045625.1, forward strand.
TTTTAGTAAAGGGATTATGAGATCACACCAACCAGATTTGGCTCTCAGGGAGCAGGGAAGAAAGTTCTCTTTAAGAAAGAGTCAAGTACCTGGGTACCTGGGTGGTTCAGTCAGTTAAGCCGCCTACTTTTGATTTCTACTCAGGTCATGATCTCAGGGTCCTGGAATCAAGCCCCAAGTTGGGTTCCACACTCCGTGGAGAGTCTGCTTCAGAATTCTCTCTCTCCCTCTCCCCCATCTCTCTCTAAAATAAATAAATAAATCTTTAAAAATGTCAAATACTACTTTTGAAAACCATAAATAAGTAATATATACCTTAATACATTTGAAACTTCCACATTCTATATGCAAGGGCAGAGCACTGAATTAATATGTATGTTATTTTGAAACAGTGCATATTTGGGAATATTTGAATTACGAGGTGTTTAGAACATGTTGCGTCAGAATATGTTGCTCTAGCATATTGATTATTTTGAGTTGAAGGCATTTGAGAAATTGTAGATAAAGGGTCTCTGTGACCTTTCCCCTTTTTGATGAAAAGAAGGTTCATAGAATACCCATGAGAAAGATGTTCTCCCTATACCAGGAAAAGAACATTCTTATCTCCATAGGTGGACCTGTACAAATAAACCTAATAAAATAACCCTTATCTCCCATTAGTTCCCCCATGTATATCTTAATCACTGTCCCATGGTTAGCTGCCCTTATCCCAAGTCTCATTGTTTTTTCATATTATGACTATTCATCATCCTTTGTTTAAAAAGGAATATAAAGTTTTGGCTTAAACTCTTTCGGTCTTCATTTTCTTTTTGAATACTCCCATGTGTACCTAAAAATATGGAATAAAATCTGTACACTTTTCTCCTGTTATTCTATTTTAGGTCAGTTTAATTCTTAGGTCACCCATAGAAGCTAGGAAGGTAGAAGGGATATTTTCCTCCCATGCAACTACATTTTGATAAGATCTTTAGTAATACCGTATGATCTGTACAATAGAGCTCAAATTCCTCAGCAAATATGATGCTGATTTTTCTTACCCACTGACTATAGCATTTCTTTCTCATTTCGATTCCTTCCCCCATTGCTTCTCAGCTGGTCATGTTTCTCAAGGATTCCCTCTGATTCTTGGTTCTTCTCCTTCAATCCTTGTCATTCATCAATGTCTGGCTCAAAATCACATCCTCTGGAAAGCCTTCTACGAACTTCTAGTTTCCCATAGTGGCACATTTACATATTTACACACTTAATCTTTAATTGTATATATGCCTATATAACCATCTCATTTTTGGCATAGTTTATCAGGCATTCTTTTGAGCTCCCTGGTGACATCCTTGAGGTTAAGCTTTATATCCTACATAGAGGTTGGGGAGCTCCATTAATAAGAGGTATGTCAAAGCAAAAAATAAATAATAAATAAATAAATAAATAAATAAAGGCAAGCCCACATTTTATTAACTTCTTTTTGCCATTTTATTTTGTTCCTAATACATTTTGTATTGGAATGATTGATTTTGCCATGTCCTCAGGAACTAGTGCTATTAAACCCTATTTGCATTATCAGCTTCAGTTTTTACACTGTTTTGATGAACTTCTTGCAAAGGATTATTGTCAGTATTATACTGTTTTTGAGGTGTAATGATTTGTCTTTCCCAATTACTTATGTTTCCCAATAATTAAAAGTTTGTTTTAACTGCCCAGCAAATGGCTGAATCTAGCTGTTTGTTTTTGTGGTGTAAATGAGGCTCTGATTGTTTTTCTATTGTGGGATGATGCTCCCTGCTAATTTTAGATGATTGTTTTTATGCTTTGCTGTATCTAGTGTCATCAACAACAGACCGAAGATGCAGTCAGAATACACAGATGATACCTTGCTCCTTTCCCTGTGTTACCTGGCATTCCTTGTGTCTGCACTGGGTTAGAGATGAGGCTGACTATACTTGGTCTGCATTTAATTCCGTAACACAAGTCTGAAACCTGCTGAATCCTACAGGATATGTTTAGAAAAAGAAGAAAAGTACTATTATTTAAAATAAGGAATGCTGTGTAGTGAACTTAGGAAGCCATGGAAAACTGTTGTACCTTGCTTTTAACTCAAACTTAATATTTGAAACAATAACTCTTGTCACTTTTCTACGTGTTTTAGGTACATGCTAGGTAGAACTGTTGTATACATTAGAAGGTCTATAACTGTGCTCATTCCTTCAGGTGCATCTTGCTTAATTTTCTTGGATTTGTACGATTTTACACCTGGGAAAGTAATTAAAGATTATAGTCTAACTATATTTTATTCTTTTTTTTTTTTTTTTTTTTTTTTTTAAACAAACAAGACAACTTGTGTAAAACCATACAGCTAAGAAGTGGTGGTACTGGAAATTAACCGCTTTCCCATGTGACTGCAAATGCTCTGTTCGTAATCTTTTGTAACAGACTTCTCTTGCTTCCAGATGATGGCAGAATCATATATGCTTCTTTATGTCAGCTGCCCCTTTCATTAAAGACGTAGAAAATGAAAAGGATTTCTACATTCTGCTCTTGTGTTTCTACTCTTGTGTTTTACTATCTTTAATAATCTATTTTCTAATCAAATTTAATTTATCTTTTTAATCAATACATATTTATTGAACACTTTTTATATACAAGTATATTTTAGGCTTTATGGGGGAAAATTGTGAAAAGCTTAATTACTGACCTTACAAAGTTTACAGTTTTATTGGAGATATTAGATATATATAAGCATGATAAAATGCAACATGTGAATAATGTAAAATCAGTTTTTTTTTAAAAGTCTCTACTGTTTGGGGTATAATTGAAGGTTTTTGTTTGTTTGTTTGTTTGTTTTTTCCAGTCACTATCTTCTTTCCAGGTTTTATAGACTGACTCCCTCATTTTCAGCGGCTCTTTTAACATCATCCTGTGTTTAGGTTCGTACATTGTTAGCCACTTTGGATTAATAAAATTTTCTTATTCGAGTATTTGAACCTACTTGAGTGCATTTTAAGACATCAGGTTCTGTTCATGCTCCCTTTCGTCCCCATTCCTCACTGCAAGCCGGCCTTCTGTCTTCAGTGACTTAAACAGGAAGGTGTGGGGAAAATGGGGCCAAGGCTGGGTCTCAGAGACCATTTATCTGTTGTCTTCTCTTCTATGTCGGAAGGAGAAAGATCAGGAAAAGCGCAAATATCTTCTTAGGTAACTGGGAAGGATGACTTCTTCTTTACTATAAAACGAATGCCCAGCATGTTGTCTATGACCTAAATGAAAATGAGTGGCAACCCCCATCCTGTCCCCAAGAAGAGGAGCTCACCTCATTCTGTTCTCTTCAGAATTTGTGAGTCCTGGAAGAAAGCAGGTCACTGTGTCTGCCTGACCTTCTGGTTGTGCATCTCCCCTGATGCTCCGAGAAAGACTGCAGCCCCCAGTCCCAGCCCTTTCCTAGAATAACTGTCAGATCCAGGAGCACGCACGTGAGCAAACTTCCTTACTTCCCAGGAGCTAGAAGCTGAAGTCAGGCAGCAGCTTTCAATGCCTTCTTCCTGCCCATGTCTCTTTTTGTCAGGTCTCACTGGTTCCTATTTCCCCCGTTGTTTGCTGCATGAGAGACAAGATCCATGATCAGATGTGGAATGTTATCCTCCTGTAATGCCCCCCAAACTGTTTTGAGTGGTTCCCTCAAACCACCATCCTTCTAAGACTTTGAATGTGGGAATGAGAGCAACCCATTCTTTCCCTCAAAGGTATTTTCCTCTCTCCTCTACCTACCTCACTCTCTGTCAACTGACAGTCTGTATTCCTACCTTTTTGGGTAATGTAATTATCTAGTGTTTCATTGTTCCTTACTAAGTTTATCTTCTCTATTTTTTAAATAAATTAATGTGCTTTTTTTTAAATCACCTGTTTCCCTCAAAGGTATTTTCCTCTCTCCTCTACCTGCCTCACTCTCTGTCAACTGACAGTCTGTATTCCTACCTTTTTGGGTAATGTAATTATCTAGTGTTTCATTGTTCCTTACTAAGTTTATCTTCTCTATTTTTTAAATAAATTAATGTGCTTTTTAAAAAATCACCTGTTTTAAAAGGTAATCTGTGATTATTTTCCTCTCTCCAATGTAATCTTTCCCTCTGCAACCAGTTTGGGAACCTCTCCTTCTCCTGCTGTCTCCAGTAGTTTCTCTTGGAGGAAACAGAAAGGCTTCAGTTAACAATCATTAACTGTGATACAGTTATCACATTAGCTGTGATACAGATATATTGTTAATCATTAACAATGATACAGTACAATTTAAATCTTATTTGTGAAAATAAATTTGTCTTTCACTTTATTAACAGGTACCTTACATTCTAGCCCCATCTTACTTAGAAGAGCTGAATAAGGTGTGAAATTCTAGTGTTGCAAAACAGTGCTTACTTTTTTGGAGGAAAACCCTGTCAAATTGATTTAAATTGATTTCATTTATCTCTAGCTCTCTCATCAAGTACCAAATAATAAATCATTAACATAACTAGCAAATAAAGTGAATATAAACAAATCAGGCAGAAGAGGTAACTATAAGGCTATGACAAGTTTTGGCACCGCTTCTCTAAAAGAGAATTTAATTTTTCTTGAATTCTAGAAAGTTCTGAGTCTGTCTTATTCATTCCCAAATTATTCTAAAATTCATATTAAATTAATACTTGATGTTGACAAGTTTGTCATTCAAACTGTCTCTCTTATTGATTCCTCCATCTAACATCAATATAGTTATAATTTCATGGAGAGACAAATGGATTTATAGTCAGAATGTCTGAATTTGTGTCCATAGGGGCACTTACTAGATAATTAATTTTGAACAAGGCATTTCATTTTACCCCTAGATATCTGTTACAATAATAATTGAGTTCCCTACCTCACAGAGCTTGATTCAGTTTTAAATTAAATATCATATGGAGAGTACTTAAGAATTATAAAAGCTTGGTTCTCATCAATGAGTTTTGAACTTTTAAAAATCCACCTTTTTTCCTTCCTTCCCTCCTCTCTCTCTCTCTATTCAGCTTTTGTTTACTTTTTAATCAAAGAGTCCATCTGTAAGTACAAATATGGGTTTCATTTTTTTAAAGATTTTATTTATTTATTTGAGAGAGAGAGAGAAAGCATGAGAGGGGAGAAGGTCAGAGGGAGAAACAGACTCCCTGCAGATTTGGGAACCTGATGTGGGACTCGATCCCGGGACTCCAGGTTCTTGACCTGAGCCAAAGGCAGTTGCTTAACCAACTGAGCCACCCAGGCACCCTTTGGGTTTCATTTTTTAAGCCTTTCCCAGTAGTTTGGAAGTATGAATTTGCATGTATGTGAATGCCTTCCTTTATTAGAAATTTATAAAACCCTATCCCATTTGTTAAGCACTATGCTAGGTATTGAGAAAGAGCAGGGTATAAAATCAGACAGAGCCTTAGGTTTTAGTCTGCTTTTCAAGCTTCTTTATGAAAATAGCTATTACTATCAGCATCCTACCCACACGGCACTAACCTATGAAGGTATTTCAGTGTAATATGGAATAGGTTTTGCTTCATGAAAAATGCAGGCATCCCCATTGTCTGTGGGGCAGGGACACTGGAAACAATGTGAATGTTTCCTCACTTTAAACTTTTCTTATTCCAGAGCAGAGGTGGACAAACTATAGCCGTTAGACCTAATCTAGCATTCAGCAGTTATGGCAAACAAGATCCTATTGGAACCCGGCCTTACTCGTTCATTTACCTATCATCTATGGCTGTTTTTGTGCTACACTGGAAAAGCCAGCACTTGTGACAAAAGCCTACATTCCTCAAAGCTGAAAATATGTACATTCCTCCAGCCCCTTACAGGAAAGACTGTTGATTCCTGCATTAGAGAAAAATCTCTTCATTGCTGTCCGTCACAGTCCTGGCTCTCTACTCAAGCCAGCACCATGATATAATTGACTCTGTTCTCTCTATAGTTAACTGTTCTTTGCTCTGCTGTCCCTTCAAACAGAACTTACCCTGTCATTGCCTTTGAAGAAACTTCCCCAAATGGCCTTGTGAGTTCTTTGTCTCCCTTAGTTGCTGTGGCCGGCACCACACATACACAAGTAAGAGCTGTCCTGTGGTCATGATGAAGGGCAGCCACCCCAGACTCTGAACTCTTAACGTTTCAACATTTCTCTTGGATCAAAAACAGTTTTTCTTTCGAAGGAGTATTTGCTCAGAAAACCTCTTTACTAATTCAGAGGTATTGACATTGTAGGAGAGTCTAACCAGGAAGCCAGAGCTGCTAGAGTTAAAAACTGGCAGAAGCTCTCTGACAACTCCCCACTCCCTATGCTGCTGGGCCATAGTCCGCCACACTCTGATGGCATCTTCCAGGCTGCAGATAGTCCCGGGCATTCTCATTGCATCAGAGCCTGGATACAGGCCAGCTGGCTTCTCTGGTTCTGCCTGAGATCCATCAACTACAGCCTGTGCTGCTTCTTCCCCGTCCGTTTCCATATTCTCTGCCCACACCTGTGTCCTTATTCATAACCCCACCGTAACCCATCCACGAACTTAGGAGATGTTTCAGACTGGAAGGAATAGTGACAAGAATTGGGTAAAGGCAAGTCTGAATACACTCCAGTCTGTTAACAGGTGACTTTAAATACTTTGATTACTCTCCTAGGCCTAAATGTCACCACTGTGGATTTAATAGCCACTTAATGATAGTGGTTATTTTTCAACCCTATGAATCAGCAAGAAGTAGTCAAGTATTTATTTTTCTTCCTTGTAATGATTCTTGAGCATGACTAAATTTTAGAGAAAAGCAAAGAATAAGTAAACCCAAGACCACATTGCTGGTTAGCAACCGAGATAGGATAAATATCAACTCCTCCCTGCTTTAAAGTCCCTACTTTCCCAACTAATTTATCAGTTTATCTGTAGTAACGGACCCTAAAGCAACATGATCAGAGTTCTGAGGTCTGAGACGGCAGGAAGACCCCCAAGTTTAGCACTGACAGTCCCACCGAAGTAGACGTGAAAGAGCAGCAAACTGGGCCCTGTCACCCTGCATTAGGTCTTTTTAACTGAACTCTTTTCCAAAACAGGTAGAATAGTTAAAAACAGGAGTTATTAGAATATCAATAGAAATGGGGAAGGAAAATCATAAATGTATCATTTTTAAGCATACGTGTAAGCTCATGGCAACCTATACTTTCATTGACTAGGACTTGCTTTTTCCTCTACTGGGAATGGGTATTTTGTTTTTCCACACAATCATGGTTAAATAAGGACAAAAATTGCTCCTTGACTTATGACTTCAAGTTGTTGGTTGATTCCTGTCTGATTTTCTCTAGTGATCAGTGCTTCTCATGAGGATGGGTTTCTAGAAGGCTATTCTTTAGAAGTCCCAGAGCCACTAACCTAGTTCATCATTTACCTTGGTTTTAAACTTTCACTTACATGTTGTTCCATGTTTTCCATTTGTCCCAAATATTATTTTTATCAAATCTATAACTAAGAGAGATTGTATTATAGAATGATTGTAAAAAACCCTGCTTCTTGAATATCTTTTTTTTTTTTTAATCCATTGACCTGTTTTCACAAGATTGTCAACTTATTGCACCATGTTTTTCTAACTTCAGTATCGGTGAGAATCTAATTCAGTATGTCTGGGATTGGGCCCAGGAATTTGAGTTTTTAGCAAGCATCCAGATGGAAGCAGGTGGATCATTGGACTACACTGTGGAGTAACCTTTAAATGATTGCTGTATCATTTATATCCTACTGTGTGGCACAGTGCTAAGTGTTTAGTAATAAATTAGTTGACTAAATAATCAAAAGTGCTAATTATAATAAGATAATTTATTCACTCAGTGATGCATTGTTTCAGTGCTCAATGAGTGACTGTCATGTGTTGAACATTATAGGAATATGTGTGTGTGTGTGTGTGTGTGTATACACACACACAAGACATGTATGAACACTATAACTAGAAAAAGACACTTTATGCATACCCTGTGCTTCCAAAGAGCATGAAATCTAGTGAGGGTTTGGAGAAACTAAAAATGCCATTTCATGGTAGTATTTAGATGTTATTAAGGTGGAAAGTGTACAAAAGCGTGATAACAAAAGTAGAAAAATAATATCTTGTCTCTTGTGTGTTAAATGAATTATGTGAAAATAAGCTGGTAAATTGTGAAAGGCAATAGATAACAAATAATAATATTTATAAATCTCTCCCCCCTTTATAGAGATAGCAAGCTAGCCTCATTCAGTGTGTTGACTGGATGCCTCAGCTCACCTTCCTTACCCCACAGGGTAGCAAATTTGATATTTCTATCTGAATTTCCATCAAAGGAAATATATGTTGCCTGTCTCTGTGACTTAAAATCTGCAGGACTATAGGCTGTAGGTAATGTCATGCTACCTGAACTTTAAAATGTTTTTCAAACTATAGTAACTATTAAATATTTAGTTGAATTTCTGGAAATAAAGACCCTTGTCCTGAGGTGCCTAAACAGAGTTTACCTCTTTACCAAGCATGTAAAATGATACTGTGGTACAGTAATCCTTAAAGTTACTTCACCTGAGCGCACCTGGGTGGCTCAGTGGGTTAAGCCTCTGCCTTCAGCTCAGTTCATGATCTCAGGGTCCTGGGATTGAGCCCCACATTGGTCTCTCTGCTCAACAGGGAGCCTGCTTCCCCTCTCTCTCTCTCTGCCTGCCTCTCTGCCTGCTTGTGATCTCTGTCAAATAAATAAATAAAAATTTAAAAAAAGTTATTTCACCGTATTATTATTTGAAAACTGTAAATGTATTTTACCAATAGTTAGAATGGACAGTTTGAACTTTTTTTGTGGGGGAGGGGGAATCCATGCAATGTCTAAACTTTACATAATTGTGGACTTCAATAATTTAAGCATTGAACTTGCATGATGTTCATGGAAAGTAGCACATTGAAAATTCTGTGATACATCATTAGGAGTTTTGGTTGACAAATACTTTTGTACATTTTTTCCCCTTTGAGATGTAGAATTGTTTTGTTTATGCAATATGGGATACAAAATAATGAGAAGTAAAAGGAAGAAATGTGAATCATCTATGTATTAATCAAGGGCTCATACAGACTACATATTCAACATGACATTTTCTACACAGTGTCCCTAGTTTTTGTTTTCTTTTGTTTTTTTCAGTGTCCCTAATTCTTAAATTGCTACTTGATTTCATGGTGAATGTGTCTTCATGTGAGAAAATATGAAAAGTGGAAAACAAACTATTCATCTTGGCAGTCAGTACTCTGAACTTCAAATTTAATGAGTGCTAGACATACAGAATCAGAGTTGAATATAGCAGACGAATGGACTGTTTGGAACAACGTCAGTCCTTTTTGTCCCCTAGCCTATATATGAGGCACACTAAGTTATTCTGTGTTCCCAAATACTTTCCATGTAGATTCTGTATTTTGAGACACTTTTTGGCTAAGGAGATTTTAGGAGACTTTAACAGGAGTAGGATGTAAAATTAAAAAAAAAAAAAAAATCCAAGTTAGGAACATTTTGAGAGTCTGCCCAGAACACCAGAGGCAGCTCAGGCAGGCCACATGGAACCGCTGGCTGAGTCCATTGCATGAAAAAGACCCCCCGGTCCAGGTGGGCTCCACTTCAAACTTTAAATGTATTAGAAAAATCGAATGCTTCTAAAAGCAGATTGCACCTTATAGTCTTGTTTTTCAAGTTTAAAAATGTCTTAAGAGAGGGTGATGCCTGTTTGGGATTTATGATTATTACTCATGGGCTTTATGGCTCATTCTGCTTCCCTCCGAACACCCGCATCACGTCCACCGGCGAGCATCCAGAGGCAGGCTCGTCGCTTCAAGTTGTTTTCATAATAATTTATCCTAGAGTCGGACTCCATTGTTCTGCATGTATTACATGGAACTTCTATGGAACATCAAACATATTTATTGATAGGAGAAAATTGTGTCTTTATGAGTGTTTCTGTAATGAAATAGGATGAGGGATGTGGAAAGTCACCGGCAGTTTCAGTCAAGAGGCGCTCTTCAGGAAGAGAAAAATGGAAATGTTTTTATGAACATGAAATAAAACTCTAAAAGTGATGAGATGTTCTTCTAATATCCACTGTTCAATAATATATAGTCATAGTGTCCTTTGTGAATGAAGAGGGCACTGCAGATTCTCTCTGGCTGCCAAAAGTGTTAAGTGTTCGCAGTTAGAGGAAATGAGTGTTACTCACCTATTCCTTTGTATCCTCAGAGCCTGGACAGTGATACTCTCACAGATATTAAGACCCCTTCGGTGGTTTTTAGAGGGTATCGATTACCATGTTATTGAGAAGTTCTTTATCTCCCCCAAGCACCTCCATTCCTGCCCACCACAGACATCAGTGCAAGCGAAACCGGGTCTTAAGTTTTAATAGCTTTGACAAGATAACCCTCCATCTCTTGGAGCACTGGCTCGCAGTAAAGGCTATTACCTTGTTGGCCATGTACCATATTACTTTGCTGCCTGCTAATGCTTTACTCCTTTCTTTTCTTTTCTCTTTTAATTTGCATTTAAAAGAGCTAACAACCTCACTTGGCAAAGCTAACTGCTGATGTAGCTAACGATAAAGCACTATGGCATCACTTGAATCTCAAAAATTAGAAGAAAATAAAGAGCTAACATATATTACTTTTTTCCCCCTAAAGCCAGAGCCTACTTTAATTTTGTCAAAACTGTGAAGAAGAGCTTCCCAGTGTGGGCTAGGTCATATGTGGAAAGGTCAAATTGGGAAACTATAGGGGGTGAGGAGGAACTGATTGTATGGGAATAAAGACCATTAAAAGACAATGAGAAATACAGGGATACATGGAATTCTCCACAGTGAGAGAAGGCTTAATATTTCATTTTGCTTAGTTTAAAATTTGAAGACATCAGTTCAGAGAGACACAGCTTTTCTTATAAAGCATGTTATGAAAGCCAAACCTCCCAATATTTCCAATATGGTTATCAAACTATCCTAATTTTGTACCTGCCCTGTGTGAGAGATTAGGTTAGTTAATGGATAACATAATAATTTGACATAGTTTTTCCATTTGAAAGGCTTGTAGTCTGCTTGAATATAGTCATTCACAGCCTTTTATGTTCTGGAATATGTACATCCTTCTTTCTCTGCAGTAGGGATGTGCTAGTCTAAACATATCTATGAATTCAGCAGCTTCTTCTCTCTAGAGGATGGGACAATACCACACACAGTAAGAATCAGAAATTAAAAAAAAAAAAAAAAAGGCTTTATAGCTCCCAGACAAACGGAACATTCTATTAGAAGGACTTTAAACCTGAGGAAAACTATGGAAGTTTGATGATGCTAACTCTAAGCATTGAAAACAAACTATCTGTCCATGCTCCAGTCCCCTTTTCCATATGTGTATGATTCAGGTAGGAACAGTGTCAAAATCAGTGAATGTCAAAGTTGATATAAAAATCTTTAAGAGTTATTTTAATTGGACCACTTCATATGCTGTTTATACTTCTTATCTCTTGAGGATTTTGTTTTATCATTTATTTTCCTTCTCTTGTATCTTAAACATTCAGTTCTAGAATGTTTCCACTTTCATACATCCAAGTCTCTCTCATCATATGGCAAATAATCCAAAATACCATCTTGATCCCACTTATCTTTACAGCAGTCCTCTTTTTTCCATTGTCAAGTATTTTGAAAGAGTTCTTTTGCTCAAAGTTTATATCTCCTCACTTTTTGTTCATTCATTCCAGTATAATATGAAATGTAGCCCCCCCCCCCAATTTCATTCTTCCAACCATTAACCTCTATGTTGCTGAAGCCAAAACACATACTTTTCATTCTCCCTCTTGGTTTTTCTGTGGCATTTCATTTCTGGAAGTCTGTTTGCTTCCAGTACGATACTTTCTTGCTTTTTTCTACTCTTTGGTAGCAAGAGGTAATCATATACTTTAAGTTCCCTATTGAGGTTTCATTCCTCTGTTCCTTAAATGGCAGTGTTTCCTTGAGTCTTCCCCAATACTGTTCAGTTTTTTCCTGTATATTCTTCTTGGGTGATTCCATTTATATTCATGGCTTCAGCATAACCTGGAAAGTTATGATTTTCAAATATATATTTTAAGTTCTATCTGGATAATAAGCCTGTACGAAGTAGTATGTCCATCAGTAAATTACTGTGGACAGTTTAGTTAAGTTTTATGATTCTTATGAGTTAAGATAGTAGTTATAAGCACAATTATAGTATTGAGCACCGACTGGTTTTAAGTCTTGACCCTGAGTAAACTACTTTAATTACAAGGCTTTGTTCCTTCATTTGTAAAGTGAAGTACCCACTTCATAAAATTTCCATGAAGATGAAGTGGGATCATAATTGTGAAGAGCTTGCAACATAGAGCACAATAAGTAGTAGCCCTTATTGTAAAAAAAAAAAAAAAAAAAAAGATCTCTTGAACAAGTTTCACTTCTAGTTGTAGAAAGCCAGGGTGGCACTCTGAGCCCAATCAGGAAAGAGAAACCATGTAGTAAGTTAAAGCAGGATAGTTTAATATAAAGAATCATTGATTCTGGTAAACAGAACTATAAGATATAAAGAAATTCTCTATGATAATCTAAGACTGAGAGAAAGTACTGTATCTAAAGAAGGATAAACTTGAAAGGGGTTCAGACCCTCAGGAGAAAATGTATTTTGGCCCCTGGAGAGCAGCTGACCACTGGTTTGGCCAAAACTGGAGCTGCTATGCAAATACCAGGCCACCTTCCACAGTACAAAGAGCAGGCAACAAACAGATGATGGCTGGATCTGCAGTGGAACTCCAAGTGCCAGCAGGGGTGAAAGGTTGTCACAGCTTGCTCTTTCAAGAAGGACTGACTACTTGGTGTGTGACCTTCTGGACGCAGGCAGCAGCATGCAAGCTGTGCTGGGTTTGTCAGAGGAGTCCAGGCTGTCTGTAGAAATGTTATTGTCAGGATGAGGCTGAAAGATCAAAAGACACATCCTGGGCCTGTGGCCGCTGAACAGTTCCTCACCAGAAGTCCTCATACCCACACCGCTACAAATTGGAGAAGTCTCTGCCTCCTGCCGCCCTCTACTGAGAAAGCTTAACATTGTACATTTTAAAAGAGAAATGCTAAACAAATGTTGTTGTTTACTGTATTGAAGGTGTATTTGGAACTGAAAGGCAATGAATTGATAACTGACACAGCAGATAGGCTTAACAAATATAGAAATAATCTAGAAATCACAACACCGTAAAAATGTGTTCAAATACTGTGTTTTGCTCTATAGTTCTTTCAGTTCCAAGTTTTTTCATATGAAAAATTGGCTTATATATGTATAAGGTAACTTTAGTTCACAATTTAAATATGAATACCTATTAGCTCATGATAGTTATGCATGTGCTAGAAAACAATTTAATGAATTACAAAATAGCACATTGAAGAGATGCTATGGTCTACTGAACCAAAAATCCAGTTTTTGAAAACTGCCTACACATAATTTACCTATCGAATGTCAGTTTAAAATTTACACAATAGGCCATAACGATTTTTATAAGTTTTGTGTAAATAATGACCCACTTAATATGTTTTACAAAGCAGTATATTTTAAATAGTCTTTCATTTTTCTTTGGTATATTCTAAGAAAGGGCTCATTTCCCCCCCATTACCTAAAAAGGTTTTTTAGAGAAAATAATGTAAAAAATTACTATGCCGAACATGATGCCAGGAGAAAACTTAAAATCCATGAAAACATGAACTTAGTGGAACTGCTAAGAATTACTTTGTTATAGCAAAGTGACATGGCATTAGAATGACTCCCACTGGTTATCAGGTCAGCTTTGATTCCAGAAAATTTATAACTAAACACTTTGTAACTCAGGAACCATACCTTTAATTCCTTTAATTTCAATATCTCTAATAATAATTTTTACCAATAACTGACCATTTATTGAACATCAGACTGTTCTGAGTTCTTTTCCTGTTTATCACATTTCTTAGCACAGCAGCAAGGTCTTATTGTCATCTTTGCACAGATTGGGAAAGTGAGGAGCATTACCTGTTCAAGAGAACCACCTCAGAAGCTGAAGGGCTGGGATTTGAAATTTTTTGTTTGTCTCTGAAGTTCCTACTGATTTTAGGCATGTTTCTAACTCTAGGTCAAAGTGGGGGTTTATATTTCATAATCAAAGGTGTTAATCGCTCTGCTTCTCAAACTTTCATGGACACAAGGATCCCCTGAGGACCTTCATCAAATACAGGCTCTAGGTAATAGGTCCAGAGTGAGACTTGAGATTCCAAAAGGCCCTCATTTGGTGCCCGTATTACTAGTTCATAAACCATATTTGGCATAGAAAAAGTAAGTGACAATGGAGCTGTTAACAGACCAAATATTAATGATACCCAAATAACTTAAAGATTTTAGATCTTCGGAATTTATCTGAAGGAGTTGAAAACTTATCTTCACATAAAAACCTGCACATAGGTGTTTACAGTAGCTTTTTTTATAGTTGCCAAAACTTGGAACTGAGAAGTCTTTCAATAGGTGTATGGATAAAATGATACCTGCAAACAAATAAGTATTATTCAGCACTAAAATAAAAATGAGCTATCAAGCCCCCTGAGAAGACAAGGAGGAAAACTTCAGTGCAAATTACTAAATGGAAGAAGTCGATGTGACAAGGTCACATACTATAAAACTTCAACAATATGATGTTCTAGAAAAGATGAAACTGTGGACACACTAAAAAGATGAGTAGTTGAACGGAGTTAGAGAGGGTTGAATTGTTTTTATTTGTTTGTGTTTGTTTTTGTTAGGGCACTGAAAATGTGCTATGATATTATAATAATGAATATATGAATATATGAATATATGTTATGGTAAATTTGTCCAAACCCATAAATGTAAATATTGAGAGTGGACCATAGTATAATCTATGGAACTTGGGTAGCTATGAGGTGTCACTATAGGTTTATCCTTGTTAATAATAATCATTATCATCATAACAAGTATTATGATGATAATGATGATGATGATTAAAAAAATACATCTCTGGTGAATGACTTTGATGATGGGAGAGGTGCTATGCTTGTGTAGGGCATGGTGTACATGGAAATATCTATACTTTTCTCTCAATTTTGTTGTGAGCCTAAGACTGCTCTAAAATAAAATCTAAAAATCAAATAAAAGATGTCGACAAAGGAAAGGACCCTTACTTATCTACCATACCTAGGAATAGCAGTCATGAAGGTAATTATCATTAGAACTCAATTTTTTTTTTTTAATCCAGGTAGGAGAATGCTTAAACTTTAAACTTGAAAATTTAATAACTAAAAAATACCTTTTGTTAGATTTGAGTTATTACTAATTAAACTAGCTATATCTATTGTCTATGTAAATCTATGTATAAACTTTTTTTTTTTTTTCAAGACAGAAGTAGGGGGAGGGGAAGAGAGGAAATCTTAAGCAGGCTCCATCCACAGCAGGGAGCCAGTCTTGGCTTGATCTGACAACCCTGAGATCAGGACCTGAGCCAAAATCAAGAGGCTGATGTTCAGTTAACTGAGCCACCCAGGAACCCCTACTTATAAACATTTTAATACTAGTTTTATTGGTTGAAAGATTTCTGGTTACAGTTTTCAAAATCATTTCACATCTGTAGCTTTCTTCAGAGTATAGTGCATAAACTCACAGCATCAGCACCATCTGAGAACCTGTTAAAAAGGCCCATCTCAGGCTCCAACCCAAACCTTCTGAATCATGATCTGCATTTAAATAATACCAACACTAGGTTTCACATGCATGGTATGGTTTGAAAAGGACTGCTCTCCAGAAGCTGTGATTTGAAAGATCCACGAAAAATATCCTTCAGTGGTCGTTAAAAGTGTGTATAAACTAAATATATTTTGTGATAAAATAAAATAAAATAACATAAAATGGTGACTATGTAATAATCACAAAGTAGCAGTGTTTATATTAACAAAAAAGTATTTCCTATAACAGCATGAATCAAAATTGTATAAGCAGAGGCTGCCTTTGAAGAACGTTTTCTTTCTTTCTTTTTCTTTTTTTTTTTGTTTTCAATTTTGTCTTTATCATCCTTCCATTTTTTTTTTAAGATGTTGTAGTGAAAAATTATGATAATTACTGACTTAGGATAATTGGCTGACACTGATCATGGGTGATTATCCCATCAGCATCTTGACCCTTGAAGGGGAAGAAAAGAAAGAAAAACAGAAACAGATCATGAGAAGAAAAACCACTTCTTTAATTTTGCGGTTGACTTGCCCTTTGAATTTCGTACTGACACCTCCACTCTGGCCTCAGCAAAACAACAGGTGCAAACTGCAGATGGATCCCTCGCAGCGGCAGACAGACACATCTGCCACTGGTTACATGAGTCTCAACTTGAAAGATGGCCAGCAGCAACCAGATTTGTGTCCTGGGGTGGCAGGGCAGAGGGCTTCTTTGAACAGTCAGGATACTTACAGGATGTGCTATTTTCGTCTGAGCACTCAATCTAAGTCTACGTTTCTAACTTTATTTCAGAAGCTTAAATACTGATCTTCCCCCTCCTGCAGGGAGGTATAATTAAACATCTTTCTTCAAGCTAAAAAAAAAACAACAACAACAAAAAACGAAAAAGGGACCTTAATTAAACATATATTCAATTTATGTTTACCTTATATTTATCAATATTATATATATAAAATTCACCCAAATATCATAAATTATGCTCCCCAAACTGAAAGTTTAAAGTATTTTGCAATAAATGTCTTAGTTCTTCTTTTTTTTCAATTTTGCTCTCAGAAACACATAACGTATTTACATTTTTGTGAAGCAATTGGGTGTTTGTCAAGTCTTACATATTTAGAATTAGTAAGGCAAATATTATTCTGCCAGTTCAAAATGTGAGTTTGTGTGTGTGTGTGTGTGTGTGTGTGTGCATGAGAAAGAGAGAGTGAGCACAGTTTTAATATCTGAATGAGACCTGGATATATTTTGGTGTGTAAGATAGATCAGAATTTAATATTCTCTACTTCAAATGACTATTCCAATGTTGATATTTTTATCCTTAAATAATTCTGCATCAGTCAGTGAATATACATGTGTTGCCACTTAAGAAATATATGTATATGTCTGTGAATGTACAATTAACACACATGTATGTGCATGTATTTTAAAATCATGCCTTTTATTAATTAAATTAATTGCATAATTAAATATAATTAAATAATTAAATGCATGCATTTTAAAATCACGATTACCTAATATACAATGAATAATATAACTATATAGGAGAAGACTCTACATGTCTATGTTTCTATAGCTACATACAGATTAGATGAGATCAAATATTCTGTACATTGGATTTCTGTTTAATTCTTAAAACAACATTATTTCCAGTTAAAGA
Organism: Mustela erminea; assembly: GCF_009829155.1. Taxonomy (NCBI): domain Eukaryota; kingdom Metazoa; phylum Chordata; class Mammalia; order Carnivora; family Mustelidae; genus Mustela; species Mustela erminea. The sequence continues at coordinate 58,673,929 of NC_045625.1, forward strand.
TAGTGTTATTGACACACATAAATATACAACGTTAATAGTAATCAAGTAACTACAAATCTGAACAATCAGATATCATTTATTTTTCCTATAAAATTTTCAAAAATTATAATGATCAGTATGAAGACTCAGTTCACTGCTGGTAAAGTCATCGGATATGCCAGATATGTATACTAACCAGTTTTATGTGCAAAGATGCTTACTGAAGCATTTTGCTGTTAATGATAATTTGGAGACAACTTAAATATTCAACAGTAGAAATTATGTCACATCATGTAACCATTTTATTATTTATTTATTTATTTATTTATTTAAAAGATTTTATTTATTTATTTGACAGAGAGATCACAAGTAGGCAGAGAAGCAGGCAGAGAGAGAGAGAGGAGGAAGCAGGCTCCCTGCTGAGCAGAGAGCCCGATGCGGGACTCCATCCCAGGACCCCGAGATCATGACCTGAGCCGAAGGCAGCAGCTTAACCCACTGAGCCACCCAGGCGCCCTCATGTAACCATTTTAAAAAGTACTTTGTTAGAACACTGAAACACAGAAAAAATGCTCACAATATGAAGTTAAATGAGAAAAAGACAAAAATTTAAAAAAATTAAAAAAACTCTAATTGTTCAATCAATATCCATCAAGTGCCTTCATTTTTTGTTTTTGGTAAGCACTGTGTAGGTATTTGGATATATTAGTGAACAAAATGGAGGCTCCTGGTCCATATATATCTTATGATTAAGTAGTAAAAAAGACAAAAAACAAAAAGATTGAAAAATTTAATAGTAAAATGTTGATGGTAAGATCATAGGTGAGCCATACATTATTTCTACCTCTCTGTCTCTTCTAATCATCTACATGAAGTATGGGTTACTTTTACTGTAATAAAAATACACATGTTTGGGGTGCCTGGGTGGTTCAGTCTTTAAGCGTCTGCCTTCGGCTCAGGTCATGATCTCAGGGTCCTGGAATCGAGTCCCGCATCAGGCTCCCTGGCTCCACAGGGGCCTGCTGCTTCTCCCTCTCCCACTCCCTCTTCTGTGTTCCCTCTCTAAGTGTGTCTCTCTCTGTCAAATAAATAAATAAAATCTTTTTAAAAAATCCAAATATTTAAAAATGCAAAAAACTATCAGAAAGATAATAATACTACCTAAAGTGTTGCTTAACTAATCTGTAGTACCAGTTAATACTAGTGCTAACTAATCCTTAGTTCTTTTTGAGTATTCAACCATTCCCTCTAGACTTTAAGCTTCACACTATATATATATTTTTTAACGTTATACTTCAGACCACATGTATATATACACACACATATATATTTTACTTTTTCTCCTTTATCCTAATTTGTTCTAAAAAATGTTAATGAAAATATAATTAGTTGCAATTAATATGTAAATATGAATCTTTAGGCCTAAAATTGGTTTGCCCGGCCCAATTTAGCTGTGTAATTCTAAGTGATTATCCATCCATTTAGAGTAGTGCTTTGATAGTGTACATCTAGTTTGAATTCTCTTTGTACTAATTTACCTGAGACTGTATGATTTGTGATTTTGTCATTTAACCAAATCATTTTTACATTTGCATCTAATGTTTTCAAAAATATGTTTAATGGCAGCATAATGTTATAGTTGTTCAAGTACTAAGTAGGTAATTATTCTCAGTTGCAGCATGACTATTATTATATTGAAATAAACTACATTAAAACACCTGTTAATGGATTCCTAACCTACCTCTACTGGGTTACACACTGCTGAGTGTCAGATTTGAGCACATCATTCCTTGACATCTCTGTGTCAGTGGTCCAAAGCACAAGTGTGCATGGAGATGAGCCCACTAACATGACTATATGGAGAAGGCTGGGAAGAAGGGGACCAGAGGTATTTGGAGAACTTGTGCCATGAGTACAAGGAACAGCCACCATTCAGCTTCAGCCAGTTGCCAATCAAGAGTTTAGCCTAAATTTTCTGATTTTTTAAATAAATTAAACTACTTTTAAATGTAAACTTTCCCAATTAAATAATTTGCTTATCAACCAAATACAACATACTAGCCAAATGCATTTGGTTTCCCAATAAGGAGAATTCAAACTTAGGAAACTTTATATTGTCACTTGTTATAACCTTCTTGAGATAGGCTTTTTTGTTTCTGTTTCTGTTTTTTGTTTTTTAAACATAGCATAAGGAAAAAATTTTAAAGAAAGGCTTAGAATTTCTTTGTATGTATATAGATACACCCTCACCCTGAATTGGAGTCAGGTTTATTGCTTTTCGATTAGAAGATTCTATTTTAAGTTTATTGTTTTAAGTGTGTGCTTGCTTTTTAAATTGTTAGGTTTTTTTAACTTTATTTTTTTTAAGATTTTATTTATTTATTTGACAGACAGAGATCACATAGGCAGAGAGGCAGGCAGAGAGAGAGGAAGGGAAGCAGGCTCCCTGTTGAGCAGACAGCCTGATGCAAGGCTCAATCCCAGGACCTGAGATCATGAACTGAGCTGAAGGCAGAGGCTTTAACCCACTGAGCCATCCAGGCGCCCCTAACTTTCTTTTGATAAGAAATCAATGTAGGTTCATAAATATCATGGATAATCACGATGAGAAAATGGGGAAATTAAGTACATGTATACAAATCACACATCCAGTCTCTTGCTTCTTAAGCATTGTATACTCTTAGATCTGTAATCTAATTTTTAAAGAAAATGCAATGTATAATAAATCTTGAGTTTGGAATACTATGTATAATCACAATGTTCTAGCATCTCAAAAGTAGACAGGGAAAATAAAGAGCCAGAAGAACAAAGAGAAGCTATTTTATTATTTTTTTCCAAACCAAGAATAAACAGTAAACCAAGTCTTAGTGACTATAAACTCAAGGCATCAAGTCATGAAAGAGGGTAATTTTTATAAAGTAAGGTACAGAATAATCTACCAAGGTATCAAGCAAAATTGAATCTGATAAATCTACAACTGTTAATATAAGTGCTTGGCAGGAAATCATAGAGCAAGTTCAGTCCTATCAGTTCATGTGCACAGCTGTCACCAGAGGACAGGGGTGAAATTCTGACTAGATGCAAAGGCAAAAATACAGAAGCTAGAGGGAAATTTCATGTCATTAACATTGTGAGGCAGGGCTTTCTCAGCTCAACAGCCTCAGTGATGATGTTTTGTTTATCTGCACATCTATATTCTATTAATGGACTTCTCATGAGACTCAGGTGGTGTCCATAGTAGTCTTCTGACAGAGATGCCCTTGGCAAAGGACCACTGGTTACTTTAGGGGGAAAGGAGATATTTAGGGAGATATTTGTCTTGAGGATCCACACTATTTTAAGAAAGGATAATGCCCCCTACTGTACAACCTGAATCCCCAAACATTAGGATGATGTTTTAAGTGAAGGTTTAAGGAAGAAGTATTACAGAGGTCAAATTCCATGCTCCAGATGTGATAAAATTGTATACATTACCTGATCTCTCAAAACTTATATAAATTATTATTTTAATATAACAACAATAATAGTAACTGATTGTTGGTAAGCAACATGCGAGAAAATATATTGTGTATCTCACATGAATTGATTAATTTATCCCTATGTCACTCTGTGAGGTAACTACAATTGCTACATCTATTTTCAGATATGGAAATAGAGTAAGTGGCAGAGCTGGGATTTGATCCTGATCAGTTTGATTCAGGAGGTAGTAAACTTAAACTCTTTGTCATTATGTTTAGTTGTTTGCTTGATAGGCAGTCAAGTCTAGTTCTAACCATTATTAACCCAAGTCTTCAAAATGGAAGGTCCATTCATTTTACCAGGCTGCCTTTTATTCAAAAGAGGAATATTCGGGATGCAGCTGATCACAAAAACCCCTGAGAACTCCCTCATTCACTTCAAGACTAGGAAAGTTTATTTATCCTGCTTTAATCAAATTATAACTGAACCAAATGAGACTTTGTCCACTCAATGCACAGCAAGCCAATAAAAACTGATGCAGAGCTATTGCAGTGAAGAAAAATAGACTGTTAATGGTGTGGTGCCACCCATGAAGCTAATGCTTAAAAGTCCTGGACTCCCTAATGGTCGGCAAGTGAGGATTTTTAAGGGCACAGTTTGGAGGAGGGGTCTCCTGAGAAGGTGGACACCGTTGATTGGAGGCCCATGAGACCATACTAGCTAATGTTCCAGAGTCACTTCATCAAGTCCCCCAGAGGTCTTCTCCATCCTGAGGGATTTGGAATCTGAAAAACATCTCTATCCCTTATGTTAGAAATTTCATTAAGTACATCTGAGGATTGTAGCTATTTGTGAGATAGTGGGGTTGGATTCCTGCAGGTGCTTTGGTCAGTTTAGCTGTGCCTGGGGAAGATATGGCCTCATTATTCATTCTTTCATCTGAACTGACAAGATGGAAGCCAGCTTTAAATGTGATTGAAATGTGATTTGTTCAATTTATGCCATAATCTAAAATCATATTGCTACTCTTCTTTTTTTTTTTTAAGATTTACTTATTTATTTATTTAAAAGAGAGTGAGAGAGGAAAGTAGGGGTAGAGGGAGAGGGTCAGAGAACCCAACAAGAGGCTCAGTCTCATGACCTTGCGATCCCCACCCTGTGATCACGTCCTGAACCGAAACCAAGAGTCAGACTCTTAACCAACTGTACCACCCAGGAGCCCCATATTGCTACACATTTAATGTTTGCTTTTGTAGAAAAGTAATTTTATTTTTTTTTCTTAACTTTCTGGATTCTTCTGACTGGTCTATTAATTACATTGATTAACATTTAATTTTGTACTTATGGGACCCCCACAAAGACATGAAAAGCTTCAAGACAGGCAATTGAGGCTTACATTCCATCCTGAGATAGTTAAGTGGTAGGGATCTGGGGCTTCAAAAGGAAGGGAGACAGTTAATAGAAAGATGATAAAAGCAAATGTTTGGAAAACAAACATTTGACCTGCAGAGTCAATGGGACACAGAAAGGGATTTGGACAAACATTTCTTGGCGAGTTCCCCTTAGTCTGGTACCCTTATCCTGTACCCTTTGTAGATATTTCTGGTGGTAACTATCTTCCTGGACCAGGCCCTCTAAGTTCTCAAAGGCAAATAAGGACAAGGTAAAAGTTTTTTAATCAGTGGGGTCTTAATTGCTTTCAACTCAAAACAGTTCATTTGACAAAGGGATGCATTTCGTGGCAGGCAATTTTGCTTTCCTTTACTTTCAAAGGCCTTTAAAACGCACAAGTGAATAAACAATTACATTCAGTCTGTATAAAGGGTGTTGTCATTCATCTGTTTTGTATTGGCGAGTTTTCCTTTGAGGGTAAATTCCTGTGAATTGTGCTGCCCTATGAAAGCAGCTTTGCTCACCACTAATGCTGCACTACGGCTGCCTTATGATATAACAAAAATGCATCCTTTATAGCAATGACAAAGAGTCAGATTTCTCCACCAAAATGAGCTTTCCAGATAGTTCTGTATGCCTTAAACACTGAAAAACAACACTCAAACTACAGCCTGTAGAGGATGCTAAGACATAATCTACGTGTGCTTCACTCTCAGTTATTTTCTTGGGCTTTAAGAAATTCCTTTGTCCACCTCAATCTGCTGTTTTAATAAGGACTTCAGTAGTTTTTCTGATGTCAGAGAACTCATTTTAGAGGAATATATTTTCCCAGATACCTAAAATTTTTATGATCAGAAACTTGTATTTATTTATTTATTTTTAAGATTTTATTTATTTGAGAGAGAGAGTGTGTGGAGAAGGAGAGAGAGAATCTGAAGCAGATTCTGAGCTGGGTGCAGAGCCTAACACCGGGCTCAATCTCATCACCTTGACATCATGAACTGAGCTGAAATCAAGAGTTGGTCCATCAGCTGACTAAGTCACCTAGGTGCCCCATCACAGACTCTTTAGCTTAACATATAAGTTCACAGCTTTTCTCTAAGATTGCGAGATTTTATCAGGTGCATAGCTTCCCAAATATTGGAGGAACTTTATTCTAGTGGCGTGATGCACCCATTTCGTAATGGAGGATGTGGGAACAGGCAGGGATAGAGGGAGGAAAAACTGAAAGCTATTTGTAGCTTAAAAAAAAAAAAAATCCCCAGATTTCATTCTATCATACAATAAGCTTCAAAGAAATTGCTGTTGTGTTGAGCCCAAACTAATTATAATGAGACAGGACCAGATAATGATAATGTGCTTTGATTTTAGAATGAAATTCAGGAAATAGCTCCAGGGTCTGTTTTTAATGACATCTCCATTGATAAAGGATGTAAAAATTCCAAGTCTATTAGCTAGTCGTTTAATAGTAAATTTGACCAAGTGTAATGACACCTACATTTTCTTATTAGAGTGCTTATGGTTATCTACATAGTAAATGGCAAATTGGAGATTTATATGCCATTTAAATTAGGTTACATCTAGGAAAATTCAGTCTGGGTCATCATGGGAAGACTGCTCTTAAAATAGTCTAGTGGAACGTTTTAGGTGGTTTTCTGTAGTTCCAAGAGGCATTAATATAATAAGAGATTCCTTTTTAGCAGAAGAGTTATTTAAATAGACAGCTGGGCATTGTAGTGCAAAACAGGCAGCAGCTTAGTTTTGCACTTTGGCCTTTACTTATAACATAAAGGAGTCTCATTATGACAAGCCCCATTATGATAGGAAATCTGTCTAATGCAGCTCATTCTTGCTCTTAATCCAAGGAGCTTTAACTACCAGAAGAATTAATCTCACTAATAATAATAAGTAACATTTGTAAGGACTTTGAAGTTCACAAAGGATTTTTCCATATAGTTCCTGCCCTTGTATCATTGCCCTTACTTCCTAACTGTTCTTGACACGGGTCTCAACTCCTTCCAGTTCATTCTCTGTATTGATGGTCAAAAACACAAATTTCATCGCATTATTTTCCTGATTATACATCTACAATGTTTCCTTATTGCCTACATAGTACAGTCTAAGTCATTAACAAACCATACAGTGCAGAAAATATTGCTTGTGGGGAAATCAGATTTTCCATGATGTACAAACAGAAATATAGCAAAATGTATCAAAAAGTTAAAGACAATATTATAGGGAGAAATAGATGTTGTAAATCTTTTCTAGTCTTGTTTCCTAACTTATTTTTCCATATTAAGAGTTCACAGCTTCCAATGGCATAGATAATACAGTTCAGGGACCAGATAGATCTAAGACACATTTTTAAATGGCTTATATATATTAAACATTTTATTACAATCATGGCATAATACTTAATACATAATAGCCACTCTACAATAATGTTCTAAACTTTATTTCAGTGTTGCAAGTACTGTATTATAACATATCCTCTGATGTAAAATTTCCACAAAGACTCAGGATGATGTTATGGTAAGGTTCTCAGAGTATAAATTATGTGAAAATACTGGGCAAAAGGAAAGGAGATGTTTTGTCAGATGATAATAGAATGCTGCAAATTCCTATTCAAAGAGATTTTTTTAAGAAATCTGAGTTTATGAATGTATATTTGACAGTTGAAAATAAGCTCTGGCCCATTAGATTTTTACCTACATAATATCAAGGACAACATCTTGATAAAACAAGATTGTGAAGTTTATAAGGAAGTAGTAAAGTCTATCTTTCCATACAGATTAACATTTTTGTTCTAGTTTCTTTTGTAATCTGCTTTTTTTCTGTGAATTATGAATATTTCTTGGTCACCAAATGTTCTCTTAGCCTACGTTCATTTGGTAGTATACTGAAGAACTATAGAAATGTGATTAAAGACCAGGGATGTAAATGTTTTGGGCATGGAAATGGATCATATTTGACTTTTTCAAACATGCTCTTGAAAATTTGCCACTCATATGTACAGACATGACTTAAATTTCTAAATGTATTAAGGCATGAAAAAGGAGATATGGTTTGAGGAAATGAGTGTAGTAATGCTTGTTATGGGAAGGGCCAGTGCAAAATTGCCAGTTGAAGAACATTTTATGGAACATAATGTATTTGCATATTGTTTTTGGAGTTAAAAAGATTTCTTATACTGAATGTTGGAACATCTTTCTTTAACAGCATTCATTCTAAGACATACAAATACATTAATTTGTTAGAACTAAAATTTCACAAATCTTTCTTATATATAAATCATTTAAATTACAAAGAACAAACATTCCCTTCACAAAGTATGAATATACACTTGCTTAACTTCAATCTTAATTGAACTTGATAAATATAATTTGATTTTCAAGATTGTTCCTATCATGTCTTATTGAATAATAGGAAACACATTTAAATTTGTTCTGTATTTCTATGGTATATGTTGTCACTGAAAACAGTATTGAATTGACTGGATGCATTTTGATTGTTTAATTATACCTACAGCTGAAGATTTGTCACTGAGATGGTGCTATATATTTACATGTGTTTACAAAGTAGTATTGTTCTTTCACTTTCAGTGCTAATGACTGAATAAAACTGGGAGCCAACTCTCAAATAAGACACCTTTATGTTTCCCAGTTAAGAAAAATGAAATTTTAGAAGTTAAAGCAATATTATGTAAATCCAAGTTAATACTATAATATTTGCAATAAAAATAAACAATGAATATTGGAACACTGAAAAAATTAAAAAAATAACAACAAGAATTAAATAACTTTTTAATCACTTGTATGTCTTGTTTGGTATCAGTTGCAATTTATGATAAAGAAAAGTAGGTAATAAATTTTTACTCTTCCTACTGGTTTTACTATCTTCATGTATCTTATAGCCTAATATGGCTTATATAAATTTTATTTGCTATTTCTCACAGTTTTGAAACTCGGGGTACCAAAGCTGGATATAACTGCTGGCACTTAAACATCTTAGAGCTCTCAGTTTTTTGGGGTCCTGTTTATATTTGGTTTTATCTGACTAGGTGTCAACTACTCATGTGCATGCTTCAGGTGGGACAATTCATTTCATTGTCCATCCCTGCCTAATGTGGACCACACAAAGGTATTTTGATCAAGCCTGCTGCATATGTTCAGTCATACTGTCTACTGTTCTAGAATCATCCTATCTAGCGGTGTATCTTATTTATGCATTACCTCTTCTAGTCTTCCTTTGAAAGGATCAAATATTTGCTGCATTTTAACCTAATCATAATCATTGTTCTTACAGATTAAACTTGACCATAGATTATTGAAGAAAGCAATTTTTTTTTCTTCCTCCTACTCTCATTCTCATGTATTTTGTAAGACAACCTAATCTTTTAGAACACATAAAAGCCAATTTAAGGACCCTTAGAAAAGCAATTTTCTCTAGGATAACCCAAGTTATCATTCTCATTATTTAGAACTTTTTAAAAAAAAATTAAGATTTTATTTATATATTTGACAGAGAGAGATCACAGTAGGCAGAGAGGCAGGCAGAGAGAGAGGAAGGGAAGCAGGCCCCCTGCTGAGCAGAGAGCCCAATGCAGGACTCTATCCCAGGACCCTGAGCCGAAGGCAGCAGCTTAACCCACTGAGCCACCCAGGCACCCTTCATTATTTAGAACTTTATGAAATAGCTGAATCATTCACAGAGATAAATTGGGGGAGAGAAAATAAACCAGTAGTGGTTGACTGACATTATTGATCTTCATAATTAAAAGGTAGAGGAAGAACATGGAAAAAAACTTTCCCCTTAATGAAAGAACTTTTCAAAGATTATTTAGAGAAGATTAAGATATGGTAACATTGGAGAAACCACATGTCAAGAAAGACTCCATCATAGCAAAAAATCTTTGTATGCATGCTTTTTATAATAATGAAAAAACTCACAGTTACACATTGCCTACAAAGAAAAAGGACTATGATGTAGGATGGGTTTACTTATATATTGCATCATTTAATTCCTACCACAGTCTCTTAAGGTAGGCATTGCAATCCTCACTTTAGGTGTAAATTACCAGGGCAATACTGTGTTATATAGAATAAAATTGCAATTATTTAGAATGAATTGGTGATTACTGCTTCACCATGTGTTTAACACTTTCTAGATACTGTTGTTTTTAAAGAAAACTGGTATAAATGTAAAAATTCAATATATTGGTGAGATCAGTAATTATGATTCCTTTCAATATTTAAGAATCCATTTTCTGGGGTGCCTGGGTGGCTCAGTGGGTTAAAGCCTCTGCCTTCGGCTCAGGTCATGATCCTAGGGTCCTGGGATCGAGCCCTGCATCAGGCTCTGCTCAGCGGGGAGTCTGCTTCCCTTCCTCTCTCTCTGCCTGCCTCTCTGCCTACTTGTGATCTCTGTCTGCCAAATAAACAAACAAATAAATAAATAAATAAATCTTTTAAAAATAAATAAATAAATAAAAATCCATTTTCTCATTAAATGAAAAAGGGCTGTAATTAAAGAAGAAGAAATCAGGATGATTTGTATCATTAATTTTATTATTTACATTTTTTCATATTAAAAGTTAATGTTAATATGTGTAATGATAACATAGTCTTTTTCAAAAAGTCTGACTCCCCACAATTACTTTTAATAAAAGCAAAGTAATAGGAAAGAAGTGAACAATGTTACGTAGTTTTTTGAAAACATAAAATATTGAAATTGTCAGACTTTTTTGTTTGGGACCATTATCTCTTTAATAATGTAATGAAAATAGTAAAGAAAGAAAAGAAGATAGCAGATCATCTTCTCAGAAGATCCACATGTACATACACACTAATCCTCCAATCCTTAATCAATTAAAATCACTTTAATGTATGCCACAGTAGTATGAAATACAGAATCCACAGATTTATGATGACCCAACATCGTATAATTATTCATTCCCTATAGTCTTCATGCTTACTCCCAAGGACTCCAAACCCCCCTTACCCTCCACTATTTGTTTTCCCTAGCACTTTCACCATCCAACATGCTATTTAATTTATTCGTGTATTGAGTGTTCATTGTCTGTTCCACTTCCTGTAATGCAGCTTTCATCAGGACAAAGGGCTTTGTCTGTTATAATCAACAGTGCACCTAGAGCAATTTCTTTTCTTTTTTTTTTTTAATTTTTAATTTTTTTATAAACATATATTTTTATCCCCAGGGGTACAGGTCTGTGAATCGCCAGGTTTACACACTTCACAGCACTCACCAAAGCACATACCCTCCCCAATATCGATAACCCCATCCCCCTTCTCCCAACCCCCCTCCCCCCAGCAACCCTCAGTTTGTTTTGTGAGATTAAGAGTCACTTATGGTTTGTCTCCCTCCCAATCCCATCTTGTTTCATTGATTCTTCTCCTACCCACTTAAGCCCCCATGTTACATCACCACTTCCTCATATCAGGGAGATCATATGATAGTTGTCTTTCTCTGCTTGACTTATTTCGCTAAGCATGATACGCTCTAGTTCCACCCATGTCGTCGCAAATGGCAAGATTTCATTTCTTTTGATGGCTGCATAGTATTCCATTGTGTATATATACCACATCTTCTTGATCCATTCATCTGTTGATGGACATCTAGGTTCTTTCCATAGTTTGGCCATTGTGGACATTGCTGCTATAAACATTCGGGTGCACATGCCCCTTCGGATCACTACGTTTGTATTTTTAGGGTAAATACCCAGTAGTGCAATTGCTGGGTCACAGGGCAGTTCTATTTTCAACATTTTGAGGAACCTCCATGCTGTTTTCCAGAGTGGCTGCACCAGCTTGCATTCCCACCAACAGTGTAGGAGGGTTCCCCTTTCTCCACATCCTCGCCAGCATCTGTCATTTCCTGACTTGTTGATTTTAGCCATTCTGACTGGTGTGAGGTGATATCTCATTGTGGTTTTGATTTGTATTTCCCTGATGCCGAGTGATATGGGGCACTTTTTCATGTGTCTGTTGGCCATCTGGATGTCTTCTTTGTAGAAATGTCTGTTCATGTCCTCTGCCCATTTCTTGATTGGATTATTTGTTCTTTGGGTGTTGAGTTTGCTAAGTTCTTTATAGATTTTGGACACTAGTCCTTTATCTGATATGTCGTTTGCAAATATCTTCTCCCATTCTGTCAGTTGTCTTTTAATTTTGTTAACTGTTTCCTTTGCTGTGCAAAAGCTTTTGATCTTGATGAAATCCCAATAGTTCATTTTTGCCCTTGCTTCCCTTGCCTTTGCTGATGTTCCTAGGAAGATGTTGCTAGAGCTGAGGTCGAAGAGGTTGCTGCCTGTGTTCTCCTCAAGGATTTTGATGGGTTCCTTTCTCACGTTGAGGTCCTTCATCCATTTTGAGTCTATTTTTGTGTGTGGTGTAAGGAAATGGTCCAATTTCATTTTTCTGCATGTGGCTGTCCAATTTTCCCAACACCATTTATTGAAGAGGCTGTCTTTTTTCCATTGGACATTCTTTCCTGCTTTGTCGAAGATTAGTTGACCATAGAGTTGAGGGTCTATTTCTGGGCTTTCTATTCTGTTCCATTGATCTATGTGTCTGTTTTTGTGCCAGTACCATGCTGTCTTGATGATGACAGCTTTGTAATAGAGCTTGAAGTCCGGAATTGTGATGCCACCAACTTTGGCTTTCTTTTTCAATATCCCTTTGGCTATTCGAGGTCTTTTCTGGTTCCATATAAATTTTAGAATTATTTGTTCCATTTCTTTGAAAAAGATGGATGGTGAGCAGTTTCTGACACAAATCAGTCTCTCACTATTTCCTGAACCAATAAATAGATTCATGGAGACTGGATATCTTATACAAAGATTTACAGTCTGAAATTTGAATTTAAGAACCTTTCATTGAATTGTTGATCCAAATGTCCCTAACTTTATCTTTTGAAAAGTGAGAGATCATGCATACTTTTATAATGTTTTTAGGATGAAATAGCAAACATGTAATTTTATAATAACCATATATTACTTATATGGCTCCACAGATTGTTCCCTGATTTTAGCTATAGAGCATGGAGACCAAAGCCAGCACTTCCCAGAAGATTTCCAATTATCAGTATTAAGTGTCAGTTTGGATTGAAAGTCTCTTTAAGGGTAAATTGATTTTTACAACCTCATAATGACTAAAAAAAAATTATCAAAATAATCATAACTCATGTATTATTATGGCAAGTAAATTATTAAATTCTCAATCACACACACACACAATGAGATCTTTATCCCCAGTGTATTACACTGGTTGTTACCCAGGCTTTTTCTTTGATTTATTGACTGGTTTTCACTGTTTTATTTTGTTTTCCAGCATTGTGCTCTTTCTCTCATATTTTTGGGCCATTTCTCAAACAGAATATTACTAATGGTAAGATGAAACCATGGACTTAAAAAGTCACCTTAATAACCAAATGTATCATGAAATATACAAGTAGGAAAAAAAAAGTCTGTGGGATCACTAGCCAATATGTCTTTATCACAGCTGCTATTGAGAAGACAGACTGATAAAATGTGAGAAGATAATTCCAATTGTGTGAGGAAGGAAAAAATCTTACACTTAGAGACTGTTCATTAAATTTTAGTACAAAGGAAATTTGTTATATAGCTGAGTTATCAGCCAGTGAGTGAAAACAGAAGGATGAACAGTTCTGCTATAATTGTTGTAGAATACTACCCAAGACGTGTGAGATTTGACCTGAGGATAAGTGGGAAAGAAAGAACAGTTAGAGGGAGCTCATCAAACAGTTGATATTCTTTTTTGGGGCGGGACTCTTGGTTGTCTGATAGGAGGAAGCAGGCAGATGTCAAAACTATGTTCATAGCTCCTTCCCCTACAGTGACACAGATCCTGTTAGACACTTCTGACACTGAAATAAATGACTCTGTTCACATGCCAGTATGTTCAACTAGAACATTTATTCTCCATGATATGACTACACCTTAAAACCAGGGCCAACTGGCAAACAATGAGTGAATGAATGAATGAAAAAATGAGATCTCTGAGTGGTATCCACAGAGAATGAGAGTTTATTACGTTTGTCTAGATAAGGGACATACTAGGATGTAAGTTTTGTTTGTTTGTTTGTTTTACCTAAACTTGTCAATTATACTCATTTCTACTATTACTCACTTTCAGCTTAAATTTCATTATATTCTCAAATAATTTGTTATAAACACTTAGCCAGCAACTAACCTTGTTGCTGAGTTTTCTTGTACCACTGTGATACCATTTTTTGTTTGCTTAACCAGTCTGTGTATCCCACACACATGAGAACCTAGCAGTTGAGATATTAACAATGTTAAATAATCATTTTCATTAATAGGATATATGTCTCCATTGATTCAGGTCTTCTTTTTCCTTTCATAGTTTCACAATTTGCTGCATGAAGTCTGTAAATATTCTGCACTCAAATAACAACTAGGTATTTTATAGCATTTTCTTCATTCTGTTTTTTTTTTTTTTTTTTTTAAAGATTTTATTTATTTATTATTTGAGAGAGAAACAGTGAGAGAGAGCATGAGCGAGGAGAAGGTCAGAGAGAGAAGCAGACTCCCCAGAGAGCTGGGAGCCTGATGCGGGACTCGATCCCGGGACTCCGGGATCATGACCTGAGCCGAAGGCAGTCGTCCAACCAACTGAGCCACCCAGGCGTCCCCATTTTCTTCATTCTGAATGGTAGCCTGTACTCTACTGTGTTTTCTGACTTGTTATTGCTATGTAGGGAAATGTGATGATGTTTTTAAGTTTACAGAAGGCCTTGAAATGCTGATTATAACAACTGGCACTTTAGAAATACGGGTTAAAACAGAGAAAAATAGTAAATTAGACAATAAGTTTGATAAAATTACTCAGAATGAAGTGCAGAGAATTAAAGATAAGAATATAAGAAGAGACTGAGAAAACTGGAAGAGAGAGTGAGGTCTATGGTAAAAAGTTCTAGAAGGGGAGATTTGAAATTGGTGGAAAAGCCATATTGAAATAGCACCCAGGAAAGCCCGGGCCTGCACTGGTGGGACTTGGACAAGTCCAAGAGGGCATGAAGCATAGTTAATGGCACAGACGTTTGGTTTGAATTAATATCTGTTAAAGTCACAACTCAGACATTTACTAAAAGAGTGAGTGGCCTTGTATAAAATATGTGTTTTCTCTAAAGCTCAGTCTGCTCATCATCCTAATGGGCATTGTGTGAGCTCCTCATTTATGATATTGTCGTGGGACTCAGAAAGATAATACAAAGGTACTGCTCAGTATTTTGCCTGGCATATAAGCACTAAAGGAGTATCACCTGTTTTATAGGATTCTAGAAGTGTAATGTTACTTATATTAATATAAAACACTAATATATATAATAAATTAATGTAATAATATATTGTATATAATTCTATATTAATTATTAATGTCTTAATAATAATGTAATGATTCATATACTACATGTACTATATTAATGTTAATTGTACAGAGGTGCTAAATGATATTTTTAAAACCTATCATGGGGTTAAATGCAATGTTCCTGGGAGATGAGACCATTTATTGTGCATATCTAGCAGACTATCTATCATCCTGGTACTAGTATAGTCTTCTCATTTATCAGCTCAAAAGGCTCCACTTTGGGGGTTTAGGAACTAAGGGGGCTAATGTCAGGCAATGGGGCACTTTAGATTAAGAAAATAATAAAGCTTAGATAATTTTTTCAGAATTACACAGCTGAGAGTGATAAAGCCAAGATTCAAACCGATGTCCACGTCTATACACATTTCATTCTAATAAGCCACTATGAGAGGAGGAACTGAGTCACTGAAATGCAGAATAAGTGATGGGGGAAGCCTTAAAAAATATGTTTACCAATAATGTAAGAAAGAAGGAAGGAAGGGAGGAAGAAGAAAAGAAAGGAAGGGAAGTAGGTAGAAAGTAAGGAAGGAAAAATATACTATGAATGAATTTTAAATAGAATAAGAATTTGGACATCACTTGTAACAAAAAAAAAAATAAGACTTTTTCTTTCTAAATAGATGTTCTAAAACATCTGGGAAAGAGTTAAATCAAAAGATTTATATTTTTCTCTAAAAAATTCTTTATAACTTTCCATACTTTTTACCATGAAAATTTTATTACTTTTTAGTAATTTCATCAAAGTGACTTTCTTAAACAAAATGCAGTAGTCAAGGTTCAGAAGAGCAAGAAACTGCATTTGGAGTTACGATTTTGAAGAAAAGCAATAGTGTCTTATAATGAAATCAGAATATTAGAAAAAAAAGGAAAGGTTGGACTCCCACCTCCTTTCCTTCCGCTCTTACTCCCCTCACCCTTTTTCCCACAAATATGGTAGTTCAGAGTGTGTACTGTATAAGGGATCCAGACTTTTTTTTTTAAGATTTTATTTATTTATTTGATAGAAAGCGAGAGAGAGATAACAAGTAGGCAGAAAGGGAGGCAGAGGAAGTGGGGGAAGCAGGCTCCTCGCTAAGCAGAGAACCTGATGCCCTGCTTGATCCCAGGACCCTGAGACCATGACCTGAGCTGAAGGCAGAGGCTTAACCCACTGAACCGCCCTGGCGCCCCAGGACCCAGACTTTAATCCAGTGCCAAGATAGCACTGCATCCACCAGGAGAAGATAGTCAATTCTTATTTGGTAACCTTACCCCTCACATTTTCGCATGTTGGTGCTATGGTGGAAGCAAGGGTCTTAGTTGTGAGGCTCTCAGTATTGAGGATATAGTGGGGACAGTGAGAGTAAAAACACGAAGTCCTGCATGTGTGGCAGAATACTATCTGATCTTTCTCCTTTCCTCTACTGATAATCATACCATGGACTATTCCCATACTGAATCAGCAATTGGACAAAATACTCAAGGCGGGGGATAGTAAGCTTCACTTTTTTTTTTTTTTTTTTTTTTTAGATTTCATTTTATTTGAGAGAGAGAGGTCTTGAGCAGAAACGGAGGGTGGAGGGGAAAAAGAGAAGGAGAGGGAAAAACAGACTCCCTGCTGGGTTGGGCTCTGTGTTCAGTGGGAAGTCTGCTGGAGATTCTCTCTTTCTCCCTCTGCCCTTCCCTGTGCCCCTTTTTTCTCTCTCTCAAACAAATAAATAAACTTTAAAAAAAAAAAAAGAAAGAAAGAAAGAAAGAAAAGAAAAGAAAAGAAAAAACACAAGATGCTAACAAAAAATATTAGTTATGGTATCAAGGAAAATTAGGACAGGATTGTGCTCCTCATCAACACTGCTAATTTAGTATTTGGCATACTATATTCTATTTAACATTCTGGTATTTCCTTATTTTAATGCCAATTCTTTTCAAATATCTCTATATCTTTCCATCTGTTTCTTGTTCACTTGCCTGTTCTCTCCATTTGTAGTAATGAACTGAAGCTACTTTCTCCACCATCATCCATGACACATCTTTCTCTCTCTCTCTCTTTTTTTTTTCTTTTCCACAAACCATTGATGTTTTTATTGTTCCTATCTCTTCAATTTCTGGCACTGTTGACTTCCTCTAGTTTTATAAAATTTTTCCCACTTTTGTTTTGCACCTCTACAGTACTTTTGTTTTTGAATAGTTCTCTAAGGATGCATATTTCTGTAATTATCAGGTTGAACAATCAGTACTCCAAGGGTATCATCCTAAAGCAATTTTAGCAGGTTTTTTTCCTTTCCTGTCTTGATTAATCTATGGGATTACTTCTTTATTCCTAAATGGAATTTAAGACTTCCATTGCTCTTTAATCACATTCAAATATAAAATGTTGTGAAATCAGTACGGTTAATATGCCATTGTCAACTATGGTGATAAGCATTTTTAACTTTGTTTAAGGTTTTGACTTTCTTCCTTTCTTATTTGAATGGGCTGATAGCCTGCAATGGGGGTGGTCATTTTTGTTTCTTTGTCCACTTTTTGATTTTAACTATGACTTTGATCCTCTGCCTTTTCCTCCTCCCCTCTCCATATTAGAGCTTCTGAAGATGTTTAATGGCCTCTTCCCTCTCTCTTATTATTTCCCTTAGTTTCTCAGACACTGGGAGCTTCCCAGCTATTGCTTGTTTGACACACGTCAATGCATCTTCATTCCTGCTAATTACTTCTTTCTCAGTCCCAAAACCTGCTTTCTCTGACCCTTCCAGTTTCTTCACAGTAGAATAGTCTTGTCAAAAAATGGATCCCAATTTTATTCATGATAAAGTTTACATACTGACTTGTGTGATTTGTGAATAACTATATATATATATGTATAGCATATATACATATATATCTATATATACTATATATATCTTAAATTTCTGAAAGACATCTTAAATTAAGGTACAGAGTTTTTTTATATTTCCTTTTACCCAAATATTTAGAATGAATTTAAGTTAATAATAGTTCAGTGTATTGTTCAATTCACATACATAATCCTATTAGGTTATTTATTTATTTATTTATTTTTCCACTTTTATTTTTTTTTTTTACATTTTTTTAAAGTTTAAGTTCTTTTCAGTGTAACACAATTCATTGTTTATGCACCACACCCAGTACTCCATGTAATACATGCCCTCCATAGTACCTACCACCAGGCTCACCCAACTTCCACCCCCGCCCCTTCAAAACCCTCAGATTGTTTTTCAGTCCATAGTCTCTCATGGTTCATCTCCCCCTCCAATTCCCCTCAACTCCCTTCTCCTCTCCACCTATTAGGTTATTTAGATACTGGTTTAAAGAATATGAACTGGTACATATGCTAAAGTCTTTATTCTTTAACCACATCCTAGACTACATTATTTCAGCTTTTTGTTTGTTGCTGTAGCATCTGAAAGAAAACTTGCAATCAATCATTCCTTCTACATTTTGTTAGGATTAGAAAAATGAGGCTACCATCATAAATGATATATGAGGTGATTTTTTTTAATGAGGTGATGTTTTAAAACCTTTCTGTATATTAACAATAACAGTTGACCTCTCTAAATTAAAAAAAAATGATGTTCTTTATAAAGTAAACAATGGAAAAATACAGTATGATATCATTCTTCCAAGAACCATTAAGGAAATACAAAAGGTGCCTCTGAATACTTTGTTGAATATGTAAAGGTGTTTACATGTGATACTTGTATAACGTGTAGAACACTCAGACAAGAATTATTCTGTTGACATGCTGTTTATTTTTTATAGCTTTTCTGATCAAAAGATACTCACTAAAGAAACCTTTACTAGTTCCTATTTCTAACTCATCATTATGCCTGAAATATTAGAATAAGCACTATATAAATCAATACCTACTTAACTTAAGTGTAATGATAAACAATGTACACATGCCTATTCTTTTGCCCATGAATAAATACATGTACTATGGTTATTCTTAATTAAATATATTTCTCCTAGTCAAATACAAACTTTTCCAAAGAATGTGTGTGTTCATAAGATAATGAACACTCCAAAGAGAAAAATTCTTTGCACTAGATGATAATAAGAATAATGTTTTGCATTAATTCCATTATAAAGCCCATCTTGAGAACTGACAAAATACTTTAACATTGGTATCTAAGGAAATGTATCTAATTCATTTATCTTTCAATGCTTGTCTTTTTTTTTTTTTTTTTTGGTTCTGTTTTATTATATTCTTCCTTTGTGTTCTAAAATAATCCAAACTAAACTGACAGTTTTAATGCAAGGGGGATACTATAGAATTGCAATGACTACATCATTAGCTACTATCATTTATGTACAGATTCTACAGTGCTATCCTACACTATCATGCCAATAGATAGCCAAGACTCCAAACACCTTTACTCAGGCAACAGATGCCCTAGGTCTTGTGAAGCAGATGTCTTCCTTGATTAAGGAAAAGCATGCTGAGGTCATTAAAAGTGTTACTCTTTCTGTACAGTTGGTGGATGGGTGCTGTGCTGTGTTGAGGAAGGGATAAGTTGTCTAGCTGATAATGCATACCTTCACCAAAGGCTAACGATCAGAGGGAAATGACTAAACTTCCTCGATGACCTTAATCTTGGCTCTCCCCTAGTTTTACTTCCAGGACAGAGCATCCTCTAGCTTAGAAAGATTATCTCAGCTCTTGGAGGTGCTCCCTGGGAAAAGTCCCCATGCTCAATCTCTTGGTATTTGGTCTCCAACTTCTTGCAATCTGGAGTGACTCCCTCCCACATTCTCAACCTTTCCATCAAAGGTACTGCCTCTTGCCTCAAATCTCTTTCATCATATTCTCTCACAGGAGTGTTAAATAGACTATTTAAATCCAAGCAACAACAACAAAACCATGTTTCCTGTTCTTTAAGGAGAAACATTGTCCAATATTCAAACCACTACAGAAGTGAATACAGATATAATATCAGATATACATATGTGTGTGCATGTACATATTTGTATTCCTCACCCTTTCTGCAATAGAGAAAAGGAAACTAATATTTTTCTGTAGTCATGTTTATGAAGGTGGGTGATTATACCACCACTACTACTATGCATTCTCCAAGTGTTAATTATAGAAGTAAAAATGAAAAGAGAAAACCTTTAAGTGGCTACATAGATTTATTTTATATGTATATTAATCTTTTATTTGTTTATTTGATAAAGAGAGAGCATGAGAAGGGGGAGGGGTAAAGAGATAAGCAGACTCCCAGCTGAGCAGGAAGCCCAACACACGGCTTGATCCCAGATCCTGAGATCATGACCTGAGTCAAAGGCAGATGCTTAACTCACTGAGCCACCCAGGAGTCTTATTTCCTAAGTATTTTAATTATCAACATCATCATCATAGCTAATATTTGGTGAATAGTTACTATGAGTTAGAACTTTTCTGCACACTTTGCATACATTTTATCAGTTAATCTTTATAATCAAGTATGAACTTTTTGTATCTCCATTTGGAGGAATTGAGTCTTTTTTTTTTTTTAAAGATTTTATTTATTTATTTGACAGACAGAGATCACAAGTAGGCAGAGAGACAGGCAGAGAGAGAGGGAAGCAGGCTCCCTGCTCAGCAGAGAGCCCGATGCAGGGCTCGATCCCAGGACCCTGGGATCATGACCTGAGCTGAAGGCAGAGGCTTTAACCCACTGAGCCACCCAGGCGCCCCTGAAGGAATTGAGTCTTAAGAGAATTTTAATATTATTTTGCAAAAGACGTATGTTCAATTTTAAGACAAAAATTTATCAATTTTAGTTTTTAGATGTTACTAGTAAAGGTGACCATTTTATGACGCTTATTTGTCATTTGAAGCAATCCATGCCATTTCCTCCCTCATAGGTCATTGGAGTAATATTTACTCCTAAAGATTAAAAGTGTTGAAAATTACCTAATAGTGAGAAAAAAAATACAGCTATAGTTTTATCTGATATGTCTTTAGTTTTTGATTTTTTGAGAGTAAGAACAGCACACTGTGGCAGCATATGACAGATAAACTCAGAAAAGTCCTTTTAAAGATTTTATATATTTCTTCCATAGAAAAATTAGGGATTTTTGATTACAGATATATTTACTTTTTTAGCTTATCTCCTAATATGTTTTCTTTTACAAATGTTTTCTGTTAACTTAAACCCAGTGCCATGTTCTCCTTTTCTCTTATCTCTTTTAAATATAGGACAAGTAATACTGATTTGTAGCAATTAAGACAGGTCGTCAGTTTCTGATTCGTCAGTAAGCCCATGGAAAATAGGATATTTCTTATGTAGTTAATCAAAGCTCTAAGACAGCCTTTAGCACATAGTGTTCCAATGATATTTCAAAATGTTTAACAGCATTAGATAGCTTTTGAGGTAATTATGACTAGTATTCACAAATACAGTACCAAGATTTATGTGTCAGTGGAGTTTTCTTCTTTGAATTTAAAATGCTATGAGCTATGAGACAAATCATTATTTTTATAAAGCTCTACAAAGGGAAGAAAAGAAGCTAAATTATTCCATTGGGTATGCATCTTGATTTTAGGGATGTTAAAATTTGAAAAGCAACATATGGTAAACACATGTAGCAGTAATTGTTACTATTTGCAGCTATATGAAGTCGTGTTTATGAACAACGGAAATAGCACAATCTCACAGCCCTGGTGGGAGCAGAAGATGGTGCATTCTTCCTGGAGGTCATTTTGCTAATACCAATCTGGAGCTATAAAACCATTCATATCTTTTGACTCTGTAATTCCTCTTCACCAAAAGAATTAATGAGTTATGTGGAGATATTTAGGAACACCTTCTACATGTTAGGTTCTGTCCTAAGCATTTGGGATTTGTCAAATAAGGGAATAAAGATCCTTATCTACATTTTTGTTTATTTTTCGAAAGAGACACAGAGAGGGAGAGAGAGGATGAGAAAGGAAGAGCACATGTGGGGGGAGGTAGAGGGAGAAGCTGACTCCCTCTGAGCAGGGAAACTGCTGCAGAGCTCCATCTCAGGACCCTGGGATCATGACCTGAGTAGAAGGCAGATGCTTAATCCACTGAGCCACCCAGGTGCCCCAAGATCCTTGCCCTTATGAAACTCACATTCTTAAAGAATATAGAAAATGATCATGATATAGTGCACCTTGAGATATATACACACACACACACATAATACATAATAATACACAATTACATATATCTCTATATAACACATATAATATATATATAATTATATATAATATAAATGCTTTATAGAACAGTATTTGCTGTATGAGCCTAATTTGTAAATGTATTTTAACAAATAGAAACATTGCAAATGCTCCACGTGATTGGCAGAATGTATTTAACCAACTGAGTTTTATTACATTTGGGTTTTATTTTATAAATCTTAACCAGATTTGATTATTAAAAAATTAAATAACTTAAATGGGCATGTTTCTCTTTTACTAACCAATCTGTATGTATCCTATTTTTGTTCTGTTTGTGTAATCTAAAGTTCTCAAAACTGAGACTTTATGGAATTCTGAGCCTTGAGAGGCAAGACTACATAACTGGGATTCCCTTTAGTAAGTACTGACTCAGTGATTCTTAAAGTGAGGATTTCTGGATCAGCATCAACAGCCAAAAATAACTTTTTGAAATGCAAATTTGGGGATTCCACTCCTCACCTAATGAATAAGAAACTGTGGAGCCCTGGCCCAGATATCTGTGGATAACAAAACCATTCTGATGTGTTTGAGAGGTACTGTAGTGACTCATACTCAGTTGGAAGGAAGCAAAGTGATGTTTGTTGGGCGGCTACCAAGAATCAGTCACTATAGTTGGTGCCTCAACTAAATTATCGCATATAAATTCCAACAACACACAAGAATATATCATTAGCAGAGTCTTCTCCTGACTAGAACTATGTCCTTGAGGGAGTTTCTTAGCTGCTCAGTTCCTCAGTGAATTTAACTGTAAAATAGATATAATAGAAGTGCCCTACTATTTAGGGTTGTTAGGAGGATTAATTAAGTTGACTAGTGTATGAAGATTCTAGAACATCTGTAATGCTTATGTGTTTGTGATCATCATTACTATCATGGTCCATTGTAGGAATTACTATTGCAGCCTCAGTAACAAATAACTCACCAGATGCCCTGCAACTAAAAGTTAATCCTAGGTTTGATACAGCCTTAAACTGTTTCTGGTTTGTATTCCTCTAAAGGAAGGCCCATTTTTCCTCCTTTTTCCTACTAGGTACAACAATTCTATTTGTACCATATATTTTGCATCCTATGTTCACATATATTTCCCTCTCCTTTGTTGTTTAACATTGATATAATAGACTGGTCTCTGTAACTGAACATCATTAGTGAGGGCTAATGCTTTATATTTCCCCAAATCTGATATTGTGTTTAGACATGTAATAAATATATACTTAATAAACACTTGTTAATTAATGAGGAAGAGCAAGTCAATGGCTAAATCTTTCTTCAGATGTTAGTAAAATGGAATAAATCTGCTATGCTAATGAAATCAGAGATTAAAGAATCATATTAAAGAAAAACATTTTCCTTCCATTGTTGATAGGTGTATAGCGTAATAGCCTACATATGTAAACAAGGTTATAAACTTACACAGTATCTCACTAGTCCCTGTCATATCAATGTTCAACCTATCTAGAAGAAGTGATAGATAAATATGCAAATGTTCATGGGCTTTTCTATTAATAAAATAAAAGGAAAAAGAAATGGGGTATTAAATAGTTGAAACAAAGGTGTTTTACCTCATAGAATTTTGGGAAATATGTATCTTGAGACTAATTATCTTTAATATAGTTTGCATACATTTCATACGGACAGTTGACAGCTAGAAGAAATAAGGTATTGTGCCCTCTCTTTCTCTTTCTGTCAAATAAATAAATAAAAGCTTTTTTTTTTTTTTTAACTGTAACTAGTGGCTGAGTTGAGGGGTGCTCCTGCGATTGGAGTGGGAAAATGAAAAATAACATACGTGAGACTAATAAACAAATGGACAACAACCAGACCATACATGACAATAGAACTCTAACCAGCAAGTCGAGGAAGACAAACCACAACCTCTACAGCAATTGGCTCAGAATGTTCAGGAAAGTCCAGGAAATACAGGACATTTTCAGGAGGATAGCAGCCAATTCCCTTAATTTTTACTATTCACCCTTCATTTTACGTTTCCAATTCCTAACAAACTGGAGAAAGCCAAATATCTTCCCTAAACCAATCGCATAGGATATTCTCCTTGTAGTTAGTCCACTCCAGCTTTTCTATGCTAACAGGCTCCATTCAGAGCATACCTGAAGCTTTCCCTTTTAATCACTGCAAAGCTCTTTCACCCTGGTCTTGGCAACTATTATTTGAATAAGGACACACAAAGCAAAAACAACAAAGGCAAAAACATAAATAAATGGGACTACATCAAACTAAAAAAGCTTCTGCACAGCAAAGGAAGCCATTAGCAAAATGAAAGAGGCAGCCTACATAATGGGCAAAGTATTTGCAAACCGTTTATTTGATAAGAGGTTAATATTCCATATATACAAAGAATTCATATAGCTTCATAATCATAACTTTAAAAATCTGACTTAAAAATAGGCAGAAAAGCTGAAAAAAACATTTTTCTTATAAATGGCCGACAGGTACATGAAAAGATGCTCAACATTAGTAATGAAAACCAAGTTACACTGAGGCATCACCTCTTATCTGTTAGAATGGCTATATTCAAAAAGACTAGAGATGATATGTGTTGACAAAAATGCAGAGGAAAGGGGATATTTGTGTGCTATTGGCGGGAATGTAAATTGATACAGCCATGATGAAAAATAATATGGGAGTTTCTCAAAAAATTGAAAATGGAATGACCATCTAATCCAACAATCCCACTTCTGGGTATATATCCAAAGAATATAGAACTGAATGAAGCTCCAAAGCCTATTTGAGCTCCTATAACAGTTGAAGTGAGATGAAAATTAACATTGCTATAGTAACCAATTAATTCACTTAAAGGTTAAGCCAATCCTGTGAACTTTCACTCATTCTTACAGATTTTCCAGTATAATCATTTCCAGTAACTAAAGAATCATCATATTATGCTGGGATTTAAATTTAATTTATATTTCTTCTCAGATGTATAGGTATCTGTAGGATGACCACATTTTTTTTTTCATTTTTTATTAAATTAATTTTATTTTAAATTCCAGTATAGTTAACAACACTGTTCTATTAGTTTCAGGTGTATGGTATAGTAAATGCATGACAACTTTTATGATGACATTATTATTTTTGAAGCTTTATCAATTAGTGTGGCTGAATGTTAACTTAGGAAAATTATGGTGAAATCACTCATGAAAAATTTGGAGGATCTCTTTATTATGTAACCATTTATAACTTGAGGTTATTGTTGCCAATCATATCCACACAACAGGTAACTTTTTTTTCTTTTTTAGAGTTTTATTTATTTAAGTAATCTCTATACCCCACATGGAGCTTCAGCTCATGACCTCAAGATCAAGAGTCACATGCTCCTCTGAGTCAGCCAGGTATCCCCAAAGGAAACATTTTCCATAAAAGTTCAGGGTTTTGAATAATTTAGAGAGGCATTTTTCAGAATAGTGATGTTTGATTCAGAATATCACACATAAGGATCTACACATTTTACATTAAAAGATTTAAGTCCCTACCACCAAAACGGATTGTTTAGTGTTGTTTCTTTAACTATTTGACACCAGAAATATTTGTAATCATTGCTTTTCTACTTTATTTAGTGGTTTTTAACATTTTTGTTTTTGTAAGCACAATGTCAAAACAGATACTCATTTAGATACAAAGTAATTAAAGGCACAGTTACCAACAGGCTAAAACGTAGATTCCAACCTATAGTATATGATCCATGTTTACTGACAACTTTCTGATTTTCTAATCATGAATTTTGTTATTTAGAAGTTTTCAAATGGCTTCCTGTCATGCGATAAAATCCTCACAAAAGTCCTGGATGGTTAATATTGGATCTTGGTGTTAGTTAATTTATGAATAGCCTCTTTCTTCAGTAGACTGTAGATTATGGAAGACAGGGATTGTTTTTGTTGTTGTTGTTGTTCTATTTTTAATTTTTTTTGAAGATTATATTTATTTTTTTTGACAGAGAGAGAGAGACAGTGAGAGAAGGAACACAAGCAGGGGGAGTGGGAGAGGGAGAAGCAGGCCTTTCTCTGAGCAGGGAGCTGGACGTGGGGCTGGATCCCAGGACCCTGGATGATGACCTCAAGGGAAGGCAGACGCTTAACGATTGAGCCACCCAGGTGCCCCTGCTCTTGTTATTTTTAATTCTCCTAATTTCTTCAAACATGCTAATGCATAGTAGGAAATTAATAAATTCAAGCAAATTTGAGTTCCAAAATATGCTACACAGTTTTCTAGCACAGTAAAATATTTCCGAATTATTAAGAGCAAATTAGACTAATAGGGCAAATAAGGCAAACACGTTTTAAATAATAGCTTTATAGAGGTATAATTCACATATCATAAAATTCATTTTTGTATAATTTTTGAAGTGCACACTTTAGTGGATTTAGTATATTTGGCATTGCACAAACAGTAACTAATTTTAGAATGTTTTTCTTATCCAAAAAGAAATTCTGCACCCATCTGCAGTCATTCCCATTTTTTTCATTCCTTGGTGCCTCTAATCTATCTCCTGTTTCTATAGAATTTATTTGTTGCTCACATTCAAGAGATAATCCTTCCAAGTCTGAGATGACACTCACTGCTGTTCAGGATCCAGTCTCCTCCTATTTTAGTACTCTGCTTGGGAGTTTAACAGAGCAAGGAGGTGAGGGTTGTCTGTCATGATACAAAATGACTGCGGGGGGGAGCCTGGGTGGCTCAGTGGGTTAAAGCCTCTGCCTTCGGCTCAGGTCATGATCTCAGGGTCCTGGGATCAAGCCCCTCATTGGGCTTTCTGCTCCGCGGGGAGCCTGCTCCCCCCACCCCCCCGCCACCTGCCTCTCTGCCTACTTGGAATCCCTGTCTGTCAAATAAATAAAATCTTTAAAGAAAAAAAAAAAAAATGACTGCGGGTGCTCCAGGCATTTATTCTGCATTCTAGTGAGAAATTAATAGGAGAAAGGTCAAGGATACTCTACATATTTTCTACATTCAGTGACACTTTCTAGAAGTCACTCATTCTACTTCCACATATGTATTTTGCAAGAACTTGGTCTATGGCACTAAGTCTAAGGATCATAGTCTTATTCCCATGAACCCAGCTAAAATCAGAGGTTCTCTTATTAAAAACAACATTATATGGATAGGGGAATAACTGGAATGTTCTGCCATAATATTAAACCCTCTTGAACTTAATAAAGCTTACTATGTCAGTATTCGAAAATTCTAAAGACCAATCCTTACTAAAGTAAATAGACTGTTATGACAGTCTGTATCTAGTGGCTCTTGAGAGTGGCAACAAAACATTGTATCATTAAATATAATATCAGTAACCAGGGTATAACATCTGTGAGAATAGACCATCTTTGTATTGTTCATCACTTTAACCTCACATTCTGTTATAATAGAGACTGACACATTGTTATTCAGTAAATATCTGTTAAATAGATATATGCATTACTAAACTTATACCTCATAGTTATATATGTTATGGTTAAACAACAGATATACGTAGATTATCTAATCATGGGATGAGTTAATAGTCCCAAAACCCCTCATTGCCTGTTACTCCAACTTACCCAAGGTTTAAAATCTACGTTGAAAGAAATGATACTGAAAGGTACTGAAAAATATACTGAGAAAGTATGGATACTGAGCTAAGGTAAAATCTAGTACCTAAATAGAGGATAGCTTTGTTCCTAAGGGCCTATCTGGGAACATTTGTTTATTGGAGCATTTAGGTTTTCATTAGTTATTTATTGAGAGTTTAAAATATGCCAGTTTTCACTGAAACAACCTATTTTTTCCTCAAACATTTCCCCTATAATTATAACAGGAGTATGTTTCTGAGATGATAAGCTTGGCAGTCTTGAAAGAAATGAGAGTTCAAAGTTTTTTTTTACACATTATTTGCATTTTTGTAAATGAATAGAAAACTATCTGGTTCTCCAAGTAACTGTTTCTGATAACCTATACCAAAGTATGCATTTATTACATGAAATTTACATATTTTGTAAAATCTTATGTATTCTCTCTAATTTATTGGCATAAAATTTTAGAAATTGGCATGTCTAATAAATAATGCATAGTTTCAGTTTAACATTTAATGAACTAGACACTGAGAGGCTGTCACTACCTAAAATAATTATAATATATTGGCATTATAAGACTGGAAAGATTTTAATTCATTTGCTATTATTATAGATTTGGTTGTTTTTTTTGTTTTTTTTTTTTTTTGTGTGTGTGTCAGACATTTATTTTATTTAATATTTATACTTCACTCGTGATTATATTTAAAAGTTCTGTGGTTTTTTTTGTTTTTTTTTTTGTATTTTTTTTTTTATTTCCAGCATAACAGTATTCATTATTTTTGCACCACACCCCGTGCTCCATGCAATCCGTGCCCTCTATAATACCCACCACCTGGTACCCCAACCTCCCACCCCCCGTTTTTTTTTTTAATTAGGGTGTAGTCAGAGCTCTGATTTAAGAAGTTGAAGTTTTAGGTTTTTTTTTTCTAAGTGAACTAAAATGGGAGCCTCCAACTTCTTTCAAACTTCCTCCCTATTGGAAGACTCAGAATCTTTATGCTGCATCACACTAATAAAGTTGAGAGAGTTTGTGTTTGAAACTTAGCTGTGCCTTTTACTTACTCTGTGCTCTTGGGTATATTTATCTTTCTAGTCAATTTTCCTATCTATGCGATGAGGGTGACCATAATACCTGTTAGGACTACTATAGGAATTAAATGAGATGAATTTACAGCACCTAACATACTTCCTGACACGAATATATTCACTAAATACTATCATTGTTATTACCTAGGATCAACCAACCAAAATAATCGTCACATAATGAATGTGCAATTACATGTACATGATGCTCAAACCTGAAAAAAATGTAAACATGCACATTGAAAAACCTCTTCTGAGAACACTCAGGATTATTAAGTATCAGGTAGACTATGATGTAATACTTCACAGCACAGTCTCTGAAGCCAGAATCTCTGTATTTAAAAAATAAATAAAAGAAAGTATAATAAAGGGCAGCTCACTTCATCCCTAGAGATACAGTTGTAAGAATTAAATGAGTTAATACCCACAAAATACCTGACATACGGTATGTATTCAGTAAATGCTATTCATTAATATGATTCTACCCTGGTATATGAATTAATTGGGATTCTGAATGTAATTATGCTTGAGTTGAGTTTTTACTCCACAATGTACTAGCAATAAGACA
The DNA here is from genome assembly GCF_009829155.1 of Mustela erminea. Taxonomy (NCBI): domain Eukaryota; kingdom Metazoa; phylum Chordata; class Mammalia; order Carnivora; family Mustelidae; genus Mustela; species Mustela erminea. The sequence continues at coordinate 58,703,581 of NC_045625.1, forward strand.
TTTTGCAGTTTACTCATGCAACTGTTAGCTTCCAACATCTTTTCTGAGAATGTGGAAAATAATTGTATTTTAAATAATAGTATTAAAAGAGACTTTAGTGATAACAATGTAGGATACATGACATAGAGTGTGGAAATATTAGCGTTGTTCTACTTATCCATTGTTGATTAACTATGATTTTCCTAAGCCCATCAAACTATCTTTAAATTTATTTACTATCATATACTATTTTTTATAATTACTTAAAATGACTTCACAACCTTTAGGTTTCCAAATCATTTTAAAATTTTGCTTCCTGGGGTGCCTGGGTGGCTCAGTGGGTTAAAGCCTCTGCTTTAGGCTCAGGTCATGGTCTCAGGGTCCTGGGATCGAGCCCCGCATCGGGCTCTCTGCTCAGCAGGGAGCCTGCTTCCTCCTCTCTCTCTCTCTCTCTCTCTGCCTACTTGTGATCTCTGTCTGTCAAATAAATAAATAAAATCTTTAAAAAATAAAATAAAATAAAATTCTGCTTCCTTTTCCTCCCTCCAAAATATTGAACTCCCCTGTAAAAGTGAGCCAAGAAGAAATAAAACAGTCTAATTCTTTTTAGCATCAGAGAAAATCACCATTTGAAATGCTGATTCCATGAATTTCTTCAAAAGCTGAGTCACATATCTGATAGGAGCATTCATTAATAACATTAATTAATTTATAGAAGTACTAATTCAAGTATAGCTGCTCAAAATTTTTGCAATAGTTTGACAGCTATGTAGATTTATGATAGGTTTAGGATATTAGAATTTCAGAATTACCCAAATTGCAATTTTGCTGAAGTCTGCTTACTTTGCTCAGCATAAATTCTTTCTGAATGGCTATCCCCACATGGACAAGAAGTACAAGTGAAAGGAGTATATCTGATCAAATCTATTTACTAGATTCTTATCTATGAAGTAAAATTTCCTCAAATGCATCAATGATAAAACTCTAACATAGTACCAGTGTCACTGACAGTTTAATTACTGATCCTTCACTACAAGTCTCTCCCCTAAAATAGTTATCTTATCTACATCATGTTAAGATTTATTTTATCCCCTTTAATTGTGTCCCAATAGTCAGTATACTTGCCTGAGTCAGGCCATGTAAATCATTTTAAGAAAGTAGATTAAAATTGGGGTGAGCCACACTTCTGCTTTAGCTTTCTTATGTGCCTAAAATCACCTCTCTGGTTTGGCTTTTGCTTTGAAGACCAACTAGCCAAATGTGTTGAATATGATTTGGAATCCCTGAATTTACTCATGGGTCATGACATACAGTCTTGAGTGTATAATGTATCTACTCAGTATAACAATGCCCATAATACAAACAAGGATGTCTACTGGATTTACTGTTATTATCTGAATATTCACTTTCAGATATAGATAAGCATTCTAGATATAACTGGAGGACATAAATTCTCTTATGTGTTTATTATGTTGAAATTCTATTATTCAGTTAAAACTCTCCATTTAAGGGGCACCTGGGTGGCTCAGTGGGTTAAGCCTCTGCCTTCAGCTCGGGTCATGATCTCAGAGTCCTGGGATCGAGCCCCGCATTGGGCTCTCTGCTCAGTAGGGAGCCTGCTTCCTTCTCTCTCTCTGCCTGTCTCTCTGCCTGCTTGTGATCTCTCTCTGTCAAAATAAATTAAAAAAAAAAAGTCTCCATTTAATATCACAAATCTGCAACGTAGTACTTGCAGGAGTGGTCTAGCATCTGATAGTGCTACAAAAAATTATTATTCCTGTTTTATGATGGCAAACCTTAGATTTTAAGTTTGACTTTAAATCTTAAAAAAATAATAACTACAAACTTTAATATATGTGTGTATATGTGTGTGTATATATATATATATATATATATATATATATATATATATATATAAAATCTCCAAGGAGTTCATTTTACAATGGTGATACTTTGCTTCAGCCAAATGTAGTTTCTAACACTTAACCCTTTAACATTCACTTCATATTTAACTTGTTGCATCTCTTGATAAAAAAGGAAGAGGGGGCAGGACATTATGTAATTTCCTGATTGACATGTTGAAGTATAAATAATCAGATCACACTAGATTCTTGGGAATGGCTTCCTTTTTATTGAGTGTCAGTAGGAAATGGATCTTTTGAAGTCATCTTCTCACTCCTTGTTCCTGCAGGGGAAATAAAAGCAGAACACAGGTTCACAAGGTTAATCCCTGTGCACTGGAATTTGTAAAAGGAATGCACAGGAGACACATCTGTGGAAGACTAAGAAATAGCGTCTCCAACTCAGAAACAAGGAGACCTGAAGTAACTGCAGTGAAATACAACAGGATGAGAATCAAAGACTCAGAAAGCAGTCAAGTCCTTGCCACCAGTTAGACAATGACTTTGACCAAGAGGTCTGAGCACTCATTATTGAAAATTTTACTCCATACATACATTTCAATTGGCAGAAAAATAAATTTTAATGTGAACGTTCACAATTCAGAGATAGTGATGTTTTGATTTCTGCTCACATATTATCAGAAGGGTATTAGAAGCATTTTATTTCACTACTCAAGTAGATCCTTTAGTGTCAGAGTCATTTTCACATATGATAATTCCTTCTAAGAATTAAATATCATTTCTTTGGCACATAAACTATGTCATATGTTTCCTTTAATTACAGTAGAAAATAGTTGGAATAATTTAATTCACAGTTCTTTGAGAAAAACATAACCTTAAAAACAATACCACTCATTAAGGCATTACATAGTAGATCCAATCTATTGTGGTTTCTCTCTTCTATTAACTGAAATAGTAAGATTGTCACACAGTGGACACCTGCCTATATACCAGTCATTCATAGTTTACTAAAGAGTTTATAAAGGTTACTAATTTCTTCACTGATGGAAAAGATTACATCTTCAGTCTATTCTTTTGTTCATATAGAACAGAATCTACCTAGAAGGAAACAAATTCAAGGACTTAATATATATGTGTAATTGGTAGGTTACCACTGCATCAAAATATTAAAACTCTTGCAAAGCACATTAACTATTAAATAATGATCACATATAATGGTAACTAAATGGCTCAATTCAAAGAAGATACTGATAACCAATATGATATAGTGTTACTGCATAATCAAATATCTTAATTTAATAACTTAAACATAGTACTATGGAGTACTATGCAGCCTTTGTATAATGATAGACAATATTTATATTCATGGAAAGTTATATATTCTCCACTGATTTAAACAGATAAAGCAAAGATAAACAGTATGATAACCACATTTGCATATGCATGTGTGTGCACCCACATGTGTAGCAAGTGTGTATGTGTATGGGTGTGCCTACATTGTTAAATGAAGGTAACTGAGAAGGTTCAGTAATATATGCAAAATAAATTTTGCTTGCAAATATGCCCGTCACCCAGAGGTCTAGAGGAAACAAAGGAGACAGTAAAATTTCTCTACTTATTTGTCATCCCTGCATTAAAGAGCGCAACTTAGAGTAATTAATCTTAAATCACAATAGTTTGATGTAAGCTGAGTAATGATAATACTATTTTAGAAGAATGTTGTAGTCAAAATTGCTTGTCAAATTATGTGTATACTAATTACTCATACAATGAAAAATTTTCATAATATTGAATCATTATTTAACATTTTGTAATGCTTAAATTAGAATATGATGCCAGTACTGATAGAAAATATTTTTGCTTATACTTTTCTAGGTCTCAGGGTGGTGAACTTCTTATCTGAATTCCTAACCGGTGAGCTTATGGTAAGAGTATAATTAAGAAGAGTTATTTTTCCTCTTTATTATACCTGCTTGATAATAGATCAGTAAATATACCTGTAAATATAAAGGTAATTTGCATAGTTTTCTTGACACTTTACCATACTTTTACATAAATGTTGAAGAAACTGTGTGATATTTTCTATTAAATGTTTATGTTCTTAGGTAGATTATAATAACGATCATTTGAAATAGTCTTTGATAAGCTCTAAGTGAATTTGAAGGCATTGTTCAGAAAGGTAAGATTTATACTACTGAAAAAGTTCTTTGGACATGAATGACAATTTCATATATTAAAATTTTTATAATGAGGTCCATTTGATGGCAATGAATAGAGGCAATGAGTTATTGAAAGGAAAACTTATTTCATCACCTGTCAAGACTTATCAAAATTGAATTCCTCTATGAAAGCTTGATATTAGAGCTTTAGGAAGTTCAAAGTAAAATATGTAACTATGGAAAAAGAAATGATAAGAAGTAATCAGCTACTTCTAAGGTGATCTTATGGGCCTTATTAATTTGTAAGTTTCTTTGGTTAATGTATTCAATTACACATGTGAATCTGGATTCCACTTTAATTACTACAGAATGTTAAGTAAACAATTTCACTTTTGTTGTTTAGTAAGATAATTTTCAGTTTATCTCTTCTTTAATAGTAAACATAATAAAGATTTAGCTTTCGACTGATAAAAATAAAATGCAGATAATACGGGCAATTGTGTCATACATTTTATATTTCCGGGTAAACGATATCTTCAGAAACACAAAGGTGATTAAGTAAACTTGTTAATTTGATAATGCAGCCTTATCAAAAGGTATCTTGAAGAAGTTTTTTAAGAGGCTCTAGGGAATAACCACCTTGGGGCATTCTAAGGTATATGCTTTGGTTACATTTTTTTGAGACACTCAACATATGATTATTGAAGACAAGTATCAAATAGAAGCAAGGGAAAATTCCACTGCTCTACTAAGTGGATTCTGGTGATAATGAAAGAATTTTTTTTATGAAATACATTATTTGGATGTGCAAAGAACGATAATTTTAATACCAACAGGCATTGTTAAATTGTAATTTATATTTTACAAATATACCTAATGAACTTTTCTCGCAAGTTAATTCAACTTATAAAATACGTCAAAATATTTTTTAAAATTACACTCATCATTATTTTTCATCTCTAATCTTGCTCGTATCTTAAGTATACAGTTTCAGTAAATTTTAACGAAATAAACACTCCCACCCATATAACCAGCTCTCAGGTGCCTCCTTAGCGCAGTAGGCAGCGCGTCAGTCTTATATAACCAGCTCTCACATTATAAAACAAACAAACAAACAAACAAACAACAACAACAACAAAAATTAGTATACATTGAAACCCATTGCATAGTACTCTCTTGGTAATTATATCCAGGAAAATAAGCACTGTATTGACTTCTAGAAGGATAGATTATTCCGTTTTATATCCTACAGATGAAGTCATACAGTAGTTACTCCTTTGCTTCTTTTGCTTAGCATTACATTTGTAAAATTTTATGCAGTGATTAATCATTCATTTTCATTGCTGCTTAGTATTCAGCTGTGTGCATGTACCAAATTATGATCCTTTCTCCCATTATAAACATTCAGGTAGCTTCCAGTCTTTGGTTCTTATGAATAGTGGTTATGTGGACATCTGGAACATGTCTTTTAGGAAATGCATGCATGTATTTTGTTGGATATATAGGAAATGCGTATGTTCTACTTTAGTAGAGACTGAAAGTTTGCCAAAGTGGTTGTATTGATTTTTGGGAGCAGGATGTGAAATTTCTGTTGCTCCGAATATTCACTAACATTGTAGAATTTTTTATCCTTCTATTTTAGCCAAATCGGTGTGTTTATAGAAATGTAAAACAGAAATATTTCAATTTGAATACCTTGAAGATTGTTGGCACTTTTATGATTATCGTATTTGTGATGATTATTTGTCATATGAATATTCTCCTTTTTGAAGTGTTAAGACTTGCCCTTTTTCTACTATACTGTGTATCCTTTTTCATTTTGTGTGTAATGGGTATTGAATCCTCGGTGATGGAGCTAGCTCAAACCGATGCACAAGAGCGAACTGTTAAAGTGTCAGGAATTTAGAGAGCTGCTCGGTAGTTTGAAAATCTGCCACGGTAGAAATTTTTATACCACACACATTGGCAAACACTAAAAAACAGGAAAGTTAGTTGTTAAACATTTTCTGGCGTATGACTGGATATTTATATTTTATATTAAAGCACTTGGAGCATTATTTTAGTACTCTCCTAGTGGTGTCTTTTGGTGAATAGAAATTCTCAATTAGGTTTATTTCTTATGTGATTAGGGCTTTTTGTGACCTAGTTAAGAGATGTTAACAAAAAAAAAAAAAAAAAGAGAGAGAGAAATATCTGCCTTTGCCATGGTTCCTACAGTTTCTCTAAAAGCTTTATTTAAGCTTTTACACCTAATAATTTCCAGGTTCTTTCCAGGTTTTAAGGATATTATTCTATTCTTAAATTGTAAGGATAGTGCTACTATCTTGTATGTTTAAAATAGTTTCCTGGTGCTTGCTTCGGCAACACATATACTAAAATAGTTTTCTGGAAAGCTTCTCATAGAATAGTAATTGCTCTGTGTGTATTTTAACTCTTATTGTAATATTCTTAAATAAATATAAAGATGTTTGTATTTGTTCAATAATTTAATGTTGCTATTTATAAGCAATTTGTAGGTTTTTATAATATTTAGATATGTATTTACGTAATGTCTACTCTGTGTGGCACACGATCAGTTACAATTTTGAAATAAATATTCAGCAGCATACTAAAATTAATATTTGACTTTAACCCTTAGTGTATTATGATAATTTATTTCCAGCATATATTAAGTGAAGCAGTCTACAAAATAATCTATAGAATCATTAAAAAAAACTCAGAAACTAGTCTGTTTAGTATTCAAATAAAATTATTAAAATGTATTTAGTTGTCTCTAAAATATTATATTTAATAAATTGCATAAACACATAACAACCATGGTAAATACTGCCAGAAGGATTAGCTACAGAATACTATTGTATGTACTACATTGAAATTTTATTTGTTTTGAGATTTAATAAAGATGTATATATGTATAACATTTTCCATAACAAACTCAGAAGTGCATCACATACCCATTTTGTGTTTGATAAAATTCAGTATTATGTCTTCCTTAAAATTCTGAGTCAGTTATACAAATGTGTATATGTTTGCCACATATTGTATTGTCCTATTATGTGTGATTTTGAATTGCATGTGTTTTTCTCTTGAAGTATTCATCTTTATTTAAATACTTTCAATTGTCTCCAGAACAGTTGAAATACTCAAGAGATGTAATGAAACATAATGGAATTAAATAATTACTTAAAAGAGAAAGTTCAATAATTTCATATTCATATATCCATATTTGGCCATTTCTTTTTAAATCTCTGGGTTCATAATACAAGCTATTTCATTAAATTTGGAGTAACTCCTAACTCAAACAATAGAAGTACAAAAGCAAACCACATAATAGGTTGTTTTTAATAATTAGTTATTATTTTTAAATCTTTATAATAGTGAAAAATCTGATAAGAATGTAGGGTTCATGGATTAAAAATCCTTGAAGCTAAAGATAGTATTTAATTTATTTTCATAAATTTGGAGAGTGTGGAGTTTGTATCAGAACTGTTTAAAAAAAAAAGATCTTAATTTTTCTTTTGGGCTTCCTTGTCTGTTTTAGGTAGCCAAAGATGATGAAATATGAAGCATGTACTAATTAAAAGCTAATTAGGTGATTTTCACTTTTACTAAATTACTGATCTCTGTGGGGCAATTAGAGCAGGGAGAACAGCGGTGAAACACAGAAAGGTATCTTGAAGATTGGTACAAAGACTTTATGTAGCCTTAATATCTCTGATCCTTCACTAAACATTTCAAATAGCTAAATAACAAGTTTATTAATGAGTTTATCTGTGAAAATATACAAAGTTTACACAAACACTTCAGGATTTAATATTTGAAGGCGTCCCTGGTGGTAAATGATAGGTAAAGGGAAAAAAATGCACTTGAGACATATCACAGTTAAAAGTAATTGATGCCAGTTAAATATACTTGACTTCATTTTCATAGAGATGACAGAGTTTGGGGACAAATAAAGTTCAAAGACATGTAATTAATGTGCTGCATGAAGGAAAATGTACAAATTGAAGAGTTACAACAATGTAGACTGTTTCATTATGCACAATTTGAACCCAAAATTAAAAGATTGAATAATGCAATAAAATTATAATCTGAAAGCATGAACACTTATTAAAAAGGCCAAAAAAAGAGAATCAGAAAAAATTATATAGCTAAGTTTTGGTAACATAAATAAAGATTGAACTTGAGAATAATGTGATTAGACACACAAAATACTCTATTTTTTTCTTTTTTGTTGACCTATTTAATGATACATTTTGTTTAACTGTTAAAGTAATACTAGGGTCCCCCCTGAAAAATAAAAATATTTTCTAGTTCCTGGCTGTATCTCGCAGTAGCAGATGCTTTTTAAATTTTTGCTATATAGAAAAACCAACTGTGTATGAGCTAAACAGATTAGTGGGTTGTTTTTATTTTTGTTTTGTTTTGTTTTTACTAAATCAAACATTTGTTTCTCCACACATTCCTTTTCCAACCATTCTTCTCTCTTTCTTCCTTCCTCCTCCCTCTTTTTTCTCTCTCTTTCTTTCCATTAACTTATGAAGAACATACTATGTGTTAGGAAATTGGCTAACTCATGTCACAATGGCAGAGCTGACAAAGTTTTTATCTTATTGATTTCATAGTTTAATGGGGGAAAAAATTAAACATGAAAAATAAATCTTAACTTTGGATGTCCTGAAGAAAAATACTCTCAAATATAGAATAATGAGGACAGGCATTGGTATTTAAGCTAATAATTTTAAATGAAAGATGAATTCACCACATGAAGAATTGGAGAAAGGAAGGGGCTATAATGGGATTTCTTGGCTCTGAATTAAAGAGAAGCTTGGAATGTTCAAGAAAATATGTGAATGTTAGTGTAGCTGGAGCACAGTAAATAAAAAAGGAGAGGGTCTTGGAATGAGGTAAGCTTTGTAATCCATGACAAGTATATTTGATTTCATTGTAAATGCGATTGGAAGCCATTGAGTACTTTTAAATAAAAGTGTGTGGTAATTCCATTTACGTTTTAAGATAAGTGCTTTGTGGAGAATGAATTAGTGGGAAGGAAGTCTAGAAGTAGGAAGATCATTTAGGAGGGGACACTTGAAGATTTCTGAGAGAGAAAGATGTGATGTCCTAGATCAGGATGGGATCACTGAGATGGACTTGAAGTCTATTGGGGGCAGAACACATCCAGTCTATTGGATGTAGAAGGTAAGAGAAAAAGAGACAACAAGGGTGAGTCCTAGGTTAGAGCAATCAGTTGTATAACAAAACATTCACAACTAAGTTGGTCAAGATGAAATTGGGAGACAGGCTCTAGCAAAAGGATCAACAACTCCATTTGGGACTGATAATCTATTATTCTATCTTATTCAACTCCGAGAGTGATATTTATGTTACTTTAGATGAAAACTAAACTAGAAGTAAGGAATAAGGATTTAATACTGGACATTCAAAGGACTCATTCAACTCATTGGTCTAGCAACCCAGAGGATTCTAGTTAATTGTTCTGGGTTGATGCTTGTAGGAGTACGTATGAATTGATGCTGCAAAGACATATGGTAAACATTGGGGCCTAAGCATTGTATGGGTAAGGTTGAGATTAAATATATTTTTAAAACAACAGACTTCAATAATATTTGGGATTATAAGATAAATCTACAGTGTGATCAGGACAGTGATAAATGGAAAGAAGTAGCAATGGCTGGGATTCTTTAAAGAAGCAAGTTGGGGGAAAGAATAGGAAAAGTTATTTTATTGAGCAAAGAATTTCTAACTTTAACATGTCCTCTCACAGTTGAATATAAGGACAAGTCAGTACAGTATTGAAGGAGGAATTCACTAGAACAAGTGGAAACTGGAAGATCTCTATAAACTTCTGTCATCATCATTATCTTCTCTGCAAAATCACATCTCTAAACTTGAAGGAATCTGATAGAGGAGAGATGAAAATGGAGCATTTTCCCTCATTAACTTGCAAAGAGGTTTCTGTACATTTGTATCTGCCTCTTTGGCAAAAGTTGAAAACATTGGAACAAAAACTTTCCTGTCATTCCTTATATCTGTTTGTTTGTGAAGGTAGGGACAGCTGATTGTCTTGCAATTGTGTTTGTAGCATGTGGTCCCTGATGCTTCATTTCATTTATTTAATAATAAGTAAATAATTTATTTATTTAATTGCTTAAGTATATTATAATTTATATCTATCCACACTATCATAAACTGACCTGTATTTTCACACATTTTACCTGAAATCTTGACCTTGGAATTTTTTAGCATTTACTCCAGACCGTCTCACTCCATTTTAGTCCAACATACCTGTAATTATAATCCTAAGAACAGCATATGATATTTAGCCATGATTAATAAATGCAGAAAAATTTGGCATTTAAGCATATGACTTCTCATTCAAATAGCTCATTTTTATACATTATAAGCATAATTTATGTCTGTAAAAGAAGAATAATGATATGGTAAAATTAAAACCTTAATTATCACAGAAATTTTATAAATTAATTATATGTACAAATGATCCCCTACTTATAATGGTGTGAATGCTGTACACACTGAGTAGGAATCATACTTCAAATTTTGAATTTGAATCTTTCCCCAGGCTAGAAATATGTAACACAATCCTCTTCCACAACCCAGGCAGCAGTGGTGAGCCACAGCTCCTGGTCAGTAATGCCATGAAAAGGGTAAACAACCAATACACTCACAACAATTCCGTAGCCACACAACCATTCTCTCTCACTCTCAGTACACTATTCAATAAATTACAAGAGATATTCAACATTATTAAAGGATTTTGTCCAACTACAGGCTAATGTAAGTGTTCTGAGCACATTTAAAGTGGGCTAAACTAAGTTATGATGTTCAGTAGGTTAGGCGTACTAAGTGCATTTCAACTCATGATATGTTCAATTTATGACGGGTTAATCAAGATATAACCCCATCATAAATCAAGAAAATCTGTGTTGGATTTTTTTATTATGTTATGTTAGTTACTATACAGTACATCATTGGTTTTTGCTATAGTGTTCCAAGATTCATTGTTTGCATATGACACCCAGTTCTTTATGCAATACATGCCTTCCTTAATACCCACTGTCAGACTCACCCATTTCCCAACTCCCCCCACCCTCTAAAACCTTCAGTTTGTTTCCCAGAGTCCATAGTTTTTCATGGTTTGTCTCACCCTCTGATTTCCCCACCTTCATTTTTCCCTTCCTTCTCCTAATGTCCTCCATTCGATTCCTTATGTTCCACAAATAAATTTCAGATTTAAATAAATAAGATAAGCATACTTATTTTAAATCCATTTTTATTTGCTATAATCATTCACTGGATAGTGAGTTTAGTTCAATTTATAACTATTATAAAATGCAAATATACTATCTTTAATAAAAAAAAACTTCAGAATATGCATTCATCTCAACTATGACATCTTATTCCAATCTTGTGGGCTAAAAAGAAAGATAAGAATACCTTGTCATCTTAAAATAGGCTTAAGAGTAAAGGTATTTTATTTATTTTGTTGTATTTAGAGAGGTAAATATATATTTTAAGTTAAATTAATAAATTTCTATTATCTACTTAAAGTAAGATCAGAAGTATTTTAGCTCATAAGTGAAGTGTTGTAAGAAATCACAGTGGTATCAGTAAGAACTCGGCATAGCATTTCTGTTGGCTATCTGACATGCTTGCCAAGTGCCCTGAGATGGACAATAATCTGCACCAGCATAAAAGGAATGGAACAAGATGGCGGGTGGGGAAAGGCTGAGGAGGTCGAGGAAATCTATTACTGAAAACTATATGTCAACTTTTAAAAGATACAGTAATTATCATTCTGTTGATACTTCTATTGTGCTGGATATATATATTTATAGGAAGTAATTGTGTGTGTGTGTATGTGTGTGTGTGTGAGAGAGAAAGAGAAAGGAAGAGAGAGAGATAAAATACAGATACCCTAAATATTTTGAAGTAGCATAAATGGAATCCACCTCCTCACCACCCTTTCCTTCAAATTATAAAAACACCATTCAATAATATCTGAATTAATAGAGAAATCATAAGCTATGAACATCTGTAATTTAAGGGCAATGCTAATTTTCTTTTCCAAAAGTAGATCTTTAAAATTAGCTTTTTGCCCCCTGCTATAAAATCTATAAAATGAACTTAAGTAAGGTAGATTCTCTCCCCGAAAGTTTTGTATGAAATATATTAGCAAGAGGGTCTTTTTTATTTTGATAAGTCTCTGAAGCCAAGAAGTAAGATATTTGAGTTTATTCTCTCTTACTATAAATGATAACTTTTTTAATCAAGCAAAACCTTTGCGAGGTTTGTTTCTAACCTGAAGAGTTTCTAGCACGTTTCTTATTAATAGCACTGCTTCCCCATGTTCACAGAATCTGTAGGACTACCCAGATATAAATTTGTGATAGAGATGGGTTTCCTATGGCATCATAATTTTACAATGAGTCTTTTTCCAATAGCAGAGTAAACATGTTTATCATTGTGAACATTGATTTTTTTCTCACTTCATAGATTTTTTTTCAAAATTGAAAATAATTATAACACACATATGTATTTAGTTATTATATTTAAGTATGCATTTATCTATTAAGTGAATCATTAAAGTAAGATTCTTTATTTCAAATTACTCATAAAATATAATTTTATTCATGAATTTTCATAGTTCCTTAAAAGTATCATTAAGTAAGGAAGTCAATTGTTCTTCTAATGTAAATTTCAAGCATGATAGGTAAAATGTTATATAAAAAGCTTACCATGCAAAATTGTTTTGAATACTATTGCTAGAGCATTTGCCCACGCATGAAATAGAGATATAACTTCAAAATTTTCAGGTCAAACTACAGCATCAGGAAAAGGTTGAATATAAATTAAGGATAAAATCCAATATATTTGGGTGGGACTACATTTTCTTCTTGAGAAATCACAGAAGGACACAATTATTATACCTGGTATGAAATTTCTCAAGTAAAACAAAAAATCCTGACTTGCTAAGGACACACATAACAAAAACAGTGGCTTATTCAGTGTTTTATTTTAAAACTTCTGAAAATAATTTTGGTAAAGGTATTGTGCCTAGTCTGAAGGATACATAATGGAGAAGGGAATTTACCAGGGACCAAGCATGTGAGACTATTCACTCCTTAACATGTTCAGCGCAGACTTCTTAAAGGTAAAGTGTGCACAATCCAGTGCTAGTCACTGAGCTACTGACTGAATTAGAGCTCTTTTTGGAACTCCCCAACTGAAAGGGAAGGGTGTGTGGATACATGAATTATATTAGCCCAACAACATTAAGATTTTTTGAGCATGCATGGTGTGCCAGGAAACGTGCTAAAGCATTTACAATGATTATTTCTTTTAATTGTTTCAGTATCCTTGAGAGAGAAAGGGATTGTTGCTTATTCCAATAAAACTGAGATTAAAAGAAGATTCGAAACTTGCTCAAGGCTTCACAGCCTGAGAGAGGTTTACCAGAGATGATAGATCCTATTAGAAGGATATGAAATAAATGTTATAGGAGAGGCTAGAAGAAGAATAAATTCCTACAGGAGTCTGTGAAGGTATTCTACCTCACAGATGCAAAATTTGAGCTAGATCTGATAAAAGAATGTGAGGTTTTCTAGGTAGTGAAGGCAGCAGATAAGGGGAATGTTTTCATCTAATAAGATTTTCTAGGAGCATAGCCTTTTGGCCTTCATTTTATCATTTATAATATGTGATAGTGGGACAACACGATTTCTAAGGTTTTTGAGTTCTGGAATTTTTTGATTATGTATTTGTTTACATAAGAATAAAAGAAGAGGCTTCTGAGTAAATGCTGAAGCATCAGAGACTTTTGACAATATATCACTGTTTCTCCAAAAGAAGAAAGATTTCTTTTATCCTGTGCATGGATAAAACATCATCTGTTTTCTTCAAAGACAGCTAGTTATACTTAGAATTTTTCCCCTTAAAGAAGATGGGAGAAAGTATGATAGTGACATGAGGGGGGACAGCGTAGCCAGTCTGTGGTAGTTGATAGTTTAGGATTCTGTATTCTGTAAACCCAATTACTTCTGGTTTAGGGCTTTCTTACCTTTTTTCTAGTTACTTTGGGAAAACTTCATGTTTTAGACTTCAAAGGATTTCCTTTTGTTGTGTGAGAAAAGCCACAGTGTTTATAGCCTCTAGAGAGGTGTTGCACAGTGCTGGTGGTGACAGCCACTTAGACTCCCAGTAAAAGCCAATGGAGATGGGATGATAGCAAAGGAAACAAATTCAAAAATGGCTACAATTGTATGTTCTCTTCACCTTGGCCATTTTCCTTATGGAACACTGGGCAAACAAGGTCAGGAAGTTTCCTTTGTTACCAAATGTTTTGCAGTATCATCCATGTTTACAATACGTTAGTATAATTTATTGATGAAAAAACAATCAGAAAACCTCTGTTCTCATTTTAGGGAGAATGGAATAAACTTACAGAAGTTAGCCGGGTGAATCAAAGCTTTCAGGACCTAAGTAACTGGAAAGACTAATAATTAATAGGGTGTCCCTATTAATATAAATACATCTGCATTTATATGTACATTAGATATCTAAAATAATTAGAATCACATACATTAAAGCAATGAAAGTGCATGGTAGTAAGTGAGAATGTTTCTGTGTTGAGAATCATTGCCAGAGTCAAAGGGACATTCTTAGACATGTATAAGTATGCCTTGGTGTACAGAACTAAATATGTGCAGGTGGAATTCATGACTTTGAGTGTGGTGTTTGAAATCCTGTTAATGAATAACTATCATTATTTTTATTTTATTTTATTTTATTTTTTTATTTTTAAGTATTCTCTACATCCAACATGGGGCTCAAACCCATGACTCCAAGATCAAGAGTCACATACTCTACTGACTGAACCAGGCTAGTACCCTTAAAATCATTATAGAATGAAGAAATTTCATAAAGCTTAAACATTGGAGGAGAAATAGAAGAGCACAATATCAGAAAAATAAAAAGGAAAAAATTTCGCAGGCCATGGGGTCTGTGTTCAAATCCTGGTTTATCCTCTTTATCAACCAAGAGGATTATAATGATCTTAAATGACTGTTGAGTGCATCACAAATTATACTCACAACAATCATAACAGCAGGAAAAGACATTGGATTTGGCAAGAGAAAGTCATTGCAGTCTTAGCAATTCATTTATCATATTGAGATATTTTCTTTTTTTTTTTTTTATAAAGATTTTATTTATTCATTTGACACAGAGAGATCACAAGTAGGCAGAGAGGCAGGCAGAGAGAGAGAGAGAGGAGGAAGCAGGCTCCCCGCGGAGCGGAGAACCCGACGCGGAACTCGATCCCAGGACCCTGAGATCATGACCTGAGCTGAAGGCAGCGGCTTAACCCACTGAGCCACCCAGGCGCCCGAGATCTTTTCTTAAACGAGTGTTTTGACAAACTGACCTGTTGCCTATATGAATGTTTGTGATTATGAGGTTAGTTTTGCAGTTGTGTAATAAAGATTATTTACATGAGTATTCTATCTCTTAGCTGCTAATAATAGTAACAACAATAATACATATATAAATACTTTCTTGAGTACCATGTACCAAGCCAAAATAATTTGAAGAAAATGCCACCTACATGTTTTTGCATTAAGTGGAAGAAGCAGTAAAAACAATGAGAAAAACCTTGAATTCTTTTTAATAGCTTCTGATGTTCTAATTTCAATGTTATCTGACAGATAGCATAGTTTTAAATTTGGGCCTTAAGTAGTATAATTATATCAGAGAAGAAACCTGAAAAGATTTTTAGCTATATAATTTAAAAATAAGAAAGAGTTCAAAGGAGAAGTTACAGTTGGAACCCAATCATCAGAAAGTAAAGCAGGAACACAGTGAAGGAGAGTGCCAGGAACTGCGGCCCGGTTTGGGAATAGTGTAGGTTTTGCTATTTGATGCTGACAGACCACATTTCTAATCAAAAAGCACAGCACTAATGATATCTAGTGCATTTTGGTAGATGCAATACCAGAATAATAAGAACAATTCAAGACCTTTTTATGGTTTGCCTTTAACCTTTATCTTTAATCCAAGAATGGTCTAGTTAATATAATCATTATTACTCCTTAGAACTACATTTTAAAAAAACATAATTATTTATTTTGTTATTAATTATTTATTCTGTTACTGTCCACTTATCAAAAAAATCAAGGTTATATAACATTTTCTGAGAGGAGCAATCTAGAAAATTAACAGGTAATATACTTCTTTTGTGGTCAGCATCAATGAGTTTAACTGAAACAAAAATTATTTTAAAATACTGCTTAGCCAAGTGCATTTCACTCATTCATTCTAAGTTCTATGAGCTTCCTAGAGAAAATAACTATGTAACTGAAGACCCAAACAATATGCTGACACAATCTTAAAAATTTATCCTTATGAAGCTAGACTCAGTATATCCATGTGTTTTCATCCACTAATAATTGAACTTGAGTGGTGCCTGGGTGGCTCAGTTGGTTAAGCAACTGCCTTGGCCTCAGGCCATGATCCAGAGTCCTAGAATCGAGCCCTGCATTGGGCTCTCAGGTCTATGGGGAATCTGCTTCTCCCTCTGACCTTCTCCCCTCTCTTGCTCTCTCTCTCACTCTCTCTCTCAAATAAATAAATAAAATCTAAAAAAAAAAAAAATTGAACTTGTGCTTTGAAATGAGTGGCTCTTACATCAAATGTATGCTGTATTAATTCTACTATATTAAGCTGTTTTATCTCATCTATAAAAATTAACAATGACAAGTATTCAGGAAGATCTTTTACAAATTCAAAGAAATATAAAAATATTTATTTTATTAATTTACAGGCGCCATCATTTAAATGCTCAAGTTTTCAGAGACGAGTGACAAAATTGTCTTCTTACGCATAAACATTGTCATTTATAATTTCTGCACTATATTAAGATTTTTTTCTTTTAACATTAGGATGTAAAAAGAAAAGAAAAGATGAATAACCAATACGTTTATTAGTATTTAGTGAAAAGGAATACAAGGAATTCAGAATATAAGTAAAAAAAAATCACAAAAGGCAGAGTAAACCGTAAGGTGCTGGTGAGTACTTGAATGGATATAGTGCTCTCACTACCATCTCTGCCCAGGCTGAGTTGTGAAGAGCAATTAATTCCATTTCCCACTTTTCGTTTTTCTAATGTTAAATTTAGAAGTCAGCCTGCCAGCTGTGATTAAGATTTACCAGAGACAGAGGTGCTAGAACATAATAGAAGACATTTAAAACCATTGTGTAAGTATAATGGCTTAAATCAATTGTATGCAAATTTAGTGTGCACATTTCTCAGAGCAAGCTTGTTAAAACACACATTTTCAGGTATTCATGCCATCCAGGGTGTCTGATTTGGTAAGATCTGGAGTAAAGCCTGGGAAGTGACATTTTCATCAAGCATCCCAAGGTGATTCTGACACAGGTTGTTTTTAGAACACCTTTTGGGAAATTGTTTTGGAAAGGAATGAAGAGCAGAGTATATTTTTATATGAAAACACAATAGAGAGAAAACAAGGAATTAAAAATGTGAAAAGGGGGCAGTAATAAGGAGAAAAAAAGACTCTTATATTAAAATACTTAGTTAAAATAAATCAGTTTCTATTTTATTTAATCTTCATAAAATTTCTGTGACAGTCATCACTACCTCCATCAAATATAACGAAAGTCTGTGACTCTAAGATAGCCATGACTTTTCCATATGTTACCAGCAAGATAGCCCTCAAAGCTCATGTTATTTTCAGTATACCAAATGAAACTGAGGGGATGAGTGAGACAGGAAAAAAAGAAATCATTTAAGCAGCAACTCAGGGAAAAGCTAATGAGTTTTTGTATTTGTTACCTTCCTAAAAGGCAAGTGCTAGTGGTATGTTAAGGACTAAGAAAGGGGAAAAAAAAAAAGTACTATCCTTTTAACCCATTGGTCATGTGTATACACAAACATACCACAACTCTCCAGCCCCTGGAAGGTAATGGCTATAGATTTGTTTACAATCTTCATTAGCCGTGAATTCTCCCAGAAGGTTTTCCTAAATCCAATGCTATGTACTTTTCTTTAACACTTTGAGCATACACACTGCCAATAAATCCAGTTCCACAGGAAGTGCTCACCTTGATCTTCAGAACGTTTTATAGAAAAGACACTTTTATGTTGATGAAAATTTCCATTTGTATTCACATTGTGAGTAACTTTCAACCACCTAGCTAATCATCATGAGTCCGTTAGTTTATGGAAATTCCATTAAAATTGTCTCTTCCTGAACTATGAAAGTTTAAAAACTGTCAGTCCCCATTACCTGAATTTAGAAGGGGGAAAACTGAGGCTTGTCCTCTTCTACTTCACTTCTACTCTTCTTTTGAACTTCTAAAGGTCTTCTCTTTAGAAATTTATTGAGTACTATTGTATGATGTTTTCTCCAATGAATGAGAAACACACACACACATGCTGTTTCATTTCTATTATCAATGGCAAAATTTTATCTTGGGTAATAAACTTATTTCCTGTTATCCCCTTTCCCCTTCCCTCCTCTCATGCAGTCTTATCTGCTAGCAGGTGTTGAACTATTGCTACCTGATGATTAATATTTTAAATGAAAGAATTTAAGTTTGATATCTTTCAGAGCATTTATATTTTAAGTGTGAAATTTTAAAAACAGACAAAAATTCTCAAGTATCATTTGAAAAAGTTTTTTTTTTTTAAGATTTTATTTATTTATTTGACAGAGAGAGATCACAAGTAGGCAGAGAGGCAGGCAGAGAGAGGAGGAAGCAGGCTCCCTGCTGAGCAGAGAGCCCGATGCGGAGCTCGATCCCAGGACCCTGAGATCATGACCTGAGCTGAAGGCAGCGGCTTAACCCACTGAGCCACCCAGGTGCCCCTGAAAAAGGTTTTAATCATGGAATAAAGAAAAGTGAATCTGAGATTATGGCCTTAAGATTTAGTAATAAGAATACTTTTAACTATCTGATGGGTGAAAACTAGTACTCTAATGACATATTTATAGTACAAAGTGTTACCTATTTCTTTACTGATTGCCATGCCAAATCTTACATCAAAATCTCTGAACTCTGTCCATTTGTTTAACTGTGTATCAATTTTTAATCTTTCTACAACTGGAGTAGCTCATATGCCTTTTAGCCTATCTTCCCTCAAATCCTCATAGCACACATTTGGAAGCCTGAGACCAACAGAGGTCATGTAAAATATGTTAAGTAACTGGTGGTGATGTAATCCTGCATAGCCAAATTGAGCAATGCATAGAAAAAAATGAAGTTCAACTCTGATTACTATTTATGAAAATCTGGTTCATTGATGTTTACTTATAAAAGGCCTCATCTAAATCCTTCAATCTGAATACCTATGGACTATCACCTCCTTACACCTTTGAATAGATTGTTTCTATCTGGCTAGCTCACACCTAACTCTGATTAATAAATTATCCATCTGTGAATTCTCTGGGCTTAACTTTCAATACTTAACCTATATTATTTCCACACTAAATCTAGCCTTCTCCCTGCTCCCAACAGGTCAGAAACAAGTAATTTAGTTGCTAAGACTTTTCCATTTGTCTACAGGCAAACTTATCAACCTCTATAAACATGGGTGTTTTATCTTGCTCCCTGTTTGGTATACCATGGATATCCAGGAAAATCAAGATTAGACTTTTGTCGATTTGACTTGTTGATAATGAGGTAGTAGGAAAAGCAGTAAAGGTATTGAAGAAAAGAGCTTTAAATCATATTTAAGCTTACTAAAGCCTTGCAACAGAACATATTTAATTCTGGTAGTAATAAAATGGATGGGATTTCATTGTAAAGCTGAGCAGAATTCGGCTTATAATATGTCAGCTTTACATGACAGATTATTAATAAACTGCCACTGTTATCACTTGATACCAATCTCTGGTGACGGCCTTTTTTAAACTTGAAACTCAAATGTATTTTTTAAAGTAATCTTACTTTGTGAACCAGTTTCTTCTTTTAAATACTTTTTTTCCTTTTGCTCTATAGAAATTATTGAGTCATTCAATTAATGGTTTCAATTTCATTATACTAATATATTCTAAAAATCACTAGAGTATTATATGACTTCACATAGATAAAGTTTTGTATTTATTTATTTATTTATTTTTACTTGATGAAGATGAAGACAAGGCAGAGTAAAATTGAGAAAGAGGATTTACTTTAAACTTGGTACCTCACAAAATGAGAAAATTGGAAGAATTCATTTTCCCGACTAACTTTCCCCAGCTTGTTTGCCTTTTTCTCTCATTTGTTCAACTATCCCTCTTCTAGATACACATTTTCTATTGTTCATTAATTCAACAAAACACATCAAATATTTGAATGAAATAGGCATTTTATTAATGTTGGAAAACTCTTCAGCCGTGGGGCACGCCTGCAGGAAATTGACTCTTCAGAAGAGCTTACTTTAGAAAAAGTTGCAATCACTGGGTTAAAGGACAGAACATTCAATGGTGTTAGAGAAAGTGTGTATAAGGTCACAGAACAAGGAAAGTAGAAGAACATGAAGGTGTGACCCACTGAGTTTAATCTAAGTAGTACATATCCTCATTGTCGTAATTAGATGGTTAATGTCAAAACTGTTGGACAAAGCTGAAAATAAAGACTCGTAGTTAGTAAGGGACGCATCAGTAATTACTGAGCACTTATTACATACCTCACTCTGCTAGATGATTTTATACAAATGAAAGAGTACTATTTTTGAAATAAAACTGAAGTATAGGTTTGCAGAGTATTTGTGGACCTTAGGAAGCCTGACTCTGCTTATAATTAATTGAATGAAATCACACGAGTCATTTATTGTCTCAGGTCCTCCCCTTGTTTGACTATCAGCCAAGGTAGAGGAGCACTGTAAATTTTTAACCATTTCAAGCTTTACAATTAGTTATTCTTATTGTATAGTTGGGGGGGCGGTGCTTTTGGCTACAAGTAATAGGAAACTAACTGTTTAAACTCTAAAAAATAAAGGGGGTTTATCATACATCATAAGAAATTGAGCAGTTGTAATAGTTCCACAAATGATTAATTCAGTGATTTATTGGCATCATTAAGGACTTGGGTTTTTCCATCTTTGCACTCTGCCTTTTGTCATAAGGTTGTTCTTGGCCAGCTTCCTTCAACAGTGAAAGATGTTGGTCAGAGTTTCAGGGTTCACACCCAGGCATAAGTTACCCATTAAAGAAAAAGGGACTTTGCCTTCTTTCTTTGTCTTTTAAGATTAAGGAAGCTATTTTGAGACATCCCACTTGAATGCCTCCTGCTGCAAAAATCTCTTCACATATCATTGATCAAATGTGTCATATACCCCAGTCTAAAAGAAGCAACTACAGCATGCTTAGACCAGTCATGTTTACCCTCTGCATCTGAAAATGTGTCCTGCTTCCTGAAGAGCTCATGGCTGCGCAAAGGAGGAAAGAGCTTAAAAAAAAAAAAAAATCGCTCTAGAAAGGTAGAATGGTTCTTAGTCAGCCATGCAGTGGTATCTGTTATGTTAATTATGCTTTGTTGGTATACTTTATTCTTCCTAGATTAAAATTTTTATTTTCTCAGAGGACAAAACAGATAAAATGTGGCTCTACTTTAGAATGAAAAGTCTCCAGGAATACACAGATCAAATTGAACAGTAGATCGCCTACTAAGTAGATGATGGAAAAGGACTAGGAGATAACCCTCCTAGCTGCTGTCTGCCCATGTGGTTCTCTCAACACCACAACAATCTCACCCTCAGCAGTGCCAACCCCAGCAACCAATCCTACTTGTAATTCTCTCTTGTACCTGACCAGCTCATGTATATTTATTTGCCTGACTAGAGAGGAGTTGTTCTTCCATCATCCCTTCATATTTTAGTGATATACTTCACTTCCTCTGTGCAATATTTCACAAGTCCTCAGGTGACCTATTGCTCCTTCATTTACCCATTAATCTTGGATCATATTCCTATTAGATTGAGTATTTTATGGCTTTACATTTACTTGGATGATTTCTCCCTGCACTGAACTTTACACTTCTGGAGGATAAAGCCGGTGGCCTTGCTGCTTTTATATTTGAGTCTGTAATAACTGGCATAAGGCAAGTTATTATGTGTTTGCTAGACTGTGTGCCTGGGCAACAGATGGTGTTAGAGTCAGTGTACATAAACCAAGCAAACAGTTGGGCTTTTCTTTTTTCTTTTTTCTTTTTCCATGACAAGGAAATAAGGCATCCTAGAAAAGTGTTTCTCAAAAACTTCCTCAAGTCAAAATGTTTCCTTACCCTAAACTTGAACCATAAGAGACAATCTGTAGAATATAATTAATAACGACCTACTATAAGTGTAAACTTTCTTTAAATAAGGTGTTTAGGGGCGCCTGGGTGGCTCAGTTGGTTAAGCAACTGGCTTCAGCTCAGGTCAGGATCCTGGACTTCCATCAGGCTCCCAGCTCCATGGGGAGTCTGCTTCTTCCTCTGACATTTTTCCCCCTCTCATGCTCTTGTTCTCTCTCTCTCTCTCAAATAAATAAATACAATCTTTAAAAACATAAAATGAAATAAAATAGTGTGTTTAATCTTTTAAAACCATACTGATTTTTTATTTTTATAGTATTTAGTCTTTAAGTTCTTGATATATCTATATTTAGATCATATAATATCCAGCATTTGTTTAGCATAAAATAATGTTTACATATTATTATGTTAAATCAATATCCAGGGAGAATCACCTTGTTTATTTATCTTAATATCCCAGGAAAATGATTAGATACTCTCCAAACACTTGAATTCTATAATCAAGAAGCATGGATGTAAGGCAATAGAGATAGAACATTTTGTCCACCATACTATTGATAATTGCTGTGAAGGAGTAACTTCTTTGAACTCACTTACAAATGAATAAGATCCTTATGGTTGTATTACTGTAATTTGCCTTGATATATAAAACAATTTTTGAACAGGTTAACATATGCAGATTATGTTCATCTCCCGGAATTCAAGGTTTCTAAAAGTAATTCTTTAAGACATAAAAATAGCTTGATTTGTATTATTTACTTACTTACTTATAATTATAAGTACTAGTAAATTATGATTATTTTAGACAAGAATTCAAAAATCCCAAGATGAAGCCACTGGGGAAGGAAAAAAATCTGCAGGGGGAAAAAAAAAAGCCAGTCCTAACAGCATAGTGTTTGAGTTGTCACAAATGAGGAGGCAGCCAATAAATGATTCATTCTTTGTCTATCATAGCATATTTAAAAATCCATCTGACATGTTTGGCCTATCAGAGGGCCGAAAAATGAAATTATAGATTTCCTACTATAGATGACACCATCAATGAAGGGGTTTAGGGAGGGTTATTTGGTCATTTTCATTTATCTCATTTCTCTCTGTCCCATGCTTGACAGCTCTAAAACATAGGTCTTCAAAATCCCAGGAAGCAGGGCCAAAGTTTAATCCATTTTTTTGTTTTTACCGAGGACATTTGGTTGTTTTTATAATCACACAAAAACATAAATAATATGTACAATTCTGGGAATATATTATGTTAGAAAAAAATGTAAAAGTGATTGTAAAAACAGAAAGACCCATAGTTTGTTATTGACTTCTATAGATAGTTGAATCATACTCTTTTTATTTCTTCTATCTAAAAGTTTTTTCATATCCTCACAAAAGTAGTTTGCAAAATTAAGAACCAGTTTTAAAAATTCAGGAAAAAATAGAACAACTAAAGGAAATAATCCTCCTTAAATCTGTTATCTAAGGATACAGATTCTGAAGTATTGAGATAAACAAAATTGCATGCTTTTTGGTCCAATCTTGGTACATGCAGATAGCATCATTCAAAACAAGAATTTCTTCCCAATTTAAACTCAATATTTTTACTCTTAATAAATGTATCCCTATATCTACATACTCTTCAAAATTGTAAATTTGAAATACTGCACATTATTTTAGTTCATAAAAATTCCTATCAAAACAGATCAAGGCATCATTTAGTGGGCTTAAACATGTATGGTTAGAGTGGCAAAGAGAGAGGGAAATTAACAGAATATCTTTTATTTCACAGTTACCAACTTAGGCAGTCCTTCCCAGTTTATGAGACTATTAATAATACTAGTAAATTTTAATCCTTGAATATTATGTCTTCATTAAAATTATTTTTATTAGATTATATAAGGTTGAGATAGTTAATAGGAAACATCAGAAACGAGACAAAAGCAAGTTGAAAACCAGATGTTGTTCTTTAATACTTTAAAAAACTGCTATATGTTCTTTTTTAAATTGAAACATAATTGACATATAACATTATATTAGTTTCAGGATAATGATTTGATGTTTGTATATATTGCAAAATGGTCTACCACAGTAAGTCTAGTTAACAGGAATTGCCATATATAGTTACAGTTTGTGTATTGGGGAGGGGAGGGTGAGAACTTTTAATCCATCCCTCACTCTGTGCCTCTTTTAACAACCGTATCTATAAGTTTAGCTTGGGGTGTTTCATTTTATTTTTTCAGATTGAACGTGCAAGTGAGATTTTATGGTATTTGTCTCTCTCTTCCTGACTTACCTCACTTAAGCATAATGCCCTCAAGGTTCATCCATTTTGTCACAAATAGCAGATTTCCCTTTTCATGGGTGAATAATATTTGTATATGTATATTTTCTTTATCCATTCACCCATTTATGGATACTACATTTTTCCATGTCTTAGCTATTCTAAATAATGTTGCAATAAACATGGGGATGCAGAAATCTCTTTCAGATATTGATTTTGTTTTATTTTGGATATATAACCACAAGCTGATTCCTGGATCATATGGTAGTTCTATTTTTAATTGTTTGAGGAGCCTCCATATTGTCTTCCATAGTACCTATATCAAATTACATTCCCACCAACATTGCACAAGGATTCCCTTCTCTCCACACCCTTGCCACATTTGTTAAGGCTTCATCTTCCTAATAGCCATTCTAATAAGTATGAGGTAATATACCATTGTGGTTTTGATTTACATTCACCTGATCTTTAGTAATAATGTTAAGGACATTTTCATGTACCTATTGTCCATTTGCATATCTTCTTTGGGGGGAAACCTACTCAGGTCTTTTACCCATTTTAAATCAGATTATTTGTTTTTTGCTGGTGAATTTAATGTTTCATATATATATATATATATATATATATATATATATATTTTTTTTTTTTTTAAGATTTTATTTATTTGAGAGAGAGAGTGAAAGAAAGCATGAGCAGGATGAGGAGTAGTAGGAGAAGCAGACTCCCTGATGAGCAGGGAGCAGAATGCATGGCTTGATCCTGGATCTCCAGGGTCATGACCTGAACCAAAGACAGACACTTAACTGACTGAGCCACCCAGGCACCCTTAATGTTTCTTATATGTTTTAGATATTAACTGCTGTGTGCAAATAGTTTCTCCTTGTCATGGGTTGCTTTTCATTTTGTTGAACGTTGTGCAGGAGCATTTTAATATTATCCCACTTTTTTTTTTTTGCTTTTATTGCTTATAATTTTGATGTTGTATATAATACATCATTGCAAAGACTGATATCAAGGATTGTTTTCCCCTAAGTTCCCCTACATTTTCTTCTAAAAGTATTATGGTTTTAAGTCTTCATGTAAATGTTAATTCATTTTGAATTAATTTTGTGAATGAAGTAAAATTCAGTTTCATGTGAATACCAGTTTTTCAAAAACCATTTATTGAGGAGACTATGTTTTCCGAAATGAGTATTCTTGGCTCCTTTATCAAACAATAGTTGACAATATATGTCTGGGCTCTCAATTTTCTTCCATTGATCTATGTGTCTTTTATACCAGTACCAAACTGTTTGTTTGTTTTAGTACTAAACTGTTCTGTTTACTATAGCTGCGTAGTATCCTTTGAAATCAGGAAGTGTGATGACTCCACCTTTGTTCTTTCTTCAAATTGCTTTGGCTGTCACATTTTAGATTAATAATTATTTTATATTTATTTATTTTTTTTTAAGATTTTATTTATTTATTTGACAGAGAGAGAGATCACAAGTAGGCAGAGAGGCAGGCAGAGAGAGAGAGAGAAGCAGGCTCCCTGCTGAGCAGAGAGCCCGATGCGGGGCTCGATCCCAGGACACTGAGATCATGACCTGAGCCGAAGGCAGCGGCTTAATCCACTGAGCCACCCAGGCGCCCCAGGATTAATAATTATTTTAATACATGAGCAGGGTTATATTTCCAATTTTGTATTTTCTTCTATTTCTTTTATCAATGTCTTGCAATTTTTAGGGCACAGACTTTTATCTCCCCAGATAAATTTTTTAAAGTAAATTTACTATTTTTGATGTTGTTGTGAATGGATTTTCTTCTCTTTTTTTCAGGTAGTTCTTTGTTAGTGGATAGCAGTACAATTGATTTCTGTATGTTGACCTTATATCTTGCTACTTTACTGAATTCATTTATTAGTTTTAACTGTTTTTGGAAATTTTTTTTAGAATTTTCTATAAGCCATTTATCAGCAAATGGAACAATGTTACTTTGTTGTTATTGTTGTTAAATTTGAAGGTCTTTTATTTCTTCTTCTGGGCTGGTTGCTCTGGCTAGGACATCCGTACTATTCACTATGGTGAATAGGCGTAGTGAGACTAGACACCCTTGTCTTGTTTGCGATCTTAGGGGAAAAAATCCATTAACCTGTCAGTCTTGAGTATGTTATTATCTGTGGTTTATCACATGGCCTTTATTATGATGAGGAACATTCCTTCTATATCCAACTTATTGGAAGTTTTTATCATGAAATTACATTTTATTTTGTCATAGATCTTTCAGCATCAATTGAGGTAATCATATGATTTAAAAATGTTTTTCATTCTACTACTCTGATGGGATCACCTTAATTGATTTATATATGTTGAGCCATAACAGGGATGCACCCCAGGGCATACTTATTGTATTGTATGATCTTTGAATGCACTGCTGAATTTGGTTTGTTAGAATTTTGTTGAGATTTGCCTCTATATTCATCAAGAATATTGGCCTATAGCTTTCTTTCTTGGTGTTTTTATTTGGCTTTGGTGTAAGGGTCATGCTGGCCTCCTGAGTGAGTTTGGAAGAATTTGAGAAGGACTGACATTAAATCTTTGTTAAATGTTTAGTAGAATTCATCAGTGAAACCATCTGATACTGGGCTTTTGTTGCTGTTGGAAGGTTTTCGATTACTGCTTCTATTTCCTTAGTCATTACTAGTTTGTAAAGGTTTCCTATTTCTTCATCATTCAGTCTTGATCATAATATATTTCTAGCAAGTTGTCCATTTCTTCTGGATTATCCAATTTTCTGGCATATCATTTTTCATAGCTATCTCTTGTATTTCTGTGGTATCACTTGTGATGTCTCCTCTTTCATTACAGTTTTATTTTAGTCTTCTCTCCTTTTTTCTTGGTTAGTCTAGCTAAAGATTTCTCTATTTTATCTTTTCAAAAAAAAAAATACTTTCTATTTTTTCCTGTCTCTATTTCATTTATTTCTGTTCTAATCTTTGTTATTTTTTTCCTTCTCTTAAATCTGAGTTTAGTTAGGTATTTTTTTTTTCTCATTCTTTGAGGCATTAAGTTGTTTTTTGAGATTTCTTTTTTCTTGATTTATGCATTTATTACTATAAACTTCCATCTTAGTATTCTTTTTGCTGCATCCCATAAGTTTTAGCATGTTGTGTTTTCATTTTAATTTGTCTAAAGATATATATTTTTTAAGTTTCTTATTTATTTATTTATTTATTATTCAGAGAGAGAGAGAGAGAGAGGGAGAACAAAGTAGGGCAAACGGCAGGCAGAGGGAGAAGCAGGCTTCCTGCTGAGCAGGGAGCCCGATGACAGAGTTGATCTCAGGACTCCTGGGATCATGACCTGAGCTGAAGGCAGATGCTTAACTGACTGAGTCATCGAGGTGTCCCTAAAGTTTCCTTTTGATTTCTTTTTGATCCATTGGTTGTTCAGGAGTATGCTATTTAATTTCCATGGATTTGTGAATTTTTAGCTTTCCTTCTATTGCTGATTTCTAATTTCAAAATTTGTATTCACTAAAGGTACTTCATATAATTCAAAACATATGCATCAGTTTAGACTTGTTTTATGGTCTAACGTATAATCTATCCTGGAGAATGATCAATGCACAATTAACAGGATTATGTATGATGCTAGTTCTGTTGGATGGAATATTCTATATCTATCTCTTAGGTCAGTTTGCTCTAAGGTGTTCAAATATGCTATTTTCTTTTTGATTCTGTCTAGATGATTGGTATTCATTATAAAAAAGTAGACTATTAAGTCCCCAAATATCATACTGCTATTTATTTCTCCTTCTAGCTATATTAGTGTAGTGTCTAAATGAGGTGTCTCTCCAGATCAGATGAGGGTGCCCAAATGTGGGGTGACTATTGGGTCGAGGTCAGTAGCATGGGCAATGAAAGAATTCCCCTGAGGTGGAACAAAAGAGATAGAAGAAAATCAACACAGATATTTTATACATTAGTAACCTCCCTCTTTTGAAAACAATGGAATATTGTATTTTAGTTAAGGCATGGACTAAGTATCTTGCCCCTTTCACATTTCCCACTGTAGTTGTGAAAATAGAAAGAAGGTACTCTCTTTCACCACTTGAGTATTATGTCATTTGACTGTGAAAATGCTATTTCCCCCCAAATACTATGATGAAAAATTAATGACCACTTCTTGAATGGCAGTGAAGGTCCGACAATGTGCTGGAAGGATACTCCGTCTTTCACTTGTGGACATCATATCTTACAGTCACAACCATCATTCAGTCAGCATTTTGTGGATGAAGAACAGAGTCTCAGAGAGGTTAGGTATATTACCTAAGGTACTCAAGTAAGTAGCCAGTGCAACCACCAAGTACATCTTAGTTCAAGCCTTTGCTTTTCTTGTAGTAGAATTGAGTATTTCATCTGAAATTAGAATAGAGTTCCAGTTGTTTAGCTTTATATGGTAGCTGAGAGGCCTTCTAAGGCATTAAGCGTATCTAAGGCTTTACTCCTCCATCATCAGAATGGTAAACTAGAGAATTCTCATTTTTTGGCCAGGAATCATATTCTGAGGCTTGGCTTTAATCTGACATGCTCATAATCTAAGTTATGATAGTCTCAGGTTTTGTTAGTTCTCAGAGAAATAGAGATAAAACTATGTACTATATATTCATCTAATACAAGGCCCCAGCAACAATAACTAAATAAAAAATACAAATTATTTAAATATGGCAAGACGCTGGGTAAGAAAATTGGAGGCAGGTTAGATTCAAGGGGTGAACCATAATTTTTAGCCCTCCAAGAGTTTGCAGTTTACTAACAATTTTTGTGAACAAGCATAATATAAGGCTATATAAAGGAATAGTTTAGAATAAAATAATAAATATAATAGAAGACAGAACTTTTGTTCATTTACTTTTCTATATGTAAACTTTTCAGGCACTTGTTAGTTTTGCATTTGTCTTTATTTTTTACTATTATCAATGTTAAATGTCATACGGCAATCACATATGGGTTTATTATTTTCTCATACAATGCAATGAAAAATATCATTTCATACCTAATGTTTTCTCAAGTTTTATCTGTGTACTTGAGAACACATAGATATGGGATATATTTTGTAACCTACATAACAAATGCAAAAGACAATTCCTTATGCATACTACGACCATAAGATATTGAATTTAGCCTGTTCCTAAAATAGAAAGCAAACAGGGAAGTAATTAGTTGATAAAGGTGTTTCCATCTCACAGTGATGCTGAGCTATTGTTATAGATACTACTTGAAATAACATGTAATTGTGTGTGTGTGTGTGTGTGTGTGTGTGTGTGTGTTTGTGTATGTTAGCAAAGTTGATGGGACCACAATACATTGAAGCCAAACTTAAGGATTTCCCTATAGGGTTGTTCAAGATTTGTACCAGTCTGTGACTGCCAACTTTCTCCCTCATCCTAGTAAGCCCACTCAATAATGTGTGGTACTGCTCAAAAGGTGAACTGCATCAATGAGCAAAGGGAAAATTTAGGTTCACATAGGTAAATAATGAAGGAGACATAGTCATATATCTGCCCTAATAAAATATTTTACTATATTAAAAATTATTCTAGATGTATAAGAAATTGGTATTTCACACATTAAATGTCTTATAGAGTATGAACACAATATATTTAAAAAACATTTATGTTGGCTGTGTTACATATAGTTTCTCTTTAAAATTTACACTCAAAACTGTGAAATACAGCACAAGTATACAGAAGTACATTCCTTTTTACGGAAACACTAAAAATCTCAACCCATGTTTGACCAGGTTATAGATACAAAGTAAAATTTGTAAAATACAGAAAGTAGAAGCTATAAGCAAGGAAGTTAAATTAAAATCCATATTTTCTGACTGGCTTTATTTTATTGAACAATTAAATATACATAGTTTTCTTTGGCTTGAAATTTATGACCTTATTGGCCTATACTGATACCTTCATACTGCGTGTGTTATGGAGCAAATTCCATTAAATCTAAGTTTCCTGCAGTTAAGAAGCGTTGTCGTTTCCTCAGTGCTTCTTTTTATCTGTATTTCTCAGTATCTGTGTAGAGATTCTTATTCATTTGAAGACAGTGGAGCTGAATTCTAATGAGTCAAGCCCCAAGTGTTCATTTCATGGGTAATTTCTTCAGGTGCCAAACATCGACCAACGTTTTCAGGTGCCAGAGCGGGTATGATTGTTCATTTTCTCTTGGGTGGTGCCAGAATGCATTTCTTTGAAGATATTTAACCCTACACTATTTACTTGACATGCCCCCTTAAAACTCATGATTTTTTTTTCTAAATAGCTACCAGTGTAATCTAAAAAATGAGTGACTTGGATCAAAGAAAAAAAAATTAAAACAGAATCATTTGTCACCGTGTGCTCTAGTAAATAAATACTCTGGTCTCAATAATGTTGGGGAAGGAGAATATATTAGTCTCTATCTATTAGTCACACACTCATCCATAAAATGCTCAAATATCATTCGGATGGACATTCTCTGGCATGTAGACTAGAAGAAGCCACATCCTTATTGGCACGGCATTGAAGATAAATTACTTGGTAGTGTTTCCTGAATTTCACACACCCACATGAGCAAGTTAATGGCATTTGCAGTTAATATTTTTGGATTTTTGCCCACTTTTCTTTTGAAATCCTGTAATATGAGAAAGTGGAAGTTGACTTTAGTTTTACTACCTAGTCTATAACAGAATGTTAAAAAATGACATTAATCCCAGATGTCATGTTCCTATTAGGGTCTAGTTTATGCCTTTAAAGTCATAGAATCAGAAACAGGCAAAATTCCCATGTATAAGCTCTGTTTTTTGAAGGTATGTGCCTAAAGCTGTCAATTTTCCTTCCTCGTTCCCACAGGGGCCAGTAATCATCAATCACATAATTGATATATGTTGAGAAGTTGTGAGCATTAAATTTTTTAGTCTAGCTGTAATTATTGAATTTTGAAACATATTAAGCGTTGCCTCATTATTCTAAAAAAAAAAAAAACCTCTGGGTACTAATGGGTCACACCGTGAATATTTAGGTAGAAAGTTCCTTACTGTTGGTAATATTGTCTGGTATATATGAATTTACTTGGTAGCAAAAGGTAATTTTATGCTCTCTTGTCCAACCTCATAAATTCAACAAGTTAAGAGTATCCACAGTCTTATTTAGTAGCCTTAGAGCACAGTAGAAGGAGCATGATCTTTGAAATTCCAGCCTGGGGGGCACCTGGGTGGCTCACTGGGTTAAAGTCGCTGCCTTCAGCTCAGGTCATGATCCCAGGGTCCTGGTATCAAGCCCTGAGTCAGGTTCTCTGCTCAGCATGGTGCCTGCTTCCTCCTCTCTCTCTGCCTGCCTCTCTGCCTACTTGTGATCTCTGTCTGTCAAATAAATAAATAAAATCTTTTTAAAAAATGATAAAAAAAAAGAAAAGGAAAGAAAAGAAATTCCAGCATGGGAAAAAAATACCAGTTTTCCACTTCTTATTTATGGGACTTGAGCAATTATCTTAATTCTTTGAATCTAAATAGCTTCATCTGTTAAGTGGGAATGATGTCATTTGCTACTACATGGCAGGATGCTTCTGGAAGTTAAATGACATTATTTTGTCCAATAATTGCAGAATGGTGTGTTTAGTAAGTGTTGTTTAATAAGGTGTGTTAACAATGACTATTATTCTTAAATAAGAAATTTGAAAAGGGGACACCTGGGTGGCTCAGTTGGTTGGACGACTGCCTTCGGCTCAGGTCATGATCCCGGAGTCCCGGGATCGAGTCCCGCATAGGGCTCCCAGCTCCACAGGGAGTCTGCTTCTCTCTCTGACCTTCTCCTCACTCATGTTCTCTCTCACTGTCTCTCTCTCAAATAAATAAATAAAATCTTTAAAAAAAAAAAAGAAATTTGAAAAGAAATAATTTACCCATTCAATAAATATTAAATGTTTAGCAGTTGTTAGGTATTGTTGTCTATGTGCAAATCAGTAAAAGAATTTCCCAGAAGCAGACTTCTAAGAATTAGATATTAAGTTTTGTCTATCAATCCAGTGGTTTTAAATTGTTAAAGAAGATCCTGGGAAAAGCAAAAAGTTGCAATGATCTCTTTTATAAACTCTCTTCCCAGATATTAGAAGTGTTGGTACAGTTTGTGGCCTTCATAAATACATAACTTAATAAATAAGAAACCTAAGAAATTGTTGTACTACCACAATGTAAATTTGGCCCCAGTGTCCATAACTTATTTTATTTTCTGAGATGGGAGAAGGCAGTCCTCTCAAATTGGCTTTTGAAATCAGACCAAATGCTCCAGATGTTCTAGCCCTGCCAGCAGAGCTTGCCTGTGATCCATGTCAGAACTACAGCTGTCAACACAAAAGCACACCTGCCACTGGTTTACTGTCAGCAAATGACTTTTCAATTGTGTTAGGAAGTGAAACAAACTTCCGGATGAAGCATTCACCTTTGAAAAGAATCTGTGTCATAGTATGATTTTGCTCCATAAAAAATGCAGAATCTCTAGAGCCTTCTCAGGCACTAACCTTGAGCCTGGGCACTGTCAGAAAATCAGTAGATAAATCTGAGTGTTCTTAGGTCATTAGATAGAAGCAGCTTGTCGTAGGCTCATTACAGAGAAGCAAGAATTTGCACATCAATTAAGGAGACCCTACTACAAATTGGCACAATTCACTTCATAAGCAGAACTAAATTCTAAAGTAGAACTAAGTAAGGCTCTCACTGTTTGGAATAACAAGATTTTAAATATTTTTAGGTTCTAGTTATGTTTAGAGATATAAATAAACTTGGAAAATGGCAATTGACAATGAAGCACATTCCCAAGTGCAAGTGCAGGAGCAATGACTCTTTGATTTTGGATTAAAATCAGCTCCCTGTTTTTGCATGCTCCCCGTCTATTGTTTCCCTTCCATTTTATTTTGTTTTCGAGGTTTCCTGGATTTCCTGGAGTAATGGAGAGGTCATGTGTTTTGGAGTCAGACCGGGCAAATGAAATAAACTGTTTGAGCTTCAGTTTCTTTTTTGTAAAAATGAGACACTTATACTTGGCTTACATGAAGAGCAAATGAAATTCTAAATATTGATGATTCTGAGACTTAAAGGAGATTCTGAGGTGGGGCATATAGATCCATGCACTTAGAAACCCTTGCAGGTCATGGTGATGAGAAGTTAAACTTACGCATCTTTATAATTTCTGTGTATTTGCTGCCTCTTCTGTCTCATGGTTTCAGTTTACTTTCTCTCTCCACTTCCTGCCTTTGCTACAACAACAGCCATGGCTATCTTTCTGCCTGTCTTAAATTCAAATTTCTTGAAGGATGATCCCATTGTTCCACTTAGTTTCTCATCCCCTTTTGATTATCATCTTGCAATACCAACTTACAGGGCAGTGACAAATATATAAATTGGCCTGAAGCATTGTGCCTCAGCCTGGTCGAGGCTGGTGTTTGGTGTGGTTGGTGTGGTTGCATGGTCAGCTTTCTTAACAACAGCTTTATTCAGTCGGATGGTATTCACTGACCATTAAAATAGGGGCTACAGCTAAATTTCAAAAATCTTAATGAAAGGAGGGCAGAGGGTACAGTGAAAAGTCTATAAAGGCCAAACATGAATATAGTATTCTCAGCCCGTTTCTTATATCTTCATAGATCTTCAATCTAGTTTCACAGAACGATGCCTCACAATTCTAATAGGTGGATGTACAGTGAATTTCCTTACCTGATATACTTTTGTAAATGTTTTTAAAAAGATTTTATTTATTTATTTATTTGAGAGAGAGAGAGAGAGAGAGCATGCGCACAAGTGGGGGGAGGGGTAGAGAGAAAGGGAGAAGAAGACTCCCCACTGAGCACGGACCCCCCCCCCCCCAGTAAGAATTGTTGCTAATACATAACTGTATCTATTCCGGACTAGTCCACTTACATATTATCATGTGTAGAAGAAAGTACTTGTGTTGACAGAGGACTAAAGACAAATAGTGCTGCTAATTACTACTATCAGAAAACTGGAAGTGTACTACCTTATTGAATAATTACATACCCTTATTTTGAATACTATATTTCCAAAGGTTATAAAGTTTTGTTCTCAAATTGTCAGTTTTATGAAATTTTACAATTAAGCATTTAGTGCTTTTTCTATTGTAATTTTATAAAGTTTATGAAAGGTCAGCTTAGCTATCATTATAAATGATAACCTCCACCTTACTCCCATTCCTTGAAATACCATCAGATTAGACATATAAAGAATACTGACTTGAGACTCTACTCAAAGCTAATTTACAGTTTTGAGCATGTGTCTATAGCCACTGAGGGGGTTAACACTATGTACATTTTACCAAAACTAATACTCTCTGGGTACAACTCCATTTACACCCTCTATTGTCCATTTTATGTGCCTGGGAAGGGAAATGGGGTGCTGAGTATAGGCTGGTTAAAAAGAAGCTATTTTCAAAAATATCATGAAATCCATAACATTATTTGAAATCCTAAAATGAATCATTTTGAAGAAAGTCTAGAAATTGACCAAGTTTAGAATCTTTGACCTACCATGAATCGGAAGAAAAGATTCTTTTCCAATCCATATGACTTGTTTTCTCTAAAGCTGTACCACCTTTCTCAGGAGAAAGACAAAGATAAATTTAAATACAATTACAGTTGAAATGAGAAAATGAGAGTTACACACACAGACATACATGACTCCATGCTTTTGGATGTTGTCTTTCTGCCTAATACATTTTTTAACTTAGTTTTTAAATATTATTATGAATTATACAAATACCAATTTATGTATGCTTTTAAATCTAGAAATAATTTAAACACAGTGAAATCTTCATGTTTTAAGTACACAGATGAGTGTTGTCAAGTGTATATACCTGTTAATTTCACATTCTTGTCAAAATATAGACTATTTCCATCAATCTGGAAAACTTCCTCATTTCACTTCCCAGGTAATCTCTGCTCCTCCAAGAAACAACCACTGTTATCCTTTGTATCATCAAAGATTAGTCTTATCTGTGAATGAACTTCAAATGAATTGAATTATTCAACATGTACTCCTTTGTGACTGGCTTTAGCTGTTCAACATAAAGGTTTTGTTATTTAAACATGTTTTACATGTATTATTAGTGTATTCTTTTCCATTGTATGAATATATACAATTTGTATATCAATTATGTCCAGTTTTTTACATATTATGAGGAAATCTCTTGTGGTCATTCTTGTATGTACATTTTTTATTGAAACTTTTGTTGAAATAATTGTAGATTCTGCATACAGGTGCAAGAAATAATTCAAGTTTCCTTGTACACTTTGCTAAGCTTCCTCCAAGTATCCTCCTATATTTGCAAAAATATACCATAATATCACAACCAAGGTGTCAACCTTGACACAATCTACCTACTATTCTCAGATTTTTCAGTTTTATATGTACTCACATGTGTGTGCAAGTGTGTGTATTAAGTTATGTGCAATTTTATCATCTGTGTAGGTTAGTGTATCTACTGCCATATTCAAAATACTTAGCAGTTCAACACCACAAGCAGCGTCCCATGTTGCTCTTATATAACCAGACCTACATTAATCCATGCTTCACTACTATCTTTTGGCAATCATTGATCTGTCCTCCATTTCTAAACTTTTGTCTTTTCAAATGTGAGATAAATGGAACCATAACATTTTAAGATTGGCCTTTTTCATTCAACACAATTTTCAGGAAATTCGTTCAAGTGGTTTTGCATATCAGGGATTCATTCCTTTTTATTGCTCAGTGGTGCTACGGATATACTGCAATGTTTTTAACCATTCGTCTGTTGAAAGACATCTAGGCAGATTCTAGTTTGGCACCATTTCAGATAAAGCTTCTATGAAACATGCAAGTTTTATGTGAATATAAGTTTCATTTTTTTTTCTGGGATGTACAAGGATTTATATATTTAGTATAATTGCTAGTTCTTTTATATTTGTATGATTAATTTAAAAGAAACTGCCAAACTAATATGTAGCTGATTGTAGCATTTTATATTCATATCAGCACTCATTTCTGAGTGGTTCAATTTTTCAGTTTCCTTGCAGTATTTGGTATTGTCACTAACTTTTACTTTAGCCACTTTGATCAGTGTATAATGGTATTTCATCATGGTTCTAATTCACATTTCCCTGATAACTAATGATAGTGAACATCTTTTCATGTGCTTATTTACCATCTCTGATTCCTCTTGGGTGAAATGTTTATGTATTTTGCTCAATTTCTAATTAGATTTTTTTTTTACTGTTGATTTTTAACAGTATCTAAATTACATTCAATAACAGTCCTTTGTCAGATGTGTGACTTGAAAACAGTTTCCTCCAGGATGTCACTTACCTTTACATTCTCTTCATGTAAACATTCAGAGAAAAACTTTTAATATTTATGAGATGTGTATAAGTCAAGAGTCTCTAGAGAAGTTAAACTATTAGAAAATATATTATGCATGTGTGTATATACACTTATGTATATATACATATTTATAATATATAAATGTATTTCATAATATATGTGTGTATGCATATGTACACTTATGTATACATATACAAACACACACACATATGTGTGTGTGTGTGTGTGTGTGTGTGTGTGCAAAGAGATATTTTAAGGAATTGGCTTATGTGATTGTGGGGCTAGCAAGTCTGAAATCCATAAGGCAAGCTGGCAAGCTGGAGTTTAAGATTAGAGTTGATATTATAGTCTTAACTCTGAATACTTAGACTGTTGTTTGACCAAACAACTGGTTACCAGAGTTTAGTCATGTTCACACCAAGAGTTAACCATCACAGGTTCAATTTATCATTTATTTCCTTATATCAGTCATGCTTTTGTTGTCATATCTGAGAAATCTTGGTCTAGTTGTAGATCCCCATTCTGTGTTTTTTGTTTTGTTTTGTTTTGTTTTTTACTTGAAAGTTCTATACTTTGTTTTATACCTAGGTCTATGCTGCACTTTGAGATAGTTTTTGTATATAATATGAGGCTTAAGTTGAATTTATATTCTTTACCTATAGATGTCCCATTGCTCCAGTGCCATTTGTTGAATAATTCCAAATTGAATTCATTTAGTACTTTTGTCCAAAATCAGTGTGCATATTAATTTGGGTTTGTTTTCCAAAAGCATTTTTGTGCCATGTTTTTATCTTTTTTGAGTGAACACCAGGGCATGGAACATGCTGGAACGTGCTAGATCATCATTGGTATTTAACACATTGTCACAGCAGTTGGTCATACCAGTCTTGAAGGGTTTGTTCATTCACAATGGATGCTTAGTGGCATTTCATCATAACTCCAACTTGCATTTCCCTGAGGATGAATGGTCTTGAACAATTTTTATATATTTGTTGGCTTTTTGAGTTATCTACTCACCTTTTACCCATCTTAAAAATTGGGTTATTTGTCCTCAAGAAATTAAAAATAGAACTTCCCTATGACCCTGCAATTTCACTACTGGGTATCTACCCCAAAGATTCAGATGTTGTGAAAAGAAGGGCCATCTGTACCCGCATGTTTATAGCAGCAATGGCGACGGTCGCCAAACTGTGGAAAGAACCAAGATGCCCTTCAATGGACAAATGGATAAGGAAGATGTGGTCCATATACACTATGGAGTATTATGCCTCCATCAGAAAGGATGAATACCCAACTTTTGTAGCAACATGGACGGGACTGGAAGAGATTATGCTGAGTGAAATAAGTCAAGCAGAGAGAATCAATTATCATATGGTTTCACTTATCTGTGGAGCAAAATAAATAACGTGGAGGACATGGGGAGATGAAGAAGAGAAGGGAGTTGAGGGAAATTGGAAGGGGGAGGTGAACCATGAGACACTATGAACTCTGAAAAACAACCTGAGGGTTTTCAAGGGACAGGGGTTGGGAGGTTGGGGGAGCCAGGTGGTGGGTATTATAGAGGGCACGGATTGCATGGAGCACTGGGTGTGGTGCAAAAATAATGAATACTGTTATACTAAAAATAAATAAAAAGTAAATTTAAAAAAATTGGGTTATTTGTATTTTGAGTAGATTGTAGGAGGTGTTTATATATTCTGAGTGTAAATAGAATTTTTAAAAATTGAGGTCTCTCTCTTTTAAAATTTTGTAATTTCTGTGTAAGATTTTTTTTTTTTTTTGCCTGCTCCAAAGACAGTTGCCTATGCTTCTCTTGAAAAGAAGATATATTCTGAAGTTATTTGGTATAGTGTTCTAAAAATATCAATTATGTCAAATTATTTCATAGTGTTGATCAAATTGTTTATATTCCAATTAATTTTTCTGTTAAGTACTGAAAATTGGCATAAAAATAAATTCCATGAGTGTGGTATTTTTTTCCCCCATCTACTGTTGTCAATTTTTGCTTCATTTATATTTAATTTATATTCATTTATATTTAATTTCTTTTTTTAAAGATTTTATTTATTTATTTTACTGACAGATCACAAGTAGGCAGAGAGGCAGGCAGAGAGAATGGAGGAAGCAGGCTTGCTGGTGAGCAGAGAGCCCAATATGGTGCTCAATCCTAGTACCCTGGGATCATGACCTGAGCCAAAGGCAGAGGCTTTAACTCACTGAGCCACCCGGGCACCCCATTAAAGTTCTCTTTTTGAGTACATATACATTTAAGATTTTTTATATCTAAGCATTTTATTATTGCAAAACATCCTTTTTTACCCTTGGCAATGTTTCTTGTTTCGAAATCAGCTTTGTCTTATACATCACCTCCAGATTTCTTATGAATAGTGCCTGCAAGGTGTAATTTTTACCATTGTTTGCTTTTAACCTATTGGAGTCTTTATGTAACTGTGTGTGTTTAAACAGTAAATAGTTGCAACTTGATCTGTCACACACTGATACTTTTTGCCTTTTAACCAAGAGTGCAGCCTACATTTTAGTCTATTTTCATTTAATATAATCATTGACAAGTGTGAGTTTAAGTGGATAGTTTTGCTATTTGTTTTCAGTTTGTCCTATAACTTGTTTGTTATTTGCAGCCAGCCCTTATCTTCATACATATAGATTCTAATTTTAATCTAGCATCATTTCTATTCATTGTGAAGAATTCCTTTTATCATTCCTTGATGTACATAGCTGCTAATGACAAATTATCTTATATTTTGTTGCTCAGAAAATGCCTTTATTTTACTTTTATTTGGCTAGATAAAGTAATCTTGGATGACAGTGGTTCTCTTTTTTTCCTTTGTCATTTTAAAGATGTATCCTTGTCCTCTGGCTTGTTTTGTTTTTGAGAAAAAGTCAGGAAAAAAGTCTTATCATAGCTGTTTTCTACTGTAATAAACCTTTTTCTTGAGTTACATTGAAATTTTTCTCATTATCTTTCAGTTTGAGCAATTTGTTTATGATCTATCTTGGGCTGTTTCTTGATATGTCTGCACATACATGTGCATAAGTGAATGTGTGTTTATCCTGTTTAATGTTCCTTCAGCTTTCTTGGATTGCTGGTTTTATAGTTTTCATCAAATTGGGAACATGGGAAAGTTTTGGACAGTATTCTTCAAATACTGTGTTTTGTTCTAACCTTTTCTTTTTTCTTGTACTTCAACTGAATGTATCTTATGTCACCTGTTATGATCTCATGTGTATCTGAGACTCATGTCAACCATTGCTTCTCTGTCTTCAGTTTGGACATTTTCTATTGCTTTGCTAACATGTGGGTGTATATGTTGTGTTATTATATGATATGATGTGATATTTTTATATTACATTACAGCTATATGTATTATTCCCAACTTTTCATTTATTTGTTTATTTTTAAAGATTTTATTTATTTATTTGACAGACAGAGATCACAAGTAGGAGGGAGGCAGGCAGAGAGAGCAGGAAGCAGGCTCCCTGCTAAGCAGAGAGCCCGATGTGGGGCTCCATCCCTGGACCCTGGGATCATGACCTGAGCTGAAGGCAGAGGCTTTAACCCACTGAGCCACCCAGGCACTCCATCATTTATTTATTCTTTATAGTCATTTCTTGTTGAGAATCCCTAACTATCCATTTGTTAAATGCACTTTTCCTTAAAATCATCGATCACATTTGTAATATCTGTTTTAAAATCCTTTTCTGATGATTCCAACATGGGTATTCTTACTGACTTTTTTTTTTTTTTTCTGGATACAAGAAAAAAAAAGATCATATAGATCATTCTATATATGTCTAGCAGTTTTTATTTACTTGCTATTATTTCAGAAAGTGATATGATTTGGAGAACACAGATTATGTTTTCTTTTTAAAGATTACTTAATCCCATCAGTTAATTTCTTGGTGGCTCCCTATGATTTTGTGGGCATAGAATTTAGAATTTATACAGTGGGTAGACAGTACTTCTTTCTCTAAAGCAAAGTAGTTTTACTCCTAAGTCCTTGTTTTTCAGGAATCTCTCTTAAATGCTGTCTTGTTCACAGAGTGGTGTCTGCACTCTGAGTGATCAGAATTCTACTTCCTCTCAGCAGTGTGTGACCTAATGAATCTCTATGCAGTTCACAACTCCAACATAGCTATTCTTGGCTTTCCATTTTCTAACTGTGCATAATTCATTTCTATACCCATTTTTCTTTCTCTTCAAGGATTATTCATTTTTCAAGTAAGTCAGGTAAATAAATGGAATGCTATGTGAGTTTACTGGAAACAAGCCCTATTTATCAACTGTAGTATTTTTTAAACACCAAATTGGAATTTTTAACTGGCCCATGAATGTTTAAATACTTCATCTAAGCCAGCAAATAAATATCTTTACTTGACTTAGCTCTTGATGTTGTATCTTAAAGAAATTTCAAAAGTGCAAAGAAAAAAAAAAATAAAGTAACAATTAGGAGAAAAAAGATAGTTATTTTTCTTGGGTTGTTCTGGGATTCCTCTTTGGAAATGAAAAATAATGTAGCTATCTAATTCTAGTCATTAAATCAAAAGAGAAAAATTCAAACTAAGAGCAGTTCTTTAGGTCACCAGAAGGATTAAATAAGCTAAAATGCAAGGTGAATATTTTTGTCATGTAGATACTCCAGAGCATGCCATTCTAAGGCTGTAACAACTTTTACTGACTGAGCCCTTACTGGGTGAGTGTCAGTCACTGCACCAAGCATTTTACCTGTGTTTAATCCTCAAAACAGTTTAAAGTAGACTTTGTTATTATTCATGTTTTAAAGATGAGACTTCTGAGAGTTTAACCTAGTTTTAGGGCTAATTAAGCCCTGGAGCAGGGTCTAAATGTAAAATTCATTGAATCTAGATCATGAGCTATTACCACCCATTAGCTCATTACTTTTTAAAGAAGATTCCCTTATTTATTTGGTGTTTTCAATGTTCTTCACTGAGAAACAATGTTTTCGAATATCTCAAATATCATACTTCCTCAGATTATAAATGTTCTATGAATCTCCAGGATTTTAATCTTTCATTACAGATATATGATAATACATGCAAAGCACTTAACAGAGTAGTAATAGAAGTAGCAATAGAAGTAATTGTTATTATAGACATAAAGATAGAATCTAGTGCTAAAAGGAAGAGCACATTCAAATTTGGACATTGCTGTCAGCATTTTAAATATAAAGGAAATAATCTTTAAAAATAATCAGTAATTGGGAATACCAAAGAGCTAAAAAGTAATACTGAAAGTTAATATAGAATAAACAAAGAAAATGGACAACAATGAAATTAAATAATGAAAGAGATTATTTCAAAACTCTCTAAGGGAAAATGATAAAAGGACATTAACTAGAGAAATCTAGAACTATAAAATGACATTAATTAGAAAAACTTAAAACATGAATTAAATAAAAATTTAAAGCAGATAAAAAATAAAATAAGTTAAAAATACAGAAGAACCTGAAACAAATGAAAGAGCTGGCATTTTATTTTGCTTTAAATAGCATGAGATTTAGGTTAGCTGAAGCTTCCAAACTTATTCGGGGCTAGTCAAAAGCCTCTCCTAATTAGAAATGTGAACTGTGGGCTAGAATTTGCTTCAGGGTTCCACTTGTTAATTTCCTATCATAATTAACCTATGATAAAATGATAAGATAAAATACCTAAAATAAAAATTTAAAATAAAATTATAATAAAATGTCTAAAGATAAGTCCTATTGGACTTGCCTGTATACTAAATATTTTGAAGTAGATGATACAAAGTATGTTTTATTAATATGCATAGAAAATAGCTGCTTCAATCTAATTTGCATGAATCTTAAGTATGCACCAAGATATTAAAATTATATTTTTGATTAAAGTAAATTATTATAAATTCAGGTGATTAATATTCTTTGTGCTTCAAAATAGATGTAAAGGCAATTTCAAGATAAGTTCCCAAAACATTCTAGACATAGTTGGGTTAAATGTATACCAAATAAAGAGAATATTTGGAAAGAAATATTTCCTTTTAAAGATTTTATTTATTTATTTGACAGAGACATAGCAAGAGAGGGAACACAAGCAGGGGGAGTGAGAGAGCGAGAAGCATGTTTCCTGCTGAGCAAGGAGCCAGATGTGGGGCTCAATCCCAGGACCCTGTGATCATGACCTAAGCCGAAGGTAGACACTTAACCACTAAGCCACCCTGGTGCCCCTGAAAGAAATATTACTTAATGGAGTATATAAACGTTAATAGAATCAAGAAATTTAGTCCTTTTGGAAAATTTTATAGAATAGAAGGCATTTTCAGATAAGAGATTTAAAAAAAAAATACACATTTAATCTAATCAATTAAAATGTCATAAACATTTGTTTTAGACATAGCCAATAATACTTGCTTCTCATATATTTGATTTTTATGACTTTTTATATGATAAAAGTCTTAGGGAAAAAAGTTTAAGGAAAAATAAAATCTGCAAGTTTAATGAAATAAGATTAAGTACTGTTTTATATGAGACAGTTTGGTATTGGTTTGGTATTAAATAGGCTTTCTAAATGTTTCCCATTTATCAGTAAGCTTAATTCAAACCAAGGTTATTTTGAAGTATGTCACAGAGATACGGGCAGTAGCTTAGATGCATTTCCTACAAGAGAACAGATTAAGTCCAGTTTTTTGAAATTTGGAATAGCTTACAAAATTGAAGGCAGAGGTTCTAATCTGACAGTTTCCTGATAAAATGTGGACTCAAAGCAAATTTTGTTAAGAGCTCTGAAAAATTGTAGTTTCTAATAATATGCATTTAATAAACACAAATTATTCCAAAATATCTGAATACATATCCTTCTGATTCCATTATAGCAACTACTTTCAAGTTTTAAGGCAATAACCCTCTAGCAAAGGTAAGCGTACAGTACAATAAAAGGGACTGGATTAAAAAGAAGAAGCCCCAAACCAAAACCCTCTTATCTGGCTTATTCCTTTTTGTTTTTCCCCTGTAATACTCATCCTGGCTCTATCTATGACCTAAAATGAACTTTGGTACTTGGAAAATTCTCGGCAAGTTATTTGTATATCTTTTATCCATCACCAAAGAAGTGTATGATTAAATATAAACCTACA
Organism: Mustela erminea; assembly: GCF_009829155.1. Taxonomy (NCBI): domain Eukaryota; kingdom Metazoa; phylum Chordata; class Mammalia; order Carnivora; family Mustelidae; genus Mustela; species Mustela erminea. Next base: position 58,747,692 of record NC_045625.1, read on the forward strand.
TGGAAAAACAATGGAATTGTTTGTCAGTTAAATTTTTAGGCAGTTAGCTAATCTTTATTAGAAAATGATTGGTTTAAAATAAAATTTAATTATATGAACAGTTGTGTATTGTTATGATATAATATTAAGTCCCATTAATTTGGTAATTGTATATTCCCTTGGAATTGCTACCTAAAGCAAAACATAGAACATTTGTAACCCTCCAGAAAGTTGCTTTTACAAATTTCCAGTCAATTCTACATCTCTAGTACCCACCATTGGCAAACTTTTTCTGCTTTCTATTGCCATAATTAGTTTTGCCTGCTCCCAAAATCCATGTACATGAAATCTTAAATATGCATTCTTTTGTGCCTTTTTTTTTTTTGCTCAGATTAATGTTTTTGAATTTCTTTTTTTTTTTTAAATTTTTATTTTTTATACACATATATTTTTATCCCGAGGGGTACAGGTTTGTGAATCACCAGGTTTACACACTTCACAGCACTCACCAAAGCACATACCCTCCCCAATGTCCATAATCCCACCCCCTTCTCCCAAACCCCCTCCCCCCAGCAACCCTCAGTTTGTTTTGTGAGATTAAGAGTCACTTATGGTTTGTCTCCCTCCCAATCCCATCTTGTTTCATTGATTCTTCTCCTACCCACTTAAGCCCCCATGTTGCATCACCACTTCCTCATATCAGGGAGATCATATGATAGTTGTCTTTCTCTACTTGACTTATTTCGCTAAGCATGATACGCTCTAGTTCCATCCATGTTGTCGCAAATGGCAAGATTTCATTTCTTTTGATGGCTGCATAGTATTCCATTGTGTATATATACCACATCTTCTTGATCCATTCATCTGTTGATGGACATCTAGGTTCTTTCCATAGTTTGGCTATTGTGGACATTGCTGCTATAAACATTCGGGTGCACGTGCCCCTTTGGATCACTACGTTTGTATCTTTAGGGTAAATACCCAATAGTGCAATTGCTGGTCATAGGGCAGTTCTATTTTCAACATTTTGAGGAACCTCCATGCTGTTTTCCAGAGTGGCTGCACCAGCTTGCATTCCCACCAACAGTGTAGGAGGGTTCCCCTTTCTCCGCATCCTCGCCAGCATCTGTCATTTCCTGACTTGTTTATTTTAGCCATTCTGACTGGTGTGAGGTGATATCTCATTGTGGTTTTGATTTGTATTTCCCTGATGCCGAGTGATATGGAGCACTTTTTCATGTGTTTGTTGGCCATCTGGATGTCTTCTTTGTAGAAATGTCTGTTCATGTCCTCTGCCCATTTCTTGATTGGATTATTTGTTCTTTGGGTGTTGAGTTTGCTAAGTTCTTTATAGATTCTGGACACTAGTCCTTTATCTGATATGTTGTTTGCAAATATCTTCTCCCATTCTGTCAGTTGTCTTTTGATTTTGTTAACTGTTTCCTTTGCTGTGCAAAAGCTTTTGATCTTGATGAAGTCCCAATAGTTCATTTTTGCCCTTGCTTCCCTTGCCTTTGGCGTTGTTCCTAGGAAGATGTTGCTGCGGCTGAGGTCGAAGAGGTTGCTGGCTGTGTTCTCCTCAAGGATTTTGATGGATTCCTTTCGCACATTGAAGTCCTTCATCCATTTTGAGTCTATTTTTGTGTGTGGTGTAAGGAAATGGTCCAATTTCATTTTTCTGCATGTGGCTGTCCAATTTTCCCAGCACCATTTATTGAAGAGGCTGTCTATTTTCCATTGGACATTCTTTCCTCCTTTGTCGAAGATTAGTTGACCATAGAGTTGAGGGTCTATTTCTGGGCTCTCTATTCTGTTCCATTGATCTATGTGTCTGTTTTTTTTTTTTTTTAATTAATTTTTTATTTTTATAAACATATATTTTTATCCCCAGGGGTACAGGTCTGTGAATCACCAGATTTACACACTTCACAGCACTCACCAAAGCACATACCCTCCCCAATGTCCATAATCCCACCCCCTTCTCCCAAACCCCCTCCCCCCAGCAACCCTCAGTTTGTTTTGTGAGATTAAGATTCACTTATGGTTTGTCTCCCTCCCAATCCCATCTTGTTTCATTTATTCTTCTCCTACCCACTTAAGCCCCATGCTGCATCACCACTTCCTCATATCAGGGAGATCATATGATAGTTGTCTTTCTCTGCTTGACTTATTTCGCTAAGCATGATACGCTCTAGTTCCATCCATGTTGTCGCAAATGGCAAGATTTCATTTCTTTTGATGGCTGCATAGTATTCCATTGTGTATATATACCACATCTTCTTGATCCATTCATCTGTTGATGGACATCTAGGTTCTTTCCATAGTTTGGCTATTGTGGACATTGCTGCTATAAACATTCGGGTGCACGTGCCCCTTTGGATCACTACGTTTGTATCCTTAGGGTAAATACCCAATAGTGCAATTGCTGGGTCATAGGGCAGTTCTATTTTCAACATTTTGAGGAACCTCCATGCTGTTTTCCAGAGTGGCTGCACCAGCTTGCATTCCCACCAACAGTGTAGGAGGGTTCCCCTTTCTCCACATCCTCGCCAGCATCTGTCATTTCCTGACTTGTTTATTTTAGCCATTCTGACTGGTGTGAGGTGATATCTCATTGTGGTTTTGATTTGTATTTCCCTGATGCCGAGTGATATGGAGCACTTTTTCATGTGTCTGTTGGCCATCTGGATGTCTTCTTTGCAGAAATGTCTGTTCATGTCCTCTGCCCATTTCTTGATTGGATTATTTGTTCTTTGGGTGTTGAGTTTGCTAAGTTCTTTATAGATTCTGGACACTAGTCCTTTATCTGATATGTTGTTTGCAAATATCTTCTCCCATTCTGTCAGTTGTCTTTTGATTTTGTTAACTGTTTCCTTTGCTGTGCAAAAGCTTTTGATCTTGATGAAATCCCAATAGTTCATTTTGCACTTGTTTCCCTTGCCTTTTGCGTTGTTCCTAGGAAGATGTTGCTGCAGCAGAGGTCAAAGAGGTTGCTGGCTGTGTTCTCCTCAAGGATTTTGATGGATTCCTTTCGCACATTGAGGTCCTTCATCCATTTTGAGTCTATTTTTGTGTGTGGTGTAAGAAAATGGTCCAATTTCATTTTTCTGCATGTGGCTGTCCAATTTTCCCAGCACCATTTATTGTAGAGGCTGTCTTTTTTCCATTGGACATTCTTTCCTGCTTTGTTGAAGATTAGTTGACCATAGAGTTGAGGGTCTATTTCTGGGCTCTCTATTCTGTTCCATTGATCTATGTGTCTGTTTTTGTGCCAGTACCATGCTGTCTTGATGATGACAGCTTTGTAATAGAGCTTGAAGTCCGGAATTGTGATGCCACCAACGTTGGCTTTCTTTTTCAATATCCCTTTGGCTATTGGAGGTCTTTTCTGGTTCCATATAAATTTTAGAATTATTTGTCCCATTTATTTGAAAAAGATGGATGGTATTTTGATAGGAATTGCATTAAGTGTGTAGATTGATTTAGGTAGCATAGACATTTTCACAATATTTATTCTTCCAATCCAGGAGCATGGGACATTTTTCCATTTCTTTGTGTCTTCCTCAATTTCTTTCATGAGTACTTTATAGTTTTCTGAGGATAGATTCTGTGTCTCTTTGGTTAGGTTTATTCCTAGGTATCTTATGGTTTTGGGTGCAATTGTAAATGGGATTGACTCCTTAATTTCTCTTTCTTCTGTCTTGCTGTTGGTGTAGAGAAATGCAACTGATTTCTGTGCATTGATTTTATATCCTGACACTTTACTGAATTCCTGTATAAGTTCTAGCAGTTTTGGAGTGGAGTCTTTTGGGTTTTCCACATATAGTATCATATCATCTGCAAAGAGTGATAATTTGACTTCTTCTTTGCCGACTTGGATGCCTTTAATGTCCTTTTGTTGTCTGATTGCTGAGGCTAGGACCTCTAGTACTATGTTGAATAGCAGTGGTGATAATGGACATCCCTGCCGTGTTCCTGACCTTAGCGGAAAAGCTTTCAGTTTTTCTCCATTGAGAATGATATTTGCGGTGGGTTTTTCATAGATGGCTTTGATGATATTGAGGTATGTGCCCTCTATCTGTACACTTTGAAGAGTTTTGATCAGGAAGGGATGCTGTACTTTGTCAAATGCTTTTTCAGCATCTATTGAGAGTATCATATGGTACTTGTTCTTTCTTTTATTGATGTGTTGTATCACATTGACTGATTTGCGGATGTTGAACCAACCTTGCAGCCCTGGAATAAATCCCACTTGGTCGTGGTGAATAATCCTTTTTATGTACTGTTGAATCCTATTGGCTAGTATTTTGTTGAGTTTTTTTGCATCTGTGTTCATCAAGGATATTGGTCTATAGCTCTCTTTTTTGATGGGATCCTTGTCTGGTTTGGGGATCAAGGTGATGCTGGCCTCATAAAATGAGTTTGGAAGTTTTCCTTCCATTTCTATTTTTTGGAACAGTTTCAGGAGAATAGGAATTAGTTCTTCTTTAAATGTTTGGTAGAATTCCCCCGGGAAGCCGTCTGGCCCTGGGCTTTTGTTTGTTTGGAGATTTTTAATGACTGTTTCAATCTCCTTACTGGTTATGGGTTTGTTCAGGCTTTCTATTTCTTCCTGGTTCAGTTGTGGTAGTTTATATGTTTCTAGGAATGCATCCATTTCTTCCAGATTGTCAAATTTATTGGCGTAGAGTTGCTCATAGTATGTTCTTATAATAGTTTGTATTTCTTTGGTGTTAGTTGTGATCTCTCCTCTTTCATTCATGATTTTATTTATTTGGGTCCTTTCTCTTTTCTTTTTGATAAGTCGGGCCAGGGGTTTATCAATTTTATTAATTCTTTCAAAGAACCAGCTCTTAGTTTCGTTGATTTGTTCTATTGTTTTTTTGGTTTCTATTTCATTGATTTCTGCTCTGATCTTTATGATTTCTCTTCTCCTGCTGGGCTTAGGGTTTCTTTCTTGTTCTTTCTCCAGCTCCTTTAGCTGTAGGGTTAGGTTGTGTACCTGAGACCTTTCTTGTTTCTTGAGAAAGGCTTGTACCGCTATATATTTTCCTCTCAGGACTGCCTTTGTTGTGTCCCACAGATTTTGGACCATTGTATTTTCATTATCATTTGTTTCCTTGATTTTTTTCAATTCTTCTTTAATTTTCCGGTTGACCCATTCATTCTTTAGAAGGATGCTGTTTAGTCTCCATGTATTTGGGTTCTTTCCAAACTTCCTTTTGTGGTTGAGTTCTAGCTTTAGAGCATTGTGGTCTGAAAATATGCAGGGAATGATCCCAATCTTTTGATACCGGTTGAGTCCTGATTTAGGACCGAGGATGTGATCTATTCTGGAGAATGTTCCATGTGCACTAGAGAAGAATGTGTATTCTGTTGCTTTGGGATGAAATGTTCTGAATATATCTGTGATGTCCATCTGGTCCAGTGTGTCGTTTAAGGCCTTTATTTCCTTGCTGATATTTTGCTTGGATGATCTGTCCATTTCAGTGAGGGTAGTGTTAAAGTCCCCTACTATTACTGTATTATTGTTTATGTGTTTCTTTGATTTTGTTATTAATTGGTTTATATAGTTGGCTGCTCCCACGTTGGGGGCATAGATATTTAAAATTGTTAAATCTTCTTGTTGGACAGACCCTTTGAGTATGGATTTCCACTCCTGCTTTCTTCTGATGTCCATTAGCACAGTAAATTCTTTTCCACCCCCTCACTTTAAATCTGGAGGTGTCTTCGGGCTTAAAATGAGTTTCTTGGAGCCAACATATAGATGGGTTTTGTTTTTTTATCCATTCTGATACCCTGTGTCTTTTGACAGGGGCATTTAGCCCATTAACATTCAGGGTAACTATTGAGAGATATGAATTTAGTGCCATTGTATTGCCTGTAAGTTGACTGTTACTGTATATGGTCTCTGTTCCTTTCTGATCTACCACTTGTAGGCTCTCTCTTTGCTTAGAGGACCCCTTTCAATATTTCCTGTAGAGTTGGTTTGGTGTTTGCAAATTCTTTCAGTTTTTGTTTGTCCTGGAAGCTTTTAATCTCTCCTTCTATTTTCAATGATAGCCTAGCTGGATATAGTATTCTTGGCTGCATGTTTTTCTCGTTTAGTGCTCTGAAAATATCATGCCAGCTCTTTCTGGCCTGCCAGGTCTCTGTGGATAAGTCAGCTGCCAATCTAATATTTTTACCATTGTATGTTACAGACTTCTTTTCCCAGGCTGCTTTCAGGATTTTCTCTTTGTCACTGAGACTTGTAAATTTTACTATTAGGTGACAGGGTGTGGGCCTATTCTTATTGATTTTGAGGGGCGTTCTCTGAACCTCCTGAATTTTGATGCTCGTTCCCTTTGACATATTGGGGAAATTCTCCCCAATAATTCTCTCCAGTATACCTTCTGCTCCCCTCTCTCTTTCTTCTTCTTTTGGAATCCCAATTATTCTAATGTTGTTTCGTCTTATGGTGTCACTTATCTCTCGAATTCTCCCCTTGTGGTCCAGTAGCTGTTTGTCCCTCTTTTGCTCAGCTATTTTATTCTCTGTCATTTGGTCTTCTATATCACTAATTCTTTCTTCTGCCTCATTTATCCTAGCAGTGAGAGCCTCCATTTTTGATTGCACCTCATTAATAGCTTTTTTGATTTCAACTTGGTTAGATTTTAGTTCTTTTATTTCTCCAGAAAGGGCTTTTATATCTCTCGAGAGGGTTTCTCTAATATCTTCCATGCCTTTTTCGAGCCCGGCTAGAACCTTGAGAATTGTCATTCTGAACTCTAGATCTGACATATTACCAATGTCTGTATTGATTAGGTCCCTAGCCTTCGGTACTGCCTCTTGTTATTTTTTTTGTGTTGAATTTTTTCCGTCTTGTCATTTTGTCCAGATAAGAGTATATGAAGGAGCAAGTAAAATACTAAAAGGGTGGCAACAACCCCAGGAAAATATGCTTTAACCAAATTAGAAGAGATCTCAAATCGTGAGCGGGGAGAAAGGGGATAAAAGGTGGTTCAAAAAGGAAGAAAGAAAAAAAAAGAAAAAAGAAAAAAAAAGAAAAGAATTTAAAAAAAAAGAAAACAAGTAAGAAAAATATAAAAAAGAAAATATATATATATTAGATAAACTAGTTAAAAAACGTTAAAAAAGAAAAAGGTAAAAGTTAAAAAAATAATTTAACCAGAAGGTGAGAAAAAAAAAACAAAAAATGAAAAAGAAAAAAATTAAATTAACTGCAAGACTAAAAAAAATCACAGGGAAAAAGCCATGAGTTCCGTGCTTTGCTTTCTCCTCCTCTGGAATTCTGCTGCTCTCCTTGGTATTGAAACCACACTCCTTGGTAGGTGAACTTGGTCTCGGCTGGATTTCTTGTTGATCTTCTGGGGGAGGGGCCTGTTGTAGTGATTCTCAAGTGTCTTTGCCCCAGGCGGAATTGCACCACCCTTACCAGGGGCTAGGGTGAGTAATCCACTTGGGTTTGCTTTCAGGAGCTTTTGTTCCCTGAGCGCTTTCTGTAGAGTTCCGGAGGACGGGGAATACAAATGGCGGCCTCCTGGTCTCCGGCCCCGGAGGAGACGAGAGCCCAGGGCCCCACTCCTCAGTGCGCCCTCAGAGAACAGCGCCCAGTTACTCCCGTCTGCCTGACCTCCGGCCGCGCTCTGAGCTCACCGAGCCTGCGACCGGTTCAAGGTAACACTGAGCTATGAGCTTACTGTTGGCTCTGTCTCTGTAGCCGGCTTTCCCGTTCCAATACCCGCAAGGTCTGCGACACTCAGACACCCCTGATCCTTCTGTGACCCTGCGGGACCTGAGGCCACGCTGACCCCGCGTGGGCTTAGCCCCGGTTTAGCCTCTGGAGCAATGTCCCTCAGCGGAACAGACTTTTAAAAGTCCTGATTTTGTGCGCGGTTGCTCCGCCGCTTGCCGGGAGCCGGCCCCTCCCCCCGGGGTCTATCTTCCCGTCGCTTTGGATTCACTTCTCCGCCGGTCCGACCTTTCAGAAAGTGGTTGTTTTTCTGTTTCCAGAATTGCTGTTCTTCTTCTCTTCGATCTGCCGATGGATTTTCAGGTGTTTGCAATCTTTAGATAAACTATCTAGCTGATCTCCGGCTAGCTGAAGTAGTCTCAGCCTGCTACTTCTCCGCCATCTTGACTCCTCAATGTTTTTGAATTTCATTCAAAGATTGTGTTTATCAGTAACCCATTCCTTTTTATTTCTGGGTGATGATATATCACTATATGGATTCATCACAATTAGTTTATCTATCTTGTCTTTAGTGTGATGAATATTGTCATACAAATCCTCTTGTAGACATATGTTTTCATGTATTGGGGATAAATGCCTATTAGTGGGATTGCTGGATGTTAAGATAGGTTTAGCTTGAGCTTTATAAGTACATAGAAGTTCTCCGAAATAATTGCATAAATTTATACTGCTGCCAAGGTAATCCCTAGCATTGTATATGAATTCCAGTTATTCCTGGGGCTTCTGGGTAGCTCAGTCAGGTAGATGTCTGACTCTTGATTTTGGCTCAGGTCCTGATTTCAGGGTCATGAGATGGAGTTCTGCCTTGGGCTCTGCAGTGGGCATGGAGCCTGCTTAAGATTATCTCCTTGTCCCTCTGTACCCCTCCCCCCACATTCTCAATCTCTCTCTCCCTCTATAAAAAATGAAGGAAGGAAAGAAGGAAGGAAGGAAGGAGGGAAGGAAGGAAGTAGAAAGAAAGAAAAAGAAAGAAAGGGAAAGAAGGGAAGGAAGGAAAGAAGGAAAGGAAGAAAGAAAGAAAAGAATTCCAGTTATTCCACTTTCTTGGTAACATTTGGAATTGTCTATATTGCTGATTTTTAGCCATTCTAGTAAACTGAACTGGTATCACATTCGTTCTACTTATATCTTTCTAATGGCAAATGATGTTAAGTACCTTTTCATATATCTTCTTTTATAAAGTGTCTATTCAAGTCTTCTGTCCATATGTATTTGGGTTTTTGTCTCTGTAGTGTTGGTTTGTCAGTGCTCTCTGTATATTCTGTATATAAATCTTTGTGAGATATAAGTACTACTAGTATTTGCTCCCACTCTGTAGTTTCATTGGCTTGTTTACTTACTTAATGATGTATTTTGATGGGGGTATTTTTAATGTTGACCAACTTCAGTTTAACATTATAATCTAATGTTTTTATGGTTAGTATTTTTATGTGCAGGGTAAAAGAAATGTGTGTTCTGTATAAGAAATATTTGACTAATGCAAGTTTTGAAGATGTTCTCCTATATACTTGTAGCTTTTACATTTATGTATGATCTACCACAAATTAATTTTTGGTGTTAAATGAGAAGAGTCATGCAATTTTTAAAGCAATCTGTTCGTTTATCTGAGCTATCCAAGTTGTTGACATAAAGTTGTACACGATATTCTCTCATTCTTTTCATGTCTATAGATATGATGTGATATCTACTCTTTCATACCTGATGGTAGTAAATTGTACTAATCTCCTTTTCTCATTCTCTTTTAATGTTTCCTTTTTCTTGCTTAGCATAACTCAGACTTTATCAATTTTGTTGATCTTTTCTAAATCTTTTACTAATTTTTCATTTTTCCATTTTGTTGACCTCTCCTATAATCTATATTATTTCTTTACTTTGCTCTTTTTAATCAGTTGTTGTTGTTTCTTTTAACAGAAACTTAGCTCGTTAATTTTGGATGCTTCCATTTTCAGATTCCTTTTCTGCCCTACCCAACCTTAGCTTGACACTGATTTACACTCACTCAGAGCCCTGAATTCATCACAAGGAGTATTGCATCATCCCTGCACTGTTGTCATTCCTCAGCTGGCATCAGCTTACATTTGGGAAATACTCCACTTGCCTCAGGGGGACACCCCTTATCTATTCTAGCCTCCCCATAGCCATCAGCCTACCACTTCTCCCTACTTGGTGAATGCCCTTCACCAAGTGTGTGGCTGGATTCACACTTGTTCTGAAATAAGCCGCCCTGTCAATGTAATTCAGCAAACCTGCCACAGTAGCAATTTGAAAGTTTGTTAAAAGTTTAACTGGTTTATCAGTGATTTATTCCTGTTTAACAAACTACTCCAAAATGGTACTTTAAACCTCAACATTCTTGGGTGCCTGGGTGGCTCCATTGGTTAAGCATCTGCCTTTAGCTCAGGTCAGGTCCTGGGATTGAGCCCCGCATGGCTCCCTTCGCAGGGAGCCTGCTTCTCCTTCTCACTCTGCTTGCCACTCCCCCTGCTTGTGCATGCTCTCTCTGTCTCTGTCAAATAAATAAATTAATTTTTTAAAAATCTTATACCTTAACATTCTTTATGATTCTGGTTGGTGAGGCAGTTCTACTCCCCTGTGATCTATGTGATCTATGCTTGTTTAGATCACTCATGTGGCCTCAATGAGCTGGTAGCTAGGCTAGGCTGGAAGTTTCAAGATGGCCTCTCTCCTGTTTCTGAAGTCTTGGTACAAAGACTACTGTCAGTTTGTGCCTCAGTTCTCAACGTGGCTGCTGTATTCACATGGCGTTTTATCTTCCTGGGCCTCTCCGTATGACCTCTCAGCAGTATAACCTGGATTTCCTTCTGTCATGGCAGGCAGATTCAAATAAGGAGCATTTTAAAAGGAAAAGCCCCAGTATGCAAGCACCTTTCAAGGTTGCTTGCATGACAGTTCTAACTTCCTCAACCAAAGCAAGTCACACAGGAGAGCTGAGGAAGATTGGCTCATCTAGACCACCATGGCCATTTGTTCCTTATTCCTGATGATCTGTGGCAAGTAGATCCTCCCACCACTCAACAGGGAATGAAAACAATAAATAAAGAGAAATATATTTTCTTATTGAATCTTTTCAGGTTTCTTTGTATCCTCAGCTATCTGAGGAGTTAAACAAAAATAAAAGGTATGATTCTGTAGATTATATATTTGTCTTTAGAGTTAACTTGGAAGTAAAAATTTCCTACAACTTTTTATATCCAAACTCAGTGCAACCAGTGCCCACTGTTTGTATTTCAAACTTTCTCGCTGTCCTTAGGACGTCAGGACTCTGTAGCTTTCCCCCTTAAGCTAAGTAGATAATCTTATCTACTGATGACACATCAGAGGAAACAGAAGCCAGTAGAGAAGGTTTTACCTCATCTTTCTCTCACCAGGCCTGTAAGTGCAGCTAATGTAATATAAATAAGTTAATAGAACTTATTTTCTCACCACAAAGGGTTTTTCTTACACTGTACCCGGGAATCTTTTTTTCTCAAGCTCCATTTTATCTGCCTTATTGCAAAATTTGCTTTGTTGCCTTATTGCTGCCTTACTGACTCTGGTTTTTAAATATGTATAGGTACCATTCCTTGCTGTTTCTGTTGCACTCAATTCTTCTTCTGGCCCAGATACTGTCATTGCATATTGCACTTGACTACTGGCCTGTCTGCAACCCCTTCCATGGCTCCACATATACACCATCCTAGACCATGACCTTTGGAAGGTAGAAATTGTATCTCTCTACCTCCTGGTTGTACACCCAGTTCAGTGCAGTGCCCAGCACTAAATGTGTACACAATAAGAATGCGTTCAATACATGGATGTGTGAATAATGGATCTCTCAACTGATGGTGTGACACTAGCATGTTGCAAAACCCTGGCTGGGGGATACTGGCCTAATGATAAAGCAGTAAGCGGTCAAAGCTTTTAAAAGCAAAAGCTATACATGCAATAGCAGAAAGTAAGGAACTTTCTTTAAGTTAATGACTTTTATTTAGTATAATTTGTAACTTTTAATGATTCTTGTGGAAGGAGAACAAAAAGGAGCCATATTCCCTGAAGAGGAATCGTATACCTAAAGGATAGCAAACTATTCAAATGCCTTCATGGGGTAATTCCCATTTCACCTTTAGGAATATTACTAATAGAGATGTATATGAGACTGACATGACATCTGGGAAAAGTCTGAAAAACATTGATTCAAATAAATGGATTCCTAAATGTAGATTGATTCTCTATATTCTATATATGCCTCGAGTGTAGCTAACTGGAGATGCTTTTTCTAGTCACTGAAGCAAAGCAACAATTTACTAAGTAGCATCCTAACATCCTGAAAGAGTTTAATGCTATTTCCAAAAATGGACAACACTCCCAGTTAATGGCAGTGAGCACTTTGGGAGAACTGATTTTACAAATACATTTTTATCTAGTGCTTTAAAAACATTCAGTGCATTACCAGCACAGATAGAGGCTTTAACTCTTTTAGACAAGGAGAGTATGTTTCTAAATGCCAGCAATGGTTAATGTGAGTGAATTACCAAAGGATACCTAGCCCTCTGGAAGTATTTCAACAGAATATTTTTGATGTGAAGGGACTCCAAAGATCAGCTCATGATTTATGAGAAACATAAGGCCCAAATCAGTTAAGTTTTGCCTGTACAAGAAACAAAAGTAGTTTACAGCGGAAGCCTTTCATCTTGTCATGATGTCTGTCTTCTTTCCGCTATCACCTTCTCTTTCTACTCTCCATGTTCGAGATACAAAAGCTTGCTTTCTGCAGTCGAATATTCTAAGGTTATTCCTATTTAAGGGCCTTTGTACCTGCTCATGATTCTGCAAGGGGTGTTCTTTCCCCATATTTTTTCATGTGACACTTCTCCATTCAGGTCTCAACAAAATAAGTCACCATGAGTACTCTGCTTCAAGTAACTCCTTTCACGCCCCTCATTATTTTATTATATTACTCTGGATTGTTTTCTTCATAGTACTTATCTGAAATTATCTTATGCGCTAGTTTAGTTGCATTCTGTCTCCCTATCTTGAATCAAAACTCCATAAAGTAACATAGCTGTCTTACTTGCTATAATATCATCAAAGCATAGAACAGTGCCTGGTACTGGAGAGCATTCAATAAATATTTGCAGAGTTATTGAATTATTTAGCCATATATCTGCGATGCCAGTCTGGTTACAGTGTTTCAAAAGGAAAGAAAAACAAAGACTAAAATAAGAATAGGCATTTAAATGTGTGTTCAATTCCAATTGACTTTTTAAACCAAACCTTTTTAAATAATCTCTCTTCAGGGCATTTGTTTAGGAAATGAAAATGATTCCGTAACTTTTCATTGACATACATGTATCAATATCAATTTAAAAGTGCATCAATATTCTGATTCAGGTCTCCCTGCATTAATTCGTATACCACTACGCATTCTGCTTCTTGGCATCTGCTGGTTCCAGATTTTCTATTTTGCAGCATAGCATCATTGAGTTTTGTGCCATATGGCTGCCCTTCTTTGGTCCCAGTTTTGATCAATCAAGTGATGGCAGACTGACTCATGCCATTTTGAAGAAGATAGGGATTTGATCTGGAGGAAGTCCACTAAAAGATTTCTTAAAGAAAACTGTGTTCTAAGCATCAGGCCTGTGGGGGAGGAATAAGCTCTGATATTATATATAAGTATATAATAATCACATATATATGCATAAAATCATATTACATATTATATATAATATTACATATTATACATATAATGTACATGTATGTATAAGAACACTTTGTACTTAATGGTTGTTATATATTTTATAAATGGAACCACTTTGTACTTAATGGCTGTCTCATAGACAAATTGCAGAAAACTTGCTTTATCTCTAAAAGGAAATGTTCCTTCCAAAATTCTAACTGGTACTGTGCTCATGTGTGTGACTAAAATTATTCTTTATCAACAGTACTAAGGGCTTTTATCCCCGGAAGTTAGGTAGTCTATTCTTTTCCTGATAGCAATCTGAAAACCCAATGTTGTGGTTTAGTGATTTGAAATGCCACCAACAAATACTTCGAAAGATATTCTGATTATGATCTAATGGTATAAAAAAATGCATCAAGAAGTCTGGTCCACATTCTTCCTCTGGCTCCAGTCCAAATTCTGTTTTGTTATTTATTGATAACATATCTCATTCTCAAAAATGATAGAGGCAACTATAAGAGTATTCATAATGACATGGAATAAATGTTGAAGGGATGGAGAAATTTTTAAAAATATTAAAATAAACCCAAGGGTAAAATTAAGATTAAAAAATAATTTCCAGAAGTTTGTAAAACTGGATAGTAAACTTGGCCTTGATATTATTAGTGGCTAAAGTAGAAATGACAAAAGGTTTTTCAGTACCTATGAGATACATAGTTTTTAAATACCAATTATTTAAGAAAAGTAAAAATTCTAATTAGCACCGCTATTTGAGAAAAAAAAATTTGTTATATGGCAAAGAAGAAACTGTTCTTGACTGAATGTAATATGCCTAATGACAATTATCAGGTCAATAGTGGGAATTCTCTTGAACTATGCCACATAATAAGAGGCACCAATGCAATTCTGAAAAACAGATTTTAAAATGTAGTATACTTTTGTGTTAGGAATTTTCAATACGCTGAAGTTTTCTGAATTGGTTTTAAGTGCAGGCTGTTGGATGCAAGTGTTGGATGTAAGTAAATTGTACACCTGAAACTAATATTACATTGCATATTAACTAATTGGAATTTCAGTATAAGCTTTAAGATAAGATACCAAAAAAACCCGAATTGGTCTTAAGACCAATAAAAGACTACTGGCTATATAAGTTTCACAAACTTCATTTAAGGAAAGTGCAAGGGAGAAGTGCCATTAATTATGTCAGTATGTTGATGTTATCTGTAATTCTCCACTTTTAAATTTTAGCAACATTGTAGCTATAAACAAGGTAAGCGGGGCATATTTGAGCTCTACCACTCAAGAGCTGTGTGACCATACAGAAGTTACTTAATTTCTTTACTCATGCATTTCTTTTTCTGTATAAACAAAACATGAGAATAGTCATATCTGTATCATATGTCTTAACAGAAATGAAATAGCACATGTAATATTTACATGAAATAACAAGAATAAGAGTCTCCCATCCCCATTCCTCTACTGATAGTCCCTGGCCCAAGCAGGTACTTGGTAATTGATACATTATTCCCCCTTTGCCTTCTTAGACCATGTATCAGAAACACACACACACACACACACACACACACACACACACACATATTAATCAAATAAGAGTTGTATTGAGAGAAAGGGTCTTTTCAGCAACATGAGTTTTAGGTAAGAGTTTGTTGAACCGTAGGAACTGCAATTAGTGTATGAAAATGGCTGATACGTACTTAGCTGTGACTAGGCCATCTCTACACTATACTACTGTCTTTTCCATGTGATTCCATAACTGACTCAAAAAAAGAAAGAATATACCAACTTTTCTCTTGCTACCACAAAGTTTTAATTGAAAACCAGAGTGCTGGGCTGAATACAGCTTCAGCAGGTTCTCAGTTAAATTAGAAGGGGCTTTTCATTTAAGTCCTAGTGTTGATATGTCACTATGCTCTGTCACTTTGAAAAGCGATAGTGCTTTGTTATCAGCATGGAGCCCTGGCAGGCTTCTGATGTAGACTTAGACTAAAATAGAATGCCAGAATGATGAAGGTGCTGCTTACCTTCGAACACCTCCAGGCTCTGGTTGTGAGCAAAGGTGCTGACATATTGCTCTGTCCAGCGCAGTGGGTTTGAATAATCTCCAACTGATCATTCTCACATTTTAGAGTGTAATATGAAATTTTATAAGGGTTGATAGGTTTTCAACAGAAGCACAAATGTTACTGATAGTATGTGATTTATGCCATCTAGAGACTTAATTTCTTAGGCAAATTATTAATAATTAATTCTTGCCCTTTAATTTTGTAAATTCTATTTAGAAAGTCTTTAAAGAAAGAAAACTGTACTTGGTGAGTTATAGAGGAAGTTGGCCTAACAATAAACATAGTCATTTCTTGAATGAAACATTGTGTGCCAGCCTTCTGCCAAGCACCAAGGTAGGTGCTGGAAACAGAAGGACAATTAAGAATACCCATCCTCAAGCAGGGAGACATGTACAGCGATAGGTAATTATAAGATAATGCAGCAAGTGAAATATTATGCATAGAATATTACTGAAGCACAAAAAGCAATTATCTTGATATCTCTCAGGAAACAAGTAACAGAAATAGTGCATGTCTAACCAGTATCCTTGTTCCTAATTACTAGATCAGCAAATTCAATGTATGGCTGAATATTTATATTGATATGACATTACCTTTCTTGGCTAGGAACAAGATTTCTCTTAGGAACAGCTGAACACACATATTCAAATTGAATATGTTATAGGAAAAGTGTAAAGGTTTTTGAGGGCTTAGAATTAGTCTCCCTCCTCCCTTTTGCCACCCCGCCCCCAAACACACACACAGTTTAACTCTCTATACACTGAAGTGTCCTGTGCCTTTTTGGTTTTGACTGCATAGAAAGGAAGTCCTTTCTGGAAAAACTTTGCTCTAGGACTTCCTGGCTCCTTCCTATGGGTTCACTTTTCTACTCAGCATGTTTCTCCACATTCAACTCTAAAAGATATAAGATACCTGTATAGCTAAAGAGCATTTGAAAGAGTTTACTTTGTGAAAGGAAAAATAGAGGTTTTGCCACATTTATTGCTTTTTAAAAAGTAAACCTCTTTTCGAATGTATTTGTATAGGATTTTCAGAGCCCTCTCCTCTGGAGTAGTGTTTTAGCAACACAGCAGTGCAACTCTGAGCTTTAATCACTGGGTATTTGTTTTTTCACACTAATTTCAAACCACAAACTAACATTCAAATTGAAAACGGTAATAGGTTCACAGCCTTCCAATTGACTTTCAGGTGTCATGTTATCTTTTCAGAGCATCTGATCAAGCTTAACACTTTTGAATAGTTTAAAACTCGGTTATAATAATCCACAGCCTCAGAAATATTTGACTTCGACCTAAAAGCAAATAAAGGCAAAGAGTCTCTTACATCCTCAATAAAAGTTTTCAAAAATGAATCAGCCACAAGTTTGAGTCCCATCTCTGTGAGCAAATTCCCAGGGTAAGCCATTTCTGGGCTTGGCTGAATTCCAGAGCAGTGTATGTCTCAGTCCAGAGGGCTGCGTGTATGCAAATTGGCCATTCAAAGCTCAGGAAATACCTATTTTCCGTATTTATAGATGTTGCCTAGTATATTTTGCATTTTATTTGATCATTTCCTTTTCCACCGTAATCTATTAAGTTTGTGAGGGTGGGGATTTATTCGTTCTATTCATAGCTGCTGCTCAGTACCTGTAAACCAACAGTAGGCATTCAACAAATACCAGTGAATAATCAGATACCTGTCTTTAGGGGACTGAGTGAAAATGGGGACTAGAGTTGTACTCAGATGTTAAATATAATTTCATGTCTACTGATCCCTATCTCTGAAGGCAAAAATAAAAATGATAAGGAGAGCATGAATCACTAAAGGTGATCCTAGATGAGTATGGCAGAAAGATTCTAGGGCATTTCAATGGACACCTTCCTCTACCTTATTTATTAACTGGCATTAAGGTGGGAATGCATAGCACAGTGCTTCCTTTAAGCAACAAACTTTCAGAAGTATTGCTCTAACACAAAACTCAGATAGTAAATAAAATATAATGTCTTAGAATGTTCTTTAGGACCTGCATTTAAAAAAGGGCTCTGGTTTCTAACTTGTTTCTAACTGATAATACACACACACACACACACACACACACACACACACATATGTATTAGCATGTATGTTTGCATAGTTATATATATAAGATAGATCAATATATCTATATACAATTGATACATGTATAAATATATATGGGTATACACATATCATGAAGTAATACATTATACATGTTTATAATATTTACATATTATATAAGTGATACATATATAAAATACAAACTTATTTATCATGTAAGTCATAACTATCTTATTAGCTATTACCCCCTGTGACAGTAAATATCATCTCACTTGGTCTGGCTTACTATTTCCCAGCTGGGATTTGGGGCACTTGGTGAGGAAATGAGTTGATTTTACCTCTCTAAACAAAGCCAAATGAAAAATGGCTTTGATGCCACTGTGGAGGTAATTGAGAATGCCCAATTTTGGTAAATAAAGAACATGTGACTATTTTGCTGTGTCCTCATTCTTTCAGTATTGTATAAATAATATTCTTAAAATGTCAAACAGATCGTAAGAATATCTTACAATATTTCTAGTCCAATTTTATAGAGAAACACTAACAAGTTGTAGCTGTCAGAATGATCCTCCTTCCTAGGCAAAACAACTAACATAGCAACAAGATGTATGAGGAGATCAACAATTTATAAAAGAACTACCTTTTGCTTCTATTTTTAAATTCTCTGCTGGTTCAAACTATGACTTCACGGCCATTTATTTAATGCGTGTCTGTGTGCATGGGTCTAGGTTTTCTTTCTTGTTATGTTGTGAGTTTATTCAGCAATTTTATTATCATTTGACATAAGTTAAGAATTTAAGATATTTTGGGGCACCTGGGTGGCTCAGTGGGTTAAAGCCTCTGCCTTCGGCTCAGGTCATAATCCCGGGGTCCTGGGATTGAGCCCCGCATCTGGCTCTCTGCTCAGCAGGGAGCCTGCTTCCTCCTCTCTCTCTGCCTGCCTCTCTGCCTGCTTGTAATCTCTGTCTGTCAAATAAATAAATAAAATTAAAAAAAAAGAATTTAAGATATAACAGAATTCTTTATTATTAATAAAGTTTCATCTTAAATAAAGACAATGGAAAAATATGAGTATAGACAAATACATCTTAATTTTTTAAGACATATTAATCAAAAATATCCTGACTCTGTTTTCATTCTTCCTTTTTTGTACCCTTCTTCCCTACAAAAAAATGCACATATATACAATTATTTTTATGTAATTATTAAGACAAAATTAATATCATTTGGTCAGAGTTCAAGTATGACATTTGTTAATTTATATGGTTGGTGGCTGAATGGTGGCATCATCATTAATACAAATGTAGTTTCTTAGGGCAAAGGAACAAAAGAAAATTGAATTAAATATGACAAATAATATGGAATTAAGTATTGTTTCAAGCATTGTTTTGTTTTGTTTTGTTTTTGGTAAAATCTGAAGTCATTCTGCATTATTCACTCTGTTGAAAG
The DNA here is from genome assembly GCF_009829155.1 of Mustela erminea. Classification (NCBI taxonomy): domain Eukaryota; kingdom Metazoa; phylum Chordata; class Mammalia; order Carnivora; family Mustelidae; genus Mustela; species Mustela erminea. Next base: position 58,766,695 of record NC_045625.1, read on the forward strand.
GAAAAGCAACCTTGAATAGTGTATTTTAAAAATAAGCAACATTAATTAGAGGAAAAATTTTAAACAAACATAATAAAACAAAACACCTGGAGTATGAAAATCAGAACAGGAAATTATAACACAATAAAAGGTAATCAAATAATTCCTTTAATCATTCTGATAAAAAACTAATGTCAGTGTGGTAAGAATGAGCTCATTATAAATAGCATGTTGTCTGAAAATGGAAAGAAAAGTTCAGATACATGGCCTGAAAATCAGCACTAGAAACATTAAGACACCCCAAAATTTCATCTTAATTCATTCATTCTTAATTAATCATTTATCTCTCACCAGTAGGTTGGACTTTTGTGGTGTTTGGGATAAAAAAAAAAAAAAGAATAAAACACAAGACCTCCTTAAGGATCTTTCATTCTACCAAGAGAAAGAAAAAATATAAATAAGTAATAGCAATGCTATCTATCTGTATACAAAATGCTCATAAATATTACCTATTCATTATATACCCATGTCAAAGTTTGTACCTATAAACCACGCCAGGGATGCTGGCCACCTCTTTGCAGTTCTTCAGAATTTTCACCCAGCTCTTCATTCTTATTTGATAGTTATTAAACAACTGAAGGGAAGAATGTAGTAAAGCAAAATGTCTAAGTAGTCACGCAATGGCCATTTTGAAAGAGATGTTGCTAGTTCATAAGCCAGTCATATAAATTGTACCAATTTATTTTGCAGCTGATTATAGAGCTGTAAGTACTTTTTCAGTGACTGCACCAAGAATACTAATATGTACTTCTGGGTTGGAAGATTGGGACGCAGTATTGAAATGGAAGGCTTATTTAAAAATCCATCTGCTATGGGTTTCAACTCCACCAGTCTGTAAAATGATCTGAACCACATAATCTACTCTAATATCCTCTCCCAATTTCATAGGGAACAGTAGCAGAGAACCAAAGTTGCAGTGAGTTGGAAAACCTTTTCATGTAGCTTTCCTGAATCGTAAGGAAATTGAGCCTATTAGTTTCAAAAGAAATCTTTCAGCCTCTACTACCTCTGTGCTTCCATCTGGGTGGGGACCTAACAGAAGCATAACACCATGTAGGAAACCAGCAGATAGGCCATTTCTTAGCTTCAGAGGGGATTGGGCAGGATACCAGTTTGGATCTAGGTTCAGTAAGGACAAACTGCTAGTTTATTTCTAGGTTCCAAAGCAATCCAACTTTCACTTGCCCCAGGTCTTGATTTTTTTGGAAACTTGGCAATAGAATGATCTAATTGCATAGATCCTCTCCTGATACAAATCTCTTCAGATTTGAAGACTGCATAGATTTTGTCTTTTAATTCTAAATACATAAAAGCTTTTTATCCATCCCATTATGGATCAGATTCATCTTTTGTTTCTCCCTAGCATTCCTGTATTTTTTTCTGTATTTATTTAGATTAATTTTTTTAAGGCAAGAACCACATATCAGGTTGCCTTATTTATGTTCAAAGCTTAGTGCTTAATACAAAATCTGGCATATAGTGATTAATACCACTAATAGTTCATTAATACATATTAATGGAAAAATATTTGCTACTAACAGATTACTTTTCAGTCATATCATGTTATACATCTATATACACGTGTATACATAAATATGATACAGATATCTCTTTATGTCTATATATATACACACACACAATCTCTGTCAGTTTCACTAAACATAATATCAACACAGCAAAGAATATTTCTTAATAAAAAGACTTATGATTAGTAAATTAAACAGAATGACAATATGACCCATCAATTTCACTCCTAGGTATCTGCTCCCCAAAATTGAAAATGGTTACTCAAACAAAACTTGTACATAAATGTTCATAGCACACTTCACAAGAGCCAAAGAAATAATGCAAATGTCCCCCAACTAAAGAACAGATAAACAGAATGTGAAATAATATGTATAAAGAATATTATTCAGCCATAGAAATAATGAAGTCCTAACACATGCCACAACACTGATGAAGCTTGAAAACTTTATAATAAATGAAAGAAGCCAGACATAAAGATAACATGTTTGTACAAACATATGTTTTCATTTTGGTTAGGTAAATGTCTGCAAGAGGAATTGCTGAATCATGAGGATGGTTATGTTTAATTTTATGAAAAACTGTCAAACTATTTTCCAACGTGGCCATGGCATTTTTCATTTCTAACAGCCATGAGTTCCAGTTCCTCATCTTCAACAAAACTTACTATTATTGGTCTTTTTAATTTTAGCCATTCTCCTGAGCACGTAGTGCTATCTTATTCTGATTTGGTTTGCATTTTCTTGATGACTAATGATTTTGAACATTCTTTCTTATTTTCCATTCATATATCTTCTATGGTGATATGTGTAAAAAAATCAAAACACCATTTAATTAAGTTACTTGGTTTCATATTAATGAGTTGAAGATTATTTAGATGTTCAAAATACATGTCCTTTATCCCATCTATATATTTCAAATATTTTCACTCAGTCATAGGCTTATCTTTTATTACTAGTGTCTTTTGAAGACTAAATATTTTTAATCTTGAAGACTATTATTTTTTAATGTTTGGAGCTTTGCTGTCCAGTCTAAGAAACTGTCTAATCCATGTTCACAAAAATTGTCCAAATTTCTCGGGTGACAGATCTTTTTTTTTTTTCTGAAATTATAAAGATGTCTTCTCATGGTCTTCTAGTTTGGATAGTTTCTGATGAAACATGTTCTTTCCCTTCCTCCCTCCCTTGCTTGTTTCCTTCCTTCTCTTTCTCCTTTTCTTATTTGCTTTCTTCCTGCCTTTAATCTGTATTCAGTGTTTCTTTTTTTCTCATCCTACTTTAATATTTTATCTCTTATCTCTGACTCCAATAGTCTCATTATGTTATTTCTTGGTCTTCTTTATTTATTTTAAAAGATTTTAATTTTAAGTAATCTCTACACCCAGTGTGGGGCTTGAACTTACAACCTCAAGATCACTTCCACACATTCCATCAACTGAGCCAGCCAGTCTCCCCAGACTGCTTTATTTTTTTACACTGCTTGCAGTTTTTCCCCCCCCCTTGAAACTGTGAGTATATACTTTTCATCAACTTGGAGAAATCTTGACTATTAGTTATCCAAATATTTTGTTCTTACCTCGTGTCCTCCATCTTCTAGCAATCCAATTACATAAGTGTATGCTCTGTTAATATATTAAGTCCTTTGTTTTTAAGCTTTGGTAAGGAAGTTCTCGAGATATTTTTATTCTTAAGCTAATTTAGCTTCAAAACTAAGGCAATATTCTGAGGACTCTATCTGACGCCCTCCCTATGTATCATTTGGTCTTTCCATGTTGACAAGTCGAAACATGAATTATCTTCATCCCTGTGAGAGTTCCAGGAACTTTTCTAGTCCTTTTTATGACTCTTTCCATGGCCTCTGATGGTTTTCTTTCATGAATTATACTCAGTGACAGAACTGGGGGATTCCCTGGGATTTTACACAGTTGTCTGTCTCCTCAGCTCCCTAATCCTCTCTTTTATTCTGACCTGCCCAATTTAGTTTCCCCAACTTCCACAAAATTTGATCTCTATCTCTGCATCTTGGCAAGATGCCTTGATTCTGTTACAGCTAACCCTCCTGTTTTGTTTGGTACAATTGAAAAGATCATCTTTTTTTGGTTCTCTTATGCCAGGGGTCATAGTTCTGTGCTGCTTGCTGTCCAGTGTTTGAAAAAATGTTACCTATATTTTGTCTGCTGTCTAGTTGTTTAATACAGAAAGTTTTTTGTTATTTCATCCTAGCCAGAGGTCAAAGTTCTAGTTTGATTCAACATGCAGAGTTTAAGGGACTGGTTGAACATATAGCAAGAAGTCAGAAAAGGTAAGCATGGTCCTTAAGGGGGAGCTTATTTTTTATATGAAATTTCCCAATTATTTCTGTAAGTATAAAACTGAAAGTAGAGAAGTAAGTGTTTCATTGGTAATTACTATATATTATATCTGAAAAGCAAAAGACTAAAGATGTAATTCTTGGCGAGTTATACATAAGAGAAGAAAGATTTATAAAAAGAAAATTATATGTGAAATAAAAACCGGTACAATTTAAAAAATTTGGAGTTATTCTGAAAATTGGTTGGTACTTAAAAGAAGAAATTTGTCCTGATGTTTTTCTGTAAAAATTCAGCAAGTTCTTGATTGAAAATTTTTAAAAGGGATATTATTTTTCAATGAAGTAACAGTTGGTATCAGGCATTTGTGCCTGCTGACAAGACAGAGACTTGGTACCACAAGTGCCTACGATTCAAATGGTGTCTAGACAGGAGGGATCATTTTGAACTTTTTATTTTTCACTGTCATTGAGTCTGTATCATGAAATACACTTTCTTTTATGCACAGTGATTAGGCATAGATTTCACAGAAAAGGAGCCTAGAGGGGATAATACAGTAGCATACTATAAATGATCAGAGGAGTCAGTTTATTTAAGTAGATCAGATGTTCAAGAGAATAATCTATAATTCTTTCATAAGGGTAGACACAAAATTTTGAACTGTGATTTAATTCTTTGAATATATACATACACACATATGCATGTATGAAATGATTGAAATATGATACTAAATGAAAACATCTGTCAATCCAAAAAGAATTTTAATGGAGTAATTTATTGAATATTATTTCATTTAGCTAGGTAAAAATATTGTTAAAGATATGTGAAATGGAGAACTTTTAGTTTTTATACATACATTAAAATACATCCTTGACGCAATTTTTGACTGACAGTTCACTGGAAAATGAAAGAATTTTATGGTAAAAATATAAATGAACATCTAAATTTTAAGAAAATGTAGCTTTCTGGAGCATTATAAATTATAATTAAATTGCTAAATTTTAAGTGATCGGAAATCATATAGAGCTAATCATGTTAATTATTCTTGAAAAGTTGAATAATTATCTAGTTAAGCTCATTTGGAAATGCTGCAGAGAAAAAATTTTAAATGACCTAAATAATTTATTACATTTTTTAGAAGAAAATCTCTTGAGAAAGTACATTTCAAAGACATAAGAATAAAACCATCAAGTCCTTACTAATTTATTATGGCATTAAAGCCATGTCCAATTATAGACCAACTTTGTTTACACACTCCTGAGAATTATTCATCATCTCTCAAGTTTAGATTAACTTATAGCAAAATATCTGTAAAGAAAACTGTAGTCTATATTTTAAAATAGTTTCCCTAAACTTATAGTAATTTTATGAAGCAAAAATAAAACATTTAACTTTAGTTTATGTAATGCCATGAAACCAACACTTTGGAAAGCACTTTGGTCTTAATCTATGTAAGACTGGAATAGACATAAACTGTGACATACTCTATTTAAATGCCCTTGAGAAAACCATGTCCACATGCACCCAAATGGCTGTATACCAATGTCTGTATAACAATGCTTTTTCATAAAAGCATTGTTAATAATAGTTTGGAAATAGACGGTAATGTCCAAACATTCATCAACAATAGAATGCATATATTGAGGTTTTATCATTACAATATTATATTATAGACTTTTAAAAATAATTTAACCACCATCACACTCAAGAACTGTATCTTACAAATATAAATTGTAATAGAGATGTAAGACATAAAAATACATATAATGTGATTTTTTTTTTTTTAAGTTTTAAGAACAGGCAAATCTAAACTTCATTCTTTCAGATGCATACCTAGTAGTACAACAAAAAGAAGAGAATAAGGAATTATTACTAAGATTGGGTTCTTTCAGGGTGAAGGGAGGGTTTCCAGAAGTTTTCCTAGGGCTTTTTTATTCTTTTTATTGACCTACATGTTGTTTATATGATCACATACATTTTAATTGTTAAACAATTGCTTGTTAGATCTGTGTTTGATATACTTGTTTCTATATTTGTTTTTCACAATAACAAAAATTTTTCAAAATATAAAATTTCACCAATGACTGACCTAGCAATATTTGGTATATAACAGGTTTTCAAGGTCTTTACAAGTTTCTGTCTAATTGACTTTTTCCTCTACGTCAGTTTTATCATTTGCTTTGTAAATATTAAGCATCTTCTTCATGTTTCTAAGCAGATTAATCTGTGATTTAATCTTTTTTATTTGAACAAAATTTGTTTAACGAATGCAGCCCTGTCAATTTCCCCATATGTTGCTTTCATATTTCACAATGAATAATTTATCCCATTCAAATTAATATGGAAAAACATGAATTTTATTGATGATAAATCTTCTGATTAATTTGAGAAACATCACTGTGATTTATGACAGTTGTGTTTTTTGTTATTTACTTGTAATTTATTAAGATTTGCCTTTTGAAAGGGGCAGGTAAAACACATTATATTGTTGCTAACAATATCTGATAATCACTAATCATTCTCTGATTAAAATATAAGAATCAGGAATGGGATACTTATATCTTTTGTGAGTAAGGCAGGAATATAGGCTGAAGAAAGAAGGACAGAGAATCCAGGCCTATTAGATACTTAAAGATGAATGTCTGAAAGAGGTCCAGATACCCATATATTACAAAAAACTGTGACATGAGGATCCTGTGCCATATGTAACTTCTGTAAGAATTCCTATCCACCAAGTAACAATCCAAAAAGCTGTAAATGATGGATAGGATTGAAGTTCTTTCAGTTGCCTTCTTAAAATATAGATGGCATAAAATCTAAAATCATTAAGATAGCAACAAAATATCCAAGATATGTCAAGGAAGAAGAATGAAGACAAAAATACGAATAGTAGTTATCCTCACACATCTGAGACCAATTTGGTCTCAGATTTAGTTTCTAGGAATCTCCAGGGAAACCATCTAGTAATCCAGCAGTTTCCAGTGAACAAGTAAGCTTGCTAGTTGATCTTGGATAATTTGTAATAAATCATGCAAAATCAATAGGATTTTTGTGCAATTAAATGTGTAGCTTATGAAAAGCACCTAAAACAGTGATTGCTGCATTGTAAAACAGAATAAATATTGATGTAATTAATAATATTAGTTCCACTATAATTTTCACTGGAGTATCTGGAAATTGGCTTCCTAACTTATTTCTATGATGGTCAAGAAATTTTTGAATTCTAATTTGATTTCTTCCATCTAAATCATGAAGCAAAGAAATGCACTGGTTAGGAATTCAAGTGCTTAAGATAATATTTCTGGCCAGGAAAGAGTAGATCATCAAAGAAAATAAAGCCCAGAAGTTGAGTGTATTGTGGAGAAGAAAGGAAACTCACATTACTTTGGGCTAAGTTACTTTTCAGAGATGTGTGATAGAACCAGCTAGAGACGTTGGATAGATAGGGATATACCTAAAGGAGAAATATGATAGAAAAGTTATCAGTGTTAAACAGTAATCTCTGGGAATTACGGGGAATATTTAAATAAAAAAATAGAACTTGAGAAGCAAATGACTAAGGGTCAAACACACGCATGTTTGTTGGACTACTTTGATTTTTGAGATTGGGAGAAAAGAAATGGGGAGAGGGAGGCACAGAGGGAGATACAGAGAGGAAGGAAAGAAACTATTGGTGAGTGAAAACCTTGGCACAGCTTTTAAGCACAGCTAGATTTGAGAGCTATTATATGAACTTCCAGAAACTGACTCCTTCTCCTGCCCCTTATCCCATCCCCCTCCCATCTTCCAGTCAGACTTTTCTTTTGCTGGGTCTTTCCAAATTGTTTCTTTTCTCCTGCTGACATACAGCAGATCCTTCTTGGCTCATGTTCAGAGGAACCAACAGTTCAGACAAATATCCTGATCCTGTTTCACATTCAATGTCCTGGATCATTGGTCCATCCATGAATGACTGACGATTGTGACGAAGGAGATTGAGTGCTCTGGCTGCCTCATCCTGGGTCACCTGCTCACTCCTGAAGTCAACCCCTCTAAAGCATATGGACTTTAGACGAGTTCAGTTGAGATGGTGGCTGAAGAAAGGGCCATTGCCCATGCCTTGTTGAGAAATAACAGAAAAGAAAGGTAGACATCAGAGAACAGATAGAAGGAAACTAAGAGATAAGCTGTCTCCGAAGTTGAAGAAGAAAATTTGAAGGAGAGGGCAGTCAAGGGTGTAAAGCACCTCAGGTAAATGAGTCCAACTGAAAGGAGTCCTTCCAAGTTTGCTTTGGAAAGTCAGGTACTTTAACAAGAGCAGTTTAAGTCAAGGCAGAAGCCAGAATATTATGAGAACAAGGAAAAGTCCTAAGAATTGTAGATAAGCAAAAGAGATGAATAGTTGTTAGATAAATACGTTGTGTCAAGGAAAGATTAAACACAGTAAATATATATTTATTTGCTACTCAAATGCCCTTAGCAAATTGCATTTAATTCGTGAAACTAATGTTTCTTCTTGAATCAAATCAAATATCTCCTTTACAATTCACAGGAAACATAAATATTTAGCAACCGTGACTCTTCATATGCATGTGCTAACTGCTTTTTTTTTTTTAATAACATATAGGAGGATATCAAGCAGGAGATAATAAAAATTAGTAATTAAATATACTCCTTGCCTAAAGTAATAATTATCCACATACATTATTTTATTATAATATATTGCCCTAAAAAAGGGTGCATGTGTTTCTTTAAAATCATGAAATTCTAGCCCCCAAACTTAATTGTTTTTCTGGATATTTGCCTGTTTCAGGATGTTGTGGAAAGATTTGTGAGAGGTCTGTTTTTAACAACACGAATAAATTGTAGCTAATTTAGGCCAATTAAAAAAAAATAAGTAGGAGCATTATTTTCCATATGCACCCTATCTTCCATTGACCAAAGTTGTGCACTTAAGTTCCTCTCATTCCTTATCAAATGTTCCTTTGTACAGTAGCTAAGTTTCCAAAGTTCTAAGTGTCAAGGAACATGCTTGTTAGAGGAAGGTGCACAGCTGGACTAATCTCTGCTCCACAAGTATTTTGCTGCTGTTCATTCTAGCAAAATCTTCAAAAATCTGAGGAATTTCTAGTTTCAGAATTCAAAACTCTCAGCTGAGTTCCCTTATTTTAAGGCATTCACTATCCAGTGAAAGTTGTTTTTCTTTTCTATAAGTTAGGAGGGCAGGAAATTAGACCCACAGGCAAGATGGGTTTCCCTCGGCTTTTTTTCTTTCTTGTTGCTCAGGCACTAGCATAGAATTCAGGTTCTTTTGCTTTCGTAGATACTTATTCTTCAGAATCTATTATTATTTGATAGTGAAATATGAAGCCTTTTGGGTTGCCCAGCAACACAATCAGCAATGCCCTTTTAAGCACTTACTGTAGCTGGACTTACCAGTTTTTTTTCTGTCTGTTTAAATGGGTTCGGCTTCTATCACACACAGGTCTATTTCCCTTCAGAAATGATTCTTGAAAGCTCCCTTCTAACACACACACACACTGCACACCGTCCTACATATTATGCGTTTTCGCTAAAAATTGAACTTTACCTTTATCTCATTTGTATACTAGTCAAACCTAAAACAGTATTTGAAATGAAATAACAAAGATCTAACAGAGATTATTGAGTTTGGGCTTAGCATGCAACATTATTTGGAATAGACAGACTTTGCTTTTCATGAAAATAAGCCTCCAAACAACACAAGACAAGCTGGTGACAGTTATAATGCCACAAAATAGTAACAGTTTAGTACCATAGAATAGCTATGTTCAGGACGCCTGGGTGGCTCATTCCGTTAAGTGTCTGCCTTTAGATTAAGTCATGATTCCGGCGATCTGGGATGGAGTTCTCCATAGGGCTCCTTGCTCAGCAGGGAGTCTGCTTCTCCCTCTGCCTGCCACTCCCCCTGCTGGTGCTTTCTCTCTGTCTAGTTTTCTGACAAAGAAATAAAATCCTTAAAAAAAAAAAAAAAGAAAGAAAGAAAAAGAAAAGTCATGTCCCAGTAGCTATAGAAATGATTGTACTATTCACTTTGCTAAACTTCCAATTTGAGAAGAATTATTTATTGCTCTGCCCATATGCTTCTCTGTCACTTATCAGAGATAGATCTCTCATTTTTAAAAGAACTATGCTTTTCCTTTGCCACTTACAGTACCTCTTTTCAGGCAAGTGGTGATTTCATGCACAGATCCTTGCTTTTTTTTTTTTTTTTTTTTACTTTCTTTTTTTTTTTTAATTAATTTTTTATTTTTTATAAACATATATTTTTATGCCCAGAGGTACAGGTCTGTGAATCACCAGGTTTACACACTTCACAGCACTCACCAAAGCACATACCCTCCCCAATGTCCATAATCCCACCCCCTTCTCCCAAACCCCCTCCCCCCAGCAACCCTCAGTTTGTTTTGTGAGATTAAGAGTCACTTATGGTTTGTCAGATCCTTGCTTTTAACAAAAGTGCATTCTTGGGAAGAATGCTAAGGTTTCTCCCAGCTTCAAGATGCAGATGGCATAACTGGGAAATTTTGAAGCAACAATGGGAAAGTTTTCTCTTGCCTTTGCCTTTTCAGAGTCTTTATCATTGACAAAAAGTGGTTAAATGGATGACGGATTAGCTATAAATGTTGACAAGGAAGCATCAAAAGAGTAGAGATGGAATGTGGAGTAAAAAGAGACTGAAATATGCTGGAATTTAGGCTATGATTTGAATGTGAAGAGGGAAGGCACCCCTCAGACCTGGTCAACATTGCTATGGCAGGCTTCTTATTTTGGCAAAACCACTTTAATTAGAAACGTCTCTCAGACAGCCAGAGCACAGATTTTGGTTTTTGGATTCTCAAGTAGTTACAAAGAAATTCTACATCTCCTTTTAAAAGGTAAACTGAGACATATTTAAACTTTTAAGAGTTTATTTAAGCAAAAATAATTGGTTCTAATTGGGAAGATCAAACCGGAAATGGTTTAGGTCCATTTCCACATACAGGAACAAGGTGAACAACTCTAATAAAGTACAGAAGCAGAGAGGAAATCATTTGATTGGCTTAAAATCTAGTCAGCTGTTTGTGATTGGTGGGCCTTCAAAGTTGAATTTCATAACCTTGAGGTATTTGCAGGCTTAGATTTTGGTTTGGTTACTGAGGCTCCTACAGCATTAGAGCCAACTCAGTCTAATGGTGTCCTTATTTAACTAATTTAACACTCCCAAACAAAAGGTTAGAGACTGGATTCTGAAAAATTAGTGTGTCAAAAAATCAACTAGGAAGATTTTTCTTTTCTTTTTTTTTTTCTAATTTTTTTTTAAATATATAAACATATAGTATATTATTAGCCCCAGGGATACACGTCTGTGAATCACCAGGTTTACACACTTTACAGCACTCACCATAGCACATATCCTCCCTAATGTCCATAACCCCACCACCCTCTCCCTACCCCCCAACTAGGAAGCTTTTTAAAGGGGTTTTTTAAAGATTGCAGTTTACCATCTAATTTAGATGTGAGCTATACTTTTCCAAGCTTCCCAGTTGGTCTGAGACTACACTTTGAGAAACACTGGCAGAGAGACTTACAGATTCTTTTTTTTTTTTAAGGTCAGAGACAGATCTTGCCACCTGCTGATATTTGTTTAAATAATACCAAATCCCTGACTCTCTGACTTGTACAATGCTTTAATGAAATTCATTTTTTCCCCTAATACATGCTGATGTTGGAAGTTTTATTGACGTTCAATTAAAAGGAGAGAAATTGTTTGCTTATAAAAAGTTTTTCCAGCTGCCAATTACTTTCAAGAGAGAAGACTACACCAAAAAACAAAAAGAATAATTTCTATCTTGATAACTTGGGGCCAGATTTTTTTCAAAATTAGTCTTTGAAAGTTACTGTGGAGCAGATAAGCATGAAATGATAAACAGCTGAGTTGAAAAGACACCATTTCTTTGAGTCAGGAAAATACAAAAGATGCAGTATGCATGGGAAAATGTAAATTAATCTGAAATCTATCCTCCTCAGCTTAATGGAAATGTATTTTCCATATGTTGTTAACTATTCATGTGCTGTTCTCGAATAAGTTTAAATACATATAAAATCCTATATATAAATATATAATTTAAGTATGTATAGAATTCTATAATAGTATTTGTATATGTACAAAATTCCCAGGTTATGATTTATTTTGTAATATGCATCATTCTTAGAAATTTGTACATTTAAGTATAAAAAGTTCTGTGCTCTGGGGCAGAGGACATTATATTAAAAATAAATGTGAAGCATTAAATTTAAACAGAAACCATAGCTGTATTATAAAGTAGATTGAAGTGAGAACAGACACGTTTGCTTCAGTTTTCTCTCTTGTATGGTTAGGTACAAGAAGTAAATACTTTAAAAAATTTGTTGAATGTCTGTTATCTTGAATAAGGAGAAATCAGTTGCATTTAGGAAATCAAAGGTACACAAAATGCATAGCTTTTTGCCAATAATAAAAGTAACTGCATATTTGAGAACTTGGATAAGCCCCAGTATCATGATATGTACTTTATTTTCTTGATTTCATTTAATCTTTATAGGAAAACTATGAAATGAGTGGAATAATTTTTCTCTTGTATATTGAAACTATAATAAAGTTTGCATAAGTGGCCTAGGGTCATGTCACTGAAAAGTAGCAGGACTAAGTTCAAGTTCAAGAATTTTTTTTTAAGATTTTATTTATTTATTTATTTATTTTAGAGAGAGCGAGAACACGCACCCACAAACACATGAGTGAGGTAGGGGCGAGGAACAGGGGTGGGGAGAATCTCAAGCAGACTCTGCACTGAGCAGGTGGCCAATGTGGATCTTAATCTCATGACCCTAAGACCAGCACCCCAAGACCACAACCTCAACCAACCAAGAGTTGGTCATTCAACCAACTGAGGCACTCAGGCACCCCAAATCCAAGTATTTCTAACTAAATATGACTGCTATGATGTGTTTCTAATAAATCTAATTATGATTTGCTTCAATTCTGCCTTGAATGTGTTTGCATCTGTCTTGTTCTGAGCACATGCACACATTTCTGTTTGGGAAGGATTGCTCTATTACTCGGTTATAGGGTATGCGTATGTTTGTTTCAGTAGATAAAGTTAACTGGTTTTCCAGAATGGTTGAACCAGTTGTGTAGGAGTGTTATTATGGCACCACACATTGAGCAACCTGGAAATTGTTTTGTTTTAAAAATTGAAACATTCCTGTGGACAAATAGTTGTATATTAATGTGATTTTAATTTGCAGTTTTCTGACTTATAGAAAGATTAGATACATTTTAATTTATTTATTGGCTATTTGGATATCTTCTTTTATGAAGTATTTGTATTTTTCCCATTTCTTGTATGCAATACCATTTTTTATTATATATTATTTTCTAGGCACAAATTTTGTTATGGTTATAGTGTAAATAGCTTTTCTTTTCACTTTTATTATTGCATGTTTTGAAACACTGAGTATCTGAATTTTGCTGTAACCCAATGTACCATTTTTCTTTTTAGTTATTTTGCTTTTTGTTTAAGAAATTGTTACACCAGGGCGCCTGGGTGGCTCAGTGGGTTAAGCCGCTGCCTTAGGCTCAGGTCATGATCTCAGGGTCCTGGGATCGAGTCCCGCATCGGGCTCTCTGCTCAGCAGGGAGCCTGCTTCCTCCTCTCTCTCTGCCTGCCTCTCTGCCTACTTGTGTTCTTTGTCAAATAAATAAATAAAATCTTTAAAAAAAAAAAAAAAGAAATTGTTACACCAAAATCATGAAGATATTTTATGTGATGGCTTAGAAGAGTTTTTTTTTTAACCTTTTATATTTACATCTACTATAAACTGTAATTAATTTTACGTGTGATGACATAGGCATTACATTTCTTTATTTTTTAAGGTGGATATGCATTTGCTTCAACACTGCTGTTCCCTTGTCCCCCTACTGTTCTGCAGGGCCAACTTTTAAATAAAGTGTCTGTATATGCATAGGTTTATTGTAAAGCTATGTATCTTTTCTTTACTTGATCTATTTTTGAGCCAATACTATTCTTCTAATTACAATAACTTTATAGTAAGATACTCTTATCAGTAGAGTAAATCCTCCTCCAGCTCTTTTCAATTTCCATTTAATTATAGATTCTATTGTTCAGTTTCATAAAGTTATTTCTTAGGATTTTGGTTATATTTTATTGAATGTATAGATAAATTTGGGGTAAATAAACATTTTTGTATCGTTGAATCTTTCAAGCTGTGAAGCATCTTATTTAACTCCATCAGTTATGTATTTTTAAAGTCTGCTCCGTGTTGGTGCTACTGAGTGGTATAGTTGGTTGAGTCTGACTCTTGGTTTTGGCTCAGGTTGTAATCTCAGGGTCATGATCTCAGGGTGATGAGTTAGACCCCACCTCAGGCTTTGGACTCAGCATGCAGTCTGCTTAAGATTCTTCCTCTGCCCCTCCCACTCCCACTCTCTCTCTCTCTCTCAAATAAAGAAATCGTTAAAAAAAAAATAAATTCCTCTCCATCTTGTATAGTCTTGTATGTCTTGATTTTTATTTCTTTTGTAATACTTATTTCAGTTTTTCTTAGTCTGGCATGTTGTGACTTTTCTAGGAATTTACTTATTTCACCTAAGTTTTCCAATTTCTTTGAATATGTTTCCTCATAACTTAGATTGTGCTCTTCTTAATGTCTGCAGTCTCAATAACTATGTCTCTGTTTCATCCTGGATGTTGATTATTTTTGCCTTTATTCTTTTTCTTTTCTTTGGCCAGCTTTGAAGGGTTTTATCAGTTTTGTAAGTCTTTTCAGTAAGTCAATCTATAGCTTTGTCATTTCTTTCTATCTTTGGTTTTTTTTTTTTTTTTACTTCATTTATTTCTGCTCTTCATTGTCTTTCTTCTACTTTCTTTAAGTTTACTATGGTTTTTTTTGTTCTTTTTTTTTTTGAGATGCATGCTATATTTTATTTTCAGCACTTTTATGTATGGATTTAAGGCTCAAAATACCCAATAAGCCTGATTTAACTACATTTCACACACCTACATAGGTACTATTTAAGTATCATAGGATAAAAATATTTTAAAATTCTCAGTGTGAGGTTTTTTTTTTTTTAACATCATAGTTATTTAGAGCTATCTTAATTTGCATACACATGGGGACCTTTGTTTTGGGTCTATGTCTAGATTGACTACACTGCAGTTGTAGTTTATATGATTCCAATCTTTTGAAATTTGTTGAGAGAAGATTAATGGTATATATAGAAATAACAGTTCATGATAGAATACACATGCATATATTTATTTCAAGCATAGATAAGATGGCAAATGAGGCAAGGGGGGGACACATTGGATAGACCTCTCTTTTGCTGTAACATATAAACAGGGAGATAGAATAGGAAGTTACTCCCTAACTTCCAGGTGCATCTTTCTTACCTAACTATCCTCGATTGAATAGTATTTTTGTTATGCTTTCCTTCCTCTTTAGAGCTCTGCTCTTCTGTCATGTCTATGCTATTAAACTGACACACAATATGCTAAATATCTATCATACAAATCTGCCTTATTTAATTTTTTATAATGGAGAATTATGTCTTTTCTGAGGAAAATATTTAATATCCCTTCAATTTCCTAATCTGTACTATTCCATCATGTTGGAGACAGGGAAGTCAATGATACACTATTTTTCACTCTTGACTGTATTGACAGAATATCAGTTTCCACGTTAACCAATCCTACCATGACTTATAAAGTTGCTTTTTGAACTTTTACACATTTCATTATCTAACTAAAGGCATTTAGCTCCTATTCATGTACATCTATATTATTATATCCACTTAAAATTCTGGACAATGTTGCTGTACTTTCACCAATATGAATAAAATCTTCCCCTACTTTATCTATGTTATAAAGAAATACTAATGTCATCATTTTAAGGATAAAGTTCAAACCTTATAACAGTATGTAAATAGACTTTTGTGATTAGCTTTGTCCCTATCTATAATTCCACATTAGAAACAGACAGGAGATGTCAACTTGCCACCTAATTTGCTACTGTAAGGTAAAAATCTCAGATCAAGCTCTTGTGGGAAAATTTTAATTCTCTGTAAGCAGAATCATTAATTTCACAATATCTAATTCATAATTAAGAAAGTATCAACGTTTATAAAAATAGCAAATATAGAGAGATATGTAGTATAAAAAGGAATACTTTGTAAAATATTAAAATTCAGTAAAAGTGATCTTAAAGCATTTATATATATATACATAACAGTTTAAAATTTGTGTAACTGTTCAAAAATACTTGGATTGAAGTCTTATTTTTGGGGCAAATCTTTCTATAACAAGCATAAGCATTGTCTATTGACCTCCAGTGCTTTCATTTACTCTATTACATGTGTAGGCTCATATGTACTGAAATTTGTGATTAGTAATTAATATGATCCAATGCTTACAGAAATATTTGTATAGTAAATTCCAGGGAAAAATTAAAAGGTGATTTTTTTCAGTCATTGCTTGCTCCTCATTTTCAGTAATATCCTTGCTATGCTTTGTAAATGGGATTCTAAAATTTCAATGGAAATATCAAGCTACAAGTGTGTCTAGTATTTCAGGTGTTTTCAGTATTACTGTGGGTGTTGGAATAACTTTTATGAAGTTTGTTCATTAAAGTGGGGGTTAAAAAAGTTGGAGCTGTGAATGCTGAATCATTATTTAGAAGGGTCATTTTTAGTCAACTTAAACTTTTCTTTATCTCAGTGGTTTTGCATAGGTTTTTTGCTCTATCTAGAATTTCCACAGTACATTCTCTCACCTCTACACCGAAAGTTTATACCTTTATAAAAGTTTTAAAAAGTTTGTAAAGTTTATTTCTTTAGTAAATTTTAAAATTAGGCACCACTATTTCTGGAGACTCTCCTACTGCATACAAACAGAATTAGGTGATAAGCATACTTTATTGTCTCTGTTTCCTCAACTATACAGTTAAGTAGCAACTCTCCTTAGGAATCTATTTTTCCCTTCACCTAGTACAATATCTCACAAATTATGGGAATAAATTATAAATGTTGATGTATTTCATAATTTTCATAATAGCATAAATTAGTATTCTTCTAATGTGTAACATATTAATATCTCTAATTATTGAACTATTATTTTTGTCTACTTTAAATGCTTTTAGATTATATTCATTGTGTTGTTTGTGTTATTGCAACTTATTTCAAGTTACAGCATTTATTTATTTGCATCCTTTACTTATTTTTTAATTTATATTTTGGCCATTCTGGTTGATGGAGTGATTATAAACCTTGCTCTTTAATTTTGTCTGACACTGTAACTGTTCTCATTTGTTAGTGGAGTATAAATAGACTGAAATAATTTAATTTTCAGAAGAATATACTTATTGAAAGAGGTTTATAGCCTTATAAATGATATCCCCCATACAGTTGGCTTCCATTAGAGA
Source organism: Mustela erminea (assembly GCF_009829155.1). NCBI lineage: Eukaryota > Metazoa > Chordata > Mammalia > Carnivora > Mustelidae > Mustela > Mustela erminea. The sequence goes on from NC_045625.1 coordinate 58,784,042, forward strand.
TTTTTAAAAGCTTTTACATAAATTGTTTGACTACATCTGTTCTTTATAAGGTTTATGCAAAGGAGTGATCATCATAACTGTGTGTTAAGAATAATGGGTCATTTTTTGCAAAAGGACAAAAGCTGGACAATGTTATACCCCAAATTGGAACATCTCATTTTGGCTGAAGTTAATTATTATTATTTTTTAAAGAATTTATTTATTTATTTGACAGATAGAGATCACAAGTAGGCAGAGAGGCAGGCAGAGAGAGAGAGGGGAGGAAGCAGGCTCCAACCTGAGCAGAAAGCCTGATGCAGGACTCTATCCCAGCATGCTGACATCATGACCCGAGCCTAAGGCAGAGGCATAACCCACGGAGCCACCCAGATGCCCCGGCTGAAGTTAACTATAAGTAAAAGTTAAAAAAAAAAAAAATAGGGGCTTCTGGGTGGCTCAGTCATTGAGTGTCTGCCTTTGGCTCAGGTCATGAGCCCTGCATTGGGCTCTCTGCTCAGCAGGAATCCTGCTTCTCTTTCACTCACTCCCCCTGCTTGTGTTCTCTCTCTCGCTGTCTGTATCAAATAAATAAATAAAATCTTCAAAAACAAACAAAAAAATTTAAAAAAAATAGATTGAGTATGAACATATTTAGATGAGCCATAGAATTAACTTTTCTGTTTATAGTTGGGTACTCTTTTATTTATTTTTTCCCTCCTTTGGAACAAACTAAATGATAAGATGCAGTGGTGCAAGGAAACTGAGAGGGAAAATCAATTTTAATTTTAAAAGATTAGAGGTGGAGTATTGTCAAATTATCCCAGGAACCATGAAGGCCAAGCAGAAAGCTAAAACGTTGTATATGACAGTTGAGTATTTGCATTTGAGTACAGATAAATTAATTCTCCCTTTTTAGCATTCAACTAATTATTTGGAATTTAGTCTTCCAAAAGTCAAATATAGTAAGTATTCTCATAATAATTAGCTGAGGGCAACGCTTAATTTACTAATATTATCATTTTGTTTTTACTAATTCTTTTTTTCTTTAATTTTTAATTACCTCACAAATAAAATTATAACAAAAACAGAGGTCATATAAGGAGCAAAATAACCCTTTTGTCCACTCTAGAATATCAAACTTTTTCTTTTCTGTTTTCTCTCAGTCCTTGTTAAATATGTGTGTACCTGTTTGTATAACTATTAACTAAATATAGACATAATTTTATTTTGCATTATGGTTTTTAAGATTTACTGTTACCTGATGCAGTTCTTCATATTGTTCTTAAATTTCTTTTTTTTTTTTTTTAAGATTTTATTTATTTATTTGACAGAGAGAGATCACATATAGGCAGAGAGGCAGGCAGAGAGAAGGAAGCAGGCTCCCCTCTGAGCAGAGAGCCAGATGTCGGGCTGGATCCCAGCACCCTGGGATCATGACCTGAGCTGAAGGCAGAAGCTTTACCCACTAAGCCACCCAGGTGCCCTTGTTCTTTCACTTCTAATTACAGCTGTTGAGCCTGTTTAATTTATTTTGCAACCTGCTCAAGAGAACACTTTTCCATCACCACCATTCTCTCAGATAGAGACAACACAGAACAATTCTGTGCACATAGATTCCCCCCTCCCCATAATGCATTTTGAAGACCTGCTTATGGAGGGAAGACAAGTCTGGAAACTAAAAACTAGTTATATTCATGCTTTGCTTGGGCATTCCACACTCTTAAGATTAAAATTGAATTGAATTTGTACATTTATTCTTTTTTTTTTCCCCCTTTTTTTCTTTCTTTCTTTTTTTTTTTTTTTGGTGAACTTTTAGGGTTTTATTAATTTTATGAGTTAGGCATTTTTAAAATCCTATAGACATTCAACCATATAGACTAAACAAATGGAAAGTAAGACATGACATTGCACATAAACAAAGGGATGAGCAGTGTTAATATGGTAGAATGTGAGGAGGTACTTACTCATAAGAGCAGCAGGTACAGTTAAAATTGAAATGCTTAGAAAATACTTCTGTACCTGCCACTCTACCACAAACAATAACAACTCACCAAATTGGTTAATTGAGATTGTGGAAGTGAGGGGATTTCAGTAGCTTTCTGTATGAGAGAAAGAAAGCGGACCAGACTTTGGCTTTGATAAGAATTACCCAATGTATGTAGGTGATGTTGGAGTGGAAGTCAATAAATGATACAATGGTTATGACCACTTGTACTGAAGAAGGTTTAGGCTGATAAAAGTGCCTCCAAAATAGACTGTGTTTGGATAGTTTACAAATAAGTATTTGTTTAACTGTTAGGCAAAGCAATTTACTCGGAAGCCACCAGTAGGAGACAACTAGGCACAGCGGAGTTAATTCAGAGGTGGGATCATTTCTATGGATATGCAAAGGCCATTAGAACCTCAGAGTTAGGATTCTGAGGAACAGAACCAGGTTAAGAAAATCCTTAAAAAAATTTACCAGTGATAGACTGAAGAAGGCCTTAATTTTTAAATTGTGTGTGTCAGTTGAAAAATGAAAATTGAAGTACCTAATTATATCTCATTTCTCCTTAAGAATATGATTTGGCAATTTTTGCTAAAAATAGAATATATCAAGGTTAATGGGATTTAGCAATTTTGACTTGGGCATTTATCATTTGAGAACTTCTCAGATGGCAGAAACTTTCTCCTGTGTTGAATTTTGGCCCTTTTGGTCCACTTTAACAGCAGTTAATCACAGTGTGTGTGATTGCAAGTAGTTGTATTTTAGTATTTTAGATACTATCTCCAAACAGACAACCTCCCCAGTCATTTGTACCTATCCAGAACCCATGTGTATCCAGGCTTCCTGTATGCCGTAAAATGTTTCATCTATGTGTGTCATTGGGCCTCAACCTAATCAAATGTATAGTCAGTCATGCTGAAATGTTAACGAGACTGATGTGGCACACTTCTCAGGAGATCATTTTTATTCCTGACAGGAACAGTACTCTCCTAATCGAGAAAGGAAATCTCTATTTTGTCATCTACCTAAAGAAGGACAAGAGAAGCTTTGGGGACTTTTCGTAATATCCAAAACACACATACAAAGGACTTCCTGTTTTGGGTCCTTATTACTCACTCTGACTTGACAAAGAGCTCCAAAGTAAGCTAGTTTGTTTACACGACATAGATGGCCACAGCTACATTCAGGGCCTGAAATTGCTAAGAATTTGACTCCCATCATATGCTTTATCTGCAAGATTTTGTTTCTACAGTCTTCTGCCTTCAGCACTCATCTGCCTTTAACACTCCATCTTAATTTGACAAGGAGATACTAATGAAAATTAACAGGTGTAAATCCTTAAAGAAAAAAAAAGAAGGAAAGAAAAGAAAAAAGAGAGTGTAGTTTGCTTTTCCCTATCAGTAAGATCTTGCTATTCCTTAACTTAATTGTAGATCATCTTCTCTTACAGATTTTTGGAATTATGTATAGGATAATCATGTTTATTTACTTCAATTCTATGTGTCCCCGTGTGTTTCATTAAAGAATGGGGAGAGAGATACGGCAACTTCAGGAGAAATCTTAACCTTTGAGAAATAAAACCATGAGTCCTTTGCATTATTTTAGCTTTGACTTTTTTGTTATACATCTTTATCAGGTTATTACTGAGTACTTGGAGATTAGATGCAATATATCTGAATAATTTTTGCACTTTTAAGAAAAAGTGACATGTCAGCTATATTAACATAGTTGACAGATTACATATAGCAAATATGTAATTTATATTATGACTGTTTTCCAAAAAACACTTTGAGTAATAATATCTTCTTTTTCTTTTGGTGGTCTTAATATAGTCACATAAATCATAATACATAGGAAAATAATCAATTTAGCAATGTACAGAAGTAAAAGAAAAGTTAACTATTAACATAAACTGTGAACATTTAATTTATCAAACTATGTAAGATATTTTAGTACTTATATATTTTTATCTATAAATGTCATCACTTTGTTTTATAGATATTTGAAGCTCTGGTTGAATTTTATGTAGAGTTATATATCTTGGCCATTTACTGATACTGTTTAATAGGAAATAAGTCAGACATATATTATCTTGTTATTTTAGTGGGTTAGAAGGACAGTCCATCTGCTGGGATTTATGAGATCACTAATTAAAGGTCAGCAGTAGATGTGTTGGCCGGTAACACATCCATGTCCTGAAAGGAAAATTATATTTGCCAAAAAGAAAAAAAAAATTTCTTTTCCTGAATTATTACTATCATTGGAGGCTAGAATAAAAATCTTTTACATTCCTCATTAGTGATGATCAGTAGTGATTATTAATGAATTTTATTTCTTCACCATAGAAAATAAGATATCTGGTCTTGCACTGTAAAGAGAACAGCACCCAACTTTTAGCCTTAAGATGGATATTTTGGCCCTATTGAACGAATCAATTAAATTATTTCTGCAGCCTCAAATATATTCTATATGTCTAATCTCCAGGGGTAGAGTAACAGTGGGAAGCTAAATCATCTCCTAGAATTTAAAATTTTAAAGAAGAATCTTCTAGGAGTACAAGATGCAGTGATTTTTATTGTTATTGTATACATTTGGCAAAAAAAGAGATTAATGAAATGAGAAAAGATAGCTATTAACTTTTTTGATTGGAAAGTGAAATTGCATTTTTATCACTGAAATGCCTTAGATGTTCTCTGTAAGCTAAAAGAAATAGTGACAGCTTACTAAAAAATAAGCATCTTGATTAAAAGACTTATTTACGTGAGGATAACCCTTTTACCTTTTTAGGGAAATAGTTTATTGCTTTAGAAAGATTTTTTTTTTCTTGCTAAGAAGCTTTTTAAAAATAACCTTTTACCCCTTCATCCAGGTACCCAGAAAAATAGAAATAATCACCTGCTCAATCATCTTTGATTTCTACATTTATTCTGTCAGAAGAAAGCTTGCATGCTAATTAAAGCAGTGGCTTTTGTGTTTTCAATAGCTAATCATGTAATTATGTCTTTCCTAGACACTGTTGGGCCTATTTGAATAAGAGAGAGCATGAGTTCAATAAGTCTTTAGCAGTTTCTCTTGTTAAACTTCTAGTGAGACGAGATGAGATGAAATACACATCTCTGTAGACTGAGAATTGATTCCAAAATTTTTCATGATCTGTTCTACTGGATGGGAGTTTCACGAAGGTCACGTTTATGATCTGCATCCTAGATTACGTGTCTTACACCTGGTAGAGAGGGATAAACAAGAAGAATGGAAATGCCATTTTAGGTACTCCAAGTTAAATTTGATCACTGACCACTGGGGGAAAACATCAAATTGCTTAGAAATGGTCTAACTTCGACTTTATGACAAGTGTCTTTGAGTATTTGGTCTGCTTTACAGAAATGCCTGAGATAATGAAATGGGTGTCAGTATTAAAGGTAACTATCTTAGTTATAGAGCATGGCAAATTTAAAAGTATTGATATATATTTAAAGATTTAGTAAACATATGGGAAAATTTTTAATATGTGACAACATAACTCCTTATGTTTTTCTTTATGATAATTCAACTCATACTAAATTAAAGAAAGTAAAGCAAGGAGTTCACTGTTGCTATAGTTGTATTTTACTCATTAATTTAAATCTTGATACTTATAAATTTTCAGAAAAAAGTACCATTTTTACTTTATCACAAAGAATTATACCAAACTTGATTTTTATTTTGTTGTTGTTGTTGTTGTTGTTGTTAGGAAAGGCAAACAATATGCATTAAAATTTTCCATCAACTTGAATATTCACTATAGAAATAGTAGATCATCTTGCTGCTTGATAGTTGAAAATCTGACCTAACTTTGGCTTCACATCAGCTATGTGCTTCCTGGCAATAGCTGTATTACAGTTCTATTAGATTCTTTCTCATATTAAAAGCTTTGCATTTCATGTTATCAATTTGTCAAGGCTTATGAAGCCGTCAACATGGCCATCTATACCATAGAAGGTGAGAGTGTTTGGGAAATATTTCCATCTTTTATTCTTTTATATACAAGAGTCTTGTTTGTGTTGGTATCTTGCTCCACTTTATTAATTTTGGCAGAAATGTGGCTATTTGTAGTGTCTTCCAGGGATCTTACTGCTTTCATCTTCCATCTTTAATTAGAAAAACAAAATGGAGAAAATTAAAACCAAAAAACGATTAAACTTTCTTTTCTTGCTCTGGGACATATTTGTCAATTAAGCAAAATATTTGAAAATTTTAGTCCATTTAGTTTGCTTTTAATATATTAAAAAAAAAAAAAAGTATGCCCCCATTTTATCTTATTGCTTACTTCAAGAATGTCTAAGTGCACCTGAAGAGACAATGACACTTCTCAAATGGATGGACAAAGCCAATGGAGAAAAACAAATAGGAATTGTTCTTTCTAGATAAAGAAAAGAAAGTAACTTTGTATTTTATTAATGAATAATAGTAAAATATTAAAAAATAAAGGACCAGCTGCTTATAATATCAGGACATTCTTTTTGAGACTGGATATTTATAGATGACAATGAATTACCTTGACAAATACTATTATCATTTTAAAATAAAAGCAACTAAATATCTGTCTTAATTTAAATATTTATATTCTTACTCAGAAGTTTATGCTCTTGCTTTATAAAGCATAGCTTGATTCAACACACATTGTGTTTGCCTAATATATATCAATAATTATGTTCAATGTTGGAAAGACTGAAAGAATAAGGCATCTTCTGTTTTCAAAAAAGTTTTTAATTATATCTTTCAGGATCTGGTCATTAAAAAATGATATTATCCAAGGAATTTCCTACAAAAGGACCTTAATACAGGAACATGGCATAAAAAGAAAGAGCTGAGAAGCCAAACAAAGGTTGATGAAGCAACTGGATTAGTGAAAACAGGAAGCTACCCCACCTCTGGGGACCAATATAAAGATATTCTGAGCAGGAAGTCGAGGTGATTTCAAGGGAGATGGAGAACCAAAGTAGATGGAATAATTCCCTAGTCACTTGAAGAAGAGACAGGAAAATTTTTTCTGATTTAATTTCTTTTTTCTTTTTCTTTTCTTTTCTTCCCTTAATTTTTTTTTTAATTTATTTATTTGTTTGAGAGAGAGAGAGAGAAAGAGATTGCAAGTACTTGGGAACCGTGGGGAGGGGCAGAGGGAGAGGGAGAGAGAATCCCAAGCAGGCTCCACACTCAGTGCAGAGCCAGATGTGGGGCTCTATGCCAGCTCACCATGGAGCTCAATGGTGCTCAGTCTCATGACCCTGAGATCATTACCTGAGCAGAAATCAAGAGTCAGCCACAACCAGAGGACCCACCCAGGTGCCTCTCTTTTTTCTTTTTAATTTCTTATCATACCTCTCAGGAAGTTGTTGGTAAGGGAACCTAGAAAATGCAGTTCCTGTGATACAGACCAGAGAGAATGAGGCCAAATAATAGATCTAAAGCAAATAGACAAATGATCTGGGAAATTGTTGGGTAGAACAGGAAGATATTTCAGTAAACTGAGATAAAAGTCGAAAGGATGATACCTAGACTTTTTGAGAGTACACAGGAAGACCACCCACTGATGCCTTGTCAATGATGGATAATTCATGGTAGGTTTCACTCTTATTAAGGACTGAAGAATAGGAGAGAGCCAGGCAAAAGGAGGGAGGCAAGAGCAAGGAACTTGGTGTGGATAAAAGTTATTCCAGGTAGAAGAATCCACAAGTAAAATGACTTGAAAAAAAAAATACAAAAAAGTACTTTTTGGAGTTCAGAGAAGATTTAAAATGGTGGGAGTAAAAGGATCAAGAGATAGGTTATAAAATGTAGGATTTATCTGGAAAGCCTTGGTCAGTCATCAAAAATTTAAGAGGAATGATATGATTAGATTTAAATACTGGCAAATTTGGCAAATAGAGTATGAGGGTTATATATATGGAGGAAAATCCATTCTGAATTGTTGGGTCTCATTTTTTTTCTCTCAAATATACATACATTTATTTATTTCTTTATTTTAAAGACTTTATTTATTTATTTGACAGAGATCACAAGTAGGCAGAGGCAGGCAGAGAAAGAGAGGAGGAAGCAGGCTCCCCGCGGAGCAGAAAGCCTGATGTGGGGCTCGATCCCAGGCCCCTGGGATCATGACCTGAGCGGAAGGTAGAGGCTTTAACTCACTGAGCCACCTAGGTGCTCCTCAAATATACATACATTTAAATGCATTTTTTTATTCTATAAAACAACCTTAAATTCTTTTTTCAGCTGCATCTTACAGTAAATAATTCTTTTTTTAATTTAATTTTATTTTTTCAGTGTTCTAAGATTCATTGTTTATACACCACACCCAGTGCTCCATGTCTTCCTTAATACCTATCACCAGGCCCTCCCAAACCCCCATCCCCTTCCCCCTCCAAAACCCTCAGTTTGTTTCTCAGAGTCCACAGTCTCTCATGCTTCACCTCCCCCTCTAATTTCCCCCAACTCACTTCTCCTCTCCTTAACCCAGTGTCCTCTGTGTTATTTCTTTGGTGTGAGACTATTTGGTGTGAGCAGGAAGTAGAAGAAATGGTACATGGGGAAGAAATATGCTAACTCCTGGCTCTTTCTTTCCTGCCTACCTATTGGTTATCAGTGCCAGCAGCCAATGTGGCAACTGCTTATATAAAAAAGTAGAAGGGAATAGAAGGAATGTATAAGCAGAGTTCCAAACCACAAACATAAAAATTAGCTTGACAAGCACAACTGTTGGCAAATTTGCAAAGACAGGTGCGTGCATGCAAGGTGTGTGTGATGGGCAGGGCATGTGGGGTAGGGGAGAGAAAGAGAGAGATCAAGAACTAGAGACCAATGACATCAGTACAAATACTGAAGTGTGAGTTTGCCGAAATTTCTTACAAATTATTAAAACACTGTACAAATTAAAATACATTAGTGTTTAGTCAAATATATATTGAGGCTTTGAATGTATAATAGTGTTGAAATATTAGGCCATAGGTACACTTATGAAGTATCTAGATTTAAAGAGCTTATTCCCTCTCCTCAAATGAGATTTGTATTTTTTCAGTTTGGAACTTTCCTAGACAAGAATGATAAAAATCAAATAGACTTCAGTTTAAGAAGGCACAATTGGGATTATAGTTTCCATAGCAACCAGAACAATGAATCTATATCTAAAATACATTTCTATAAACAGTTTTTGATACACATCTGGATCAGAATGGGTATTCACTATGATTATAGATGTTTACTTTATAGGGTTATATCATTCGTTGTTATAGCAGAAATAACACAATTGCCTTTACTAATGGTGGATTTTTTTTTAACAACTCTGTAGAATTACAAGACTCATTATTTTTCTTCTTTATTCATAATCCTAGTGTTTTCTGTATCCCTCTTTCCACAAGGATATGGAATCCTTTTAGAATTTGTCTTAGAATTTGTCTTATCTATGGGGCATGTGGGTGGCTCAGTCAGTTAAGCATCTGACTCTTGATCTCAGTTTAGGTCTTGATCTTGGAATCCTGAGTTTGGCCCTGGGTATGGATCCTACTTAAAAAATAAATAAACAAATAAATAAATTAATAAACAAATAAATAAATTAAAAAAATAGTTTGTCTTATCTTGATTTCTTTTCCAAACAATTTTTAGCCAAGTAACATTTTTCTTATTACCATTATTTTTTCTTCTTATGGAGCTATACATTATTGTATACAATTCAGAAAATCCAAGAAAGTAACAGAAGCTAATAAACACCTTTAATCTTGTTACCCAATTAGCCCCATAAATTTACAGCAAATTTAATGCAATCTTTTGTAATTGTATGACTGTGTATTTTTGTCTGTATGGATGGAAAAATTTAGTACACCTTGTGCATCTTTGTTTTTGTTTTTTTAAAAATTTGGGTTATAATGCTCAAATCTACTTTTTATTAGCTAATATTACATTATGATCATTTTCTTAATGTCACTGTCATTCTTTAGAATTTCACATTTAATAATTTCCTAAAATTCAGTCATCTAGATGGAGCAAAATTTGTTCAGTCATCTCTCTATTACTGGGCATATATATTACTTAAATATTTTGGGATTGTCATATGATTCACCAAGACAAATATTCTTTTGCAAATATTCTTTGTGTACATCCTTTAAGTTAATTTCTAAAACTGGAATTACTGATTGTTCAGCTTAGTAGGGTATTAAAGCTTTATTATTTATTTTCTAACTCTTTTTTAATCAGTCTTCGTTTCAGTTCATCAAGGTCCTGTGACTCTTCTGGCCTATTATTTCTCAGTATTCAACTTAGAAATGCTTCCAAACAACACTGGTAGATGAGGTCACAGCCAGAGGCATATAACTTTCATTGCTCCTGATAACTTCTTAAAGTGTCTTACTGCTAAAATATATGGATTTCCTCAGCTTCTATCTAAGTTAGTCTAAGCCATTTCAAATTGTGCATTCCAAGGACAATTAAAGAAAAAAAAAGGAATATGCTGAGAAAGGATGATGGGAGACAATCTGATACATTTATCTCCAGGCCATTTCTGTTATCTTCTAGATGTTATCTAAATAAAAACCTTCCCATTTCTTCAACATCAAGAGGCCCAACAGACAAGGCATAATCTTAGAATCACATAGCTGGAAGGACATAAAGGCAGGACTCAAAGTATTAATAGGTTCTATATCACTGGAACTAATCTTCAAGGAATAAGATATCCCAATTCTTATGAAAGTATTTTTAACTAACTTCTTCCCAGAAGTTGCCCCTTTAAGATAAAAATTTCCTGATTTCTTCTATAATCTTCTTTTTTGTTTTCAGTATGAATGGAAAAAATTTGGAAACAAATCACATAAAAATAATTTATTATTAACATGGAGACAGTTATGTAAGTTATCATGTGATTTTTAAAAATCTCTGTGGGTTAAATACTATATCAAAAATCTATTCAAACTGTTTTTTTTTTAATTTAAATTCAATTTGATTAACATATAGTGTATTACTAGTTTCAGAGGAAGAATTTAGTGATTTATCAGATGCATATAACACCCGATGCTCATTCCATCTAGTGCCCCCTTTAATGCCCATTACCCAGTTAATGCATCCTCCACCCACCTCCTCTCCAGCAACCCTCCGTTTATTTCCTATATTTAGTTAGGAGTCTCTTATAGTATGTCTCCCTCTCTATTTTCTTCTTATTTTTCCTTCCTTTCTCCTATGTTCATCTGTTTTATTTCTGAAAGTCCACGTATGAGTGAAATCATATGATTGTTATTTTTTCTGACTGACTTATTTCACTTAGCATAATGCCCTCTAGTTCTGTACATTTGTTGCAAAATGATAAAATTTCATTCTTTTTTTTATGGCTGAGTAATATTCCTGTGTGTGTGTGTGTGTGTGTGTGTGTGTGTGTGTCCCATCTTCTTTATCCATTCATCTGTCAATAGACATCTAAACTCTTCCTATAGTTTGGCTATTGTGGACATTACTGCTATAAACATTGGGGTGCATGTGTCCCTTCGAATCAGTATGTTGGTATCCTTTGGATAAATACCTAATACTCCAATTGGTGGGTTATAAGGTAGTTCTATTTTTTACTTTTTGAGGAACTTCCATACTGTCTTCCAGGGTGGCTGCACCAGTTTGCATTTTCACCAACAGTGTAAGAGGGTTACCCTTTCTCCACATCCTCACAAACATCTGTTGTTTCCTGACTTGTAAATGTAGCTGCCCTGACTGGTATGAGGTGGTATATCATTGTGGTTTTGATTTGTATTTCCCTGATGACCAGTGATGCTGAATATTTTTTCATGTTTCTGTTAGCCAATTGTATGTTTCTTTGGAGAAATGTCTGTTTATATATTTTGCTCATTTCTTGACAAGACTTTTTTTTTGGGGGGGGGAGGGTGTTGAGTCTGATAAGTTCTTTATAGATTTTGTATACTAGACCTTTACCTGAAAAGACATTTGCAAATATCTTCTCCCATCCCTGTGGGTTGCCTCTTTTGTTGACTGTTTCTTTTGCTATGCAAAAGCTTTTTATCTTGATGGAGTCCCAATAGTTCATCTTTGCTTTTGTTTCCCTTGCTTCTAAAGATGAGTCTGGCAAGAATTTGCTGTGGTCAAGGTCAAAGAGATAGCTGCCTGTGTTCTTCTCTGGTATTTTGAAGGATTTCTGTTTCACATTTAGGTCTTTCATCCATTTTGAGTTTATCTCTGTGTATGGTGTAAGAAAATGGCCCAGTTTCATTCTTCTGCACATAGCTGTCCAATTTTCCCAACACCATTTGTTGAAGAGACTGTCATTTTTCTACTGGATATTCTTTCCTGCTTTGTGAAAGATTAGTTGACTGTAGAGTTGAGGGTACACTTCTGAGTTCTTTATTCTGTCCATTGATCTATGTGTCGTTTTTGTGCTAGTGCCATACTATTCAAAACTGTTTTGAAAGCATAGCAAGACTATACATTTTAGCCCATTTCACCTTCATTCAGAGATAGTCCTCCCATATAAGTTTAAAATCATTTTTAAACCATTTAAGCTCTTATGTCTTGAATCTATAAAGTTGGACCTATCTCCTTATGAGATGATTGCCCTATCTCACATTTTATCCCTACCTACTTAGAGATGAGAAAATATTGCAGATTTAAGAGTTTGATGTTTATTGGTAAGTATCCCTTTAGCTGTATCTCCTTATGTTCTAAAGTTCTATATTGTAAAGAAAAAAAAATTATGCTTATCCTGAAAATGGGTTGTTTCTTGGGATCCTATGAAAATTTAGAAGGTCAATCAATTGTAACTTGATTTTCTTTTTTTTTTTTTCTTGAATGATTTATTTATTTTAGAGAGAGAACACAAGTGGGCAATGGGAGAGGGAGAGAGAGACAATCTCAAGCTGTCTCCATGCTGAGTGCAAAGCCTGGTGCAGTGCTCAATCCCTAGACCCTGAGATTGTGACCTGAGCTGAGACCAAGAGTCAGACGATTAAGCGACGACACCACCATGTGCCCCTGTAACTGCATTCTCAGAAACATTTTTAACTTGATGAACACACAGTATTTCTCTGGGATAATTGTTCTATTTTTTTTTTTAATTTTATTTTTTTTTAATTTCTTGTGGAAGTGTACCTGGGTAAAATCTTGCAACTCATCCTGGAATGAAGAGTGAGGCCATTGATTTCACAAGATATGCATCCCTTATTTCTTAAGCCATTTCTAAAATAAAGCTTGTTAAGTATTTGATCACTTCAAATAAGAAGAATAGCTGCAAATATCTTGGATAATCTGTTTGGTATCAAATTTATTTCAGAATTCGGAATATTTTGTGAGGCTGAGCATTTCTGACCACTGGATTCCAACTGCTTAGACTATATATTGAGCAACTAATCTGGATCACTTTTGCCAGAGGAAAATAAAAATCCTGATGCCAAAGTAGACTAAGATGACTGAAAAAAAAATGTTGTAAAGATAAAAAAAAAATTAGATAACAGGATTAAGAAATGGAGGTACTACTGACTAATTGTATAATCTATGAGGATCAGCTACTCTAGCCTTGGATGAAGTCCCTTTGGTAGTCCAGGCTGTCTGAAAAGAGGCCACAGTGGAAATAAACATTTAAAGATTTTATTAGATAAAATGCCTATATGAAAGGAAATTAGGAGGAAGTCAGAAAAACTAAAAAGAGGCATTATCCTGGGAGAAGGGGAGAAGCTTAGAGGATAGAAGCTACTGTCCTAGATCGTCATCTAATCTTAGACATTTTGAGCTTAACTCCATCAAGAAGGGAGACCTGAATTTTCTAGGAGTGGGGTTTATTTATTTATTTATTTATTTATTTTATTTTTTTTTTTTTTATTTATTTTTTGGTCAGTCAGTCATTGACTCAATGCTGTGTTCTCATAGCAAATCAAGCAATGGATTTTAAAGACCAGTAGTTGGACCACTTTGTCAAAGGAAATCCCTGTACTTAGAGCCTATAAGGTTCATTCTTTAAGTGCCACAGCTACAATACATGGACTTGTATAAGATATGTTTGTCCATGTTTAAGTGTGGGTATGCATTTAGATGGTAGAGTAAAGCAGCAATCACCTACTAAGGGAACTTCAGAAGATAGGCTGCAATTTCCACTGTGTGTGTTAGGGTAACACAAGCCACTCTAACCAATAAACTCTAAAATATAGATTGTCTTAAACAAAATAGAAATATATTTCTTGTCATATAAATTGTGAAATGCATTTTCCTAATTGATAGGTGCCTCTCTATCAAGTGGTGATTTAGGGATTCAATCTTCCTCTTCTTTGTAGCTCTATTAAAGCTATGCTATGGATTTCACTTCTATGCTCTTATTTGTACAAAGCTGGCTGAAGGAAAAAATGGTGGAAAATAGTGCATGAGAGAACATAATGGACTATGCCTAGAAGTACTTCACTTCCTCACATGTTCTGTCTTCTATAAATCTGACACAGGACCAAACCTAAGGCAGAGGTTTAGGGAGAGAAAGTCAGGTGTGGGTCAAAGGAAAAAAAGAAATGGGTTTGGTTTTTAGCTAACAGTCTTTGCCATATGTCATAAATATTTACTTCTATGATCTATATTAATTCACAGAAGTTCTAAGGGCTTTAATTTATTGACATGTAAAATTGAAAAGATGATGCTAATATACCTACTTAAAAAGAACATACTGTAAGTAGACTTGGTGATATTTTTAAAATATTCTAAATCATTATTATACAACTATAGAGTGATATTGTTATTGAGATTAATTCTTCAGTTGACTATTTGATTATATGTCATTGCTTCATAGACATTTCTTCTGTTTGCCTATACTTATTTACTCAAGAGCCTATGTATGCCTATCCGTGCCAGTGAGGACAGAATCAACCTGGTTTCTGTCCTCATGGACAAGGGTGATGCTTTTAAGAAAACATATGTGTGTAATGACAGAACAATATGCCTCAGATGAAAAGCTGAGGAGACAAGTATGAAAATTTGGGCCAGGTATTGTGAAGAAACTTCCAAACTGAGAGAAAAAATAAATTGGAGCCTCAGAGAGGAATATTTCATCATATGAAAAAATATTGCTGAAGCAAAGCAAAAGTGTGTTGGAAAATGGATTTAGAATGGAGGAAACAGGGGCGCCTGGGTGGCTCAGTGGGTTAAGCCTCTGCCTTCAGCTCAGGTCATGATCTCAGTCCTGGGATCAAGCCCCACATCGGGCTCTCTGCTGAGCAGGGAGCCCGCTTCCCCTTCTCTCTCTGCCTGCCTCTCTGTCTACTTGTGATCTCTCTGTCAAATAAATAAATAAAATCTTTAAAAAAAAAAAAAAAAGAAAGAATGGAGGAAACAGGGGTTATATGATTCAGTGCCTTTTAGGACATCATATAGCTTATAAATTATCTACAAATTACAGTGGGAAGTCTTACATTCAAATTTCTTATATTCAGACTTGAGCAATGTATCTTGGGTAAAGGCATTTTATTTCTTATTTGTTTGTTTGTTTGTTTGTTTTGAGAGAAACAGGATAGAGTGGGAAGAGAGAAGGGAAGAGAGAGAATCTTAACCAGACTCCACACCTAGTGCAGAGCTCAATCAGGGTTCCATCTTATGACCCTGAGATCATGACCTGAGCTAAAAACAAGAGTTGGTTACTTAACCTTCTTAGTCACCCAGGTGTCCATTGGAGTAAAGGCATTTTAAAACCCATTCTGATTAAATGAAAATATAGAAATCAAATTTTAAAAGACAGGGCGCCTGGGTGGCTCAGTGGGTTTAAGCCGCTGCCTTCGGCTCAGGTCATGATCCCAGGGTCCTGGGATCGAGTCCCGCATCCGGCTCTCTGCTCAGCAGGAAGCCTGCTTCCCTCTCTCTCTCTCTCTGCCTGGCTCTCCATCTACTTGTGATTTCTCTCTGTCAAATAAATAAATAAAATCTTTGAAAAAAAAATTTTAAAAGACAATAACTTGGGGAAAAAAAACCACAAAAAACCTTTCTCATTTGGAGCCATCTTTGTAAATTTTAGAAAAATCCTGAGACTACACTCTGCCTTAATTTTCAACTCTACCACAGTCCTGCTACAGGATTCCTAAGTTTGGTGCTCTTATAATCCTGTTGGTTCTTATGCAGTATTTACTATGAAGGTTGAATTAATCATGATAACTGGTAGAAATAGTAGCATGTAAAAGATTTCTACATCACCCTCTATATTTCTGTTTTCTTTAAAGTCATGATAAAGTTTTATAGCTAATTACAGTGCATGAGCTGTGAGTAGAACATATGACATGTGCTATCTCTGGATGTGAGATATCCATATGAGATCCCCAAACCCTCTGTCCCTTCTGTGACCGAGGAAGTGAGGTCCTGATAGGACAGCTTCACAACTGCATGAAGCTTTAGTCAGCCTGGATGTCTGATTCATTAAAAAAGTACAAGTTAGGGGTTCCTGGGTGGCTCAGTGGGTTAAGCCTTTGCCTTCCTTTCAGGTCATGATCTCAGGGTCCTGGGATTGAGCCCCACTTTGGGCTCTCTGCTCAGCAGGGAGCCTGCTTCCTCCTCTCTCTGCTTGCCTCTCTGCCTACTTGTGATCTCTCCCTCTCTCTGTCAAATAAATAAATAAAGACTTTTTTTAAAAAAAGTACAAGTTATTCAAAATAGTTTACAAATAAATAAAGTAGCTTATACTTTTATACCCTCAGTAGGAATATATAAGATTTTCTGTTGCTCTCTCTAAATCACTGCTTAAGAGGCACCATTCCAAATTTTCTGTATGTGTGTGTGTGTACTATTATTCACTTTAATATTTGTAATTTTCTTTATGATTTCTTTTTTGAGCCATAGGATATCTAGGATTATGTTGTTTTATTTCCAAATATTTGAGTCTTGTCTGATTTCTTGTCTTCATTCATTTATGACTTGCTTATATTATGGCCAGAAAATAAATTCTATAAGATGCAATTTTTGTAAGGCATTGAGGTTCATTACCCAGTATGCAATCTACTCTGGGGAATATTTCATGTTCACTCATGGAACACAGTATTATATATATGTATCAGTTATCAAACATATATTTACTGATTTTTTTGAGGAACTACTTGTTTTATAAATACTAAAAAACGTTAAAATCTCTATTGTTAAGGCTTGTTATTTCTCATTTTAATCTGGCTATTTTTTTCTTTATATTTTATATGCATATTATATATACACATATGCATATATAGTCATATGCATGCATATATATATGTTATATATATACATACATGAAAATTTGTTATTAGGTGTATATATATATCTATAATAGTTATGTCTTCCTGGTGAATTGAACTATTTAAAAGATTTTACTTTTATATTTGGTAATAATTCTACCTTTTAAGATTCTACTTGCTATTTGCATTGTGTACCTTTTTGCATCCTTTTACTTTTACTCTATTAGTGTTTCTACATTTAAGGTATTACCTTGTTAACATAGAATGTATTTGAGTGATACTTGTTTGTCCAATTTGACAATCATTGGCTTTTTGATAGAAATACTTTTAATCCATTTACATGTTATGCAATTATTCATATAGTTAGACTTAAACTTTTTATCTCACTATTTTAATACTTTTTGTCCCTTCAATCATTTGTTTCTCTGTTTTTCTTGTCCTGCATTGGCTTAGTTAAATACCTTTTAGTAAGATATTTGGCTTCCTAACTAGCTTTGTATCCAGTTCTTTTGGTTCTTTGTAAGTTATTAATGACTCCTGCATTTGTCTTCCTAACTAGCTTTGTTCTTTTGGTACTTTGTAAGTTATTAATGACTCCTGCACAGATTATAAGACATATCCTTAACTTATCAGTATATATTTTAAGGTTGATATTGAACAACTTCACATATAATGTAAGTACTATAAAACTGTATTAATCCATTTATCATCATCCCTTGTGTTGTGGCCAAATGTTTTAATTATAAACCTGTTATAGCCTTCAAAAAATAACTTCATTATTTTTCCTTTAAACAATTATTTTTCTTTTTAAAAAATAAACTAAGAGGAAAAAATAGTCCTCTGTAATTACCCATATAAATATAGATCTTCTTATAGATCCACATATCCATCTCTAATATTCTTTCTTCTGCTGGGTGAACTTCCTTTAGTATATCTTGTAGTGAAGATCTGGCCAAAGACCCCTGATGAACCCACAGATTCAGTGGTACCATAAGCAGAGATCTGTAATCCAATACCTTGGTCAGTCGAATCCCGTGACCTTAGCAGCACCACATCCAGTATCTCTCTTCTCAGCTCAGTCATATTTTGGGGGGCTCTACCTCCTTCCACTGCTTTTAAGAAAGAAATTCAAGGAAATGTAGAATGGCCTTTCTGTTCATCCTCAAAACTTATGGTCTTGGACTGCATATTGTCCAATGCTTAAAATACATGCTTTGTGTGACTTGTGCAATTTTATTATTGTTTACACCAGGAGGACAAACTCAGTACCACTTTCTCTATCATGGCTAGAAGAAGAGTTTATATTTTAATATTAGATGGTTGTATTTAACATTTTATTTTTTTTCTTCGTACTTTTTAAAAGATTTTATTTATTTATTTGACAGAGAGAGATCAGAAGTAGGCAGAGAGAGAGAGGGGAAAGCAGGCTCCCTGCTGAGCAGACAACCTGATGCAGGGCTTGATCCCAGGACATTGGGATCATGACCTGAGCTGAAGGCAGAAGCTTAATCCACTGAGCCACCCAGGTGCCCCTTTTATTTGCACTTTTATCTGCACTGTTTTATGAATAGCTTCCGAATGGAAGGTGTTTGAAAAATATCAGGAAGGGGAAAGCAACTGGGAAATGAGGAGAAAATGAGTTTCTGACAGGTTTGTTTTTTTTTTAAGATTTTATTTATTTATTTGACAGAGAGGGATCAGAAGTAGGCAGAGAGGCAGGCAGAGAGAGTGGAGGAAGCAGGCTCCCCACTGAGCAGAGAGCCCGATTTGGGGCTCAGTTCCAGGACCCTGAGATCATGACCTGAGCCAAAGGCAGAAGCTTAACCCACTGAGCCACCCAAGTGCCCCATTCTGATAGGTTTTTGAAGCGCTACTCAAAGAATTTTGGGAATTTCTTGTAAACAAAACTATGCACATTAGAATTAATATTCAAGGGACAGGCCAGGAATTGTTATTAATGCACAGTTCGCTCCTAAATGTTTATTGCTGCAGTATCACTTCTGCCTGGTATGGATCGTTTTCATCACAGTTTATTAGCAATCAGCAGTTATTATTTGGCTCTAGTGTTTACAAACTATAATTCATTGCCTTCTTATCTTTTATTTATGAGATAGTGTCAAATGAAAGCAGCAAATCATGTACTGTTCTTCATTGGGAGAGTTCTGTACACTGGGGTGTATTAACACTATGTGTTAGTGTCTTGTTTAAATTTTTTTTTTTAGGACTCTTGGAAGGGAACAGATTTATAGTCTGAGAAAGACTTAGTTGTTTTTTGCTGAGTTCCTGCTGTCCACAGTGTCTGCCCATACATACAACAGGCTGACTCATTAAGAAATGATACTTAATCCAATACCATTTAAAATAAGCTCATCTCACTCCAAAAATAACATCTGAATTTTAAATGTATGAAGATGCATGAGTTTTGTTAACACATACAAACACAACTAAAAAACATGGGGTACTGTCAAGATTCTAATAACAGCACATGATTTCCATTGGATGAAATAGAATTTAATGTATTTGGAAATTTTTGTCTAATAGAATATATAAGAAGAGAAGTGTGCTGTAGTAAAAAGTGCACAGAGCTAGACGTTGGAATTCAAGATCTCCCACTGCTCCTTGCACTGAACACATATTTGAGTAGGTTATTCAATTTGTAGACCTGTTTCTTCATCTACTAAAAAGGGATACTATTATGCCTTGATTATATCAGAGTGTTTTTGTCAGCGTGATGAGAAATACGTGAAGCACTTTAGTATCTGAGTGTCATGGTTATCATAGAAGACAAATAACAGGATTTTTCTTCTAGTGTACACTCAGTATTGATTTACTAAGTTGCCTTGAGAAAGAATTTAGCTCTGTTGCCTGAAGTCTTAAATGATGGTTATAAAACCTATTCTTTAGAGTTCACAGGAAAACAGTTGACAAGGAAACAGCTGGAACATAAGCATAAGAAATTCAAAACAAAGTATTTATAGATCTGAAGGTATTACTTTAATTGTGGTTAGGTGTGGATTGTTTTTTATAAAGGACACTTTCAGATTAAGCACAGAGATATGTTCTAATTGTCTAATCATTGTGTATTTACCACAAAGACAATTTCCTATCATATAATTACTTACTACGTTTTAGTGTGCCCATATTCATTACTCTATTTGTGTAACATCTTATTGCTCAAATCAGTGGCATAATGTTCCTGAATGACAACTGTAATGTGATATTTAAATCTGTCCAAATAAATATTTATATAAAATTCTGCGATCTCGGAATAATTTCCCTTATACTATATTCGTCATTTAAAGAATTTTTCCCCCTCTGTAAATCTGCCTGCCACAAAGGCCAAATAAGGAGAATTTCATATCCACTTCTTAAATACTGTTTACTGAAATGTCAAAGAAGTGCAAATAAAAGTCTCTGGAGAAAGTTCCTTTGAGCTGATATATGATAATTTATCAAATCTAAACTAAACCCCAGGTGGAGTCCAAGTTTATAAACTGGATTTAAATTACAGCATGGATTTACTTTTTATCTTTCTGGATCTTTAGAAGTCACAGCTCTATCGGTGACACCTGTATTTATGCCACACATCATTTGTGTCAACATTCATATTTGACTTACAAGATTGCATAATACAGGAGGGATCTTAAGCAATAAAATCACTTCTCTTCTTGTAGCATGCCACTTCAATAGCCTACTTCTAGTTTTAATTTGAAATCTTAGACCTGTACCTCTGAAAGAACTGCACAAAGATAAACACTGCTGTAAGGAAGGAGCTAGGAGACTAAATTTCTCTCAGTAAGTAAACTGTCTCTTGGCTCCATCACGGACTTCGGTAAGAACACTTAAAACGGTTTCTTGGCTCCGTCATGGACTTCAGTAAGAACACTTAAGTTTCTCTTCAAATGTGCAAAACTGAGAACTATTATCTCAAACAAACAGATGGTGTTATTTATTATGTAGAAATAGAATAGTAGTATTGAAAGGGATGTATGAAATCATCACAATTAACCTGCTCAGTTTATGGAAGCAAAAACTGAGTCCCAGGTATGTGAAGTCTTTGGCTGAAAAAATCAAAGTTACTATCTGATTGGGCCAAGACAGTATTCATCCCAGTGTTCTTCCTCCATCTGGCTACCACTCTTAGGATCAATTTTACTGCTACTGTGATGTACTACCATGACATAGATTAAGAGCCGGCTACATCAGTGCTTTGTAGTATGCTAAATCATTCATGCTATCTATCTTAACAACACCAAAACAAAGAGGTATTATTACATCTACCTGGCAGATAGTGAAACTGTGTCATAGACAAACACTTGGGCTCCGTGTATTTTTTTTTTAATTTATTTTTTATTTTTTATAAACATATATTTTTATCCCCAGGGGTACAGGTCTGTGAATCACCAGGTTTACACACTTCACAGCACTCACCAAAGCACATACCCTCCCCAATGTCCATAATCCCACCCCCTTCTCCCAAACCCCCTCCCCCCAGCAACCCTCAGTTTGTTTTGTGAGATTAAGAGTCACTTATGGTTTGTCTCCCTCCCAATCCCATCTTGTTTCATTGATTCTTCTCCTACCCACTTAAGCCCCCATGTTGCATCCGTGTATTTAATTAAAGACTTAACATTAGTTGGCAGTTGATCTAGGTTTGGGGGTTTCATTGTCCTGTGAACTCAGAAAGCTAGCTGAGGGTGTGGAGAAAAAATAAAATTCTTCACTTGCTTCCCAGTACTACCAAAGAGGAAAGTCAAACTAAAGGCAGTAGCTCTCTGTCTGACTAAAAAGTGTAGCATCACAATGAAGGGTCTAATTAGGCGTTTTGGCGAATGGCAGGGTAGTTTTGTTACCATCCATTAAACTGTGGAATAGCTTCCAAAGAATTACTGTACAAGTACTTATATTCCAAAGAGTAACAAGATGTTGAACAATGCCTCATAGTATAGCAGTGAGAAATATCTTACAGTATAGTGGAATGTACATTGGGCATGGCACTGAAGACTCAGGTCTGAGTCTAGCTATGGTCCGTCAGTGTTTTCATTTGTTCTGCAAAATGACGATAACAATAATGGTGCATTGACCTATTTTATAATGCAAGAAAATCTACCTCAAAGTTCACAGCAGTAAAATATATATATATATATATATATATATATATATATATATATATATACCTCCTGTCAAAGCATTTAAAAAAAATTTTTTTTTATTTATTTGACAGATAGAGATCACAAGTAGGCAGAGAGGCAGGCAGAGAGAGAGAGGAGGAAGCAGGCTCCCTGCTGAGCAGAAAGTCTGATGTGGGGCTCGATCCCAGGACCCTGGGATCATGACCCAAGCCAAAGGCAGAGGCTTTAACCCACTGAGCCACCCAGGTGCCCCTGGAAAAGCATTTCTATACATGCAAAGATGTTACTTAATTGTAAGGTATTATTTAGGTAAGGACTCACTTTCTATTCCAATTTAGAAAGTGCACGCAAATTTTGTCATCAGCTTGGTCAGACTCTAAACTGTGGATATCAAATAGTAGGCATTAGAGACAATTTTTCAAGATCAGTTAGTTTTGAACTTGAACAAAAACGGAAGCAGAGAACCATTTTATAAGGGACTAGACCATGTCTATACACAATTGTAGCTGGAAACGTAGCCATACATTGTAAAGAATCAAGATTCCATCATTAACAGTGGAAGGAAATATGCTTGCTGGAATGGGCAGTTTTCAATATTCTTTTACTGATCTATGTTTATTCAATGAATGGCTATTACTCTGAGAAATAATGAGAATTAAAAGATATCCATCTTATCTATGTTTCAATAATGGAAAAATATTTTTAGATTATTGGTCAAATATACCACATTTATATACTTGCTTAATCTTGAATAAAAATATAAATTAATTTGAAGATTCATTCTGTTAAATAATTTTGTAGTATTCTAAGACCAGAGCCTATTCAGATCCCATTTAGTCCTACATAGCACTACTGTGAATTTTAACAAGATATTTCTCATTTATAAAATAAATATATTCATAAATATATATATGTATTTTTATAAATGCACATATAGATTATGTATAATATATATTAAACATATGTATTTATATTATTATATGTTATATATAATATATATATTATATGTTAAATATAATACATATATATATATATATTGGTTGATTTAATATTTTCCCAACATATACTAATACCATAATAAAGAAATACCAAATATATTGTATATTTTCTGCAATTTATTGCAGTTTCTATGATATTTTTAAGAATTTAAAAAAAGGCAACTAAAGGTCACCTTTACTTAGAACTTTAGAAGGGAAAATCCTAAATAAAGTTTATGTAAACTATAATAAATATATTTTTTAAACACTTTAGGGGCTCATAGTTTATTTGGATAACAAGAATAGTTTGATATATTAAAAGATGTTAGAATACCAGTAATCAAATAGATAACATCAACATTACACATAAGGAAAATACCTAATCATTTCGGTAAACATTGAAACATTCAGCAGGTGGTTACATTCAGCTGATAGGACATTTTTTTTAAGGTATAAAATCTTGAAATTAAAAAAAAAAAAAGACCTCTTAGGCATATCTGAAATGTATACTATTTAGCTGATCACACTTATGTGAAAGAATAGGTCAATATATCTCAGATAAGTAGCATTAGCAGACCTTATTGATGCCCTGCTAGTATCAGCTTGACCTTACCACTTCAGTGTGAATGTGTCCCATCAGCAGCCTTAAAAGCAGTGATTTATAGAACTTAGTGTGTAAATACATGCGCTTGTTCATTCTCCGATGAGTTCTGAGGCATGTATTCAACACTGGCTGCCAGGTTTTCTCCAGTAAGAGTAAATTCCACTTGCCCAGCCGTTAACATTTTTTTTTTAAAGATTTTATTTATTTATTTGACAGAGAGAGATCACAAGTAGGCAGAGAGACAGGCAGAGAGAGAAAGAGAGAGAGAGGGAAGCAGGCTCCCTGCTGAGCAGAGAGCCCAATGCGAGACTCGATCCCAGGACCCTGAGATCATGACCTGAGTGGAAGGCAAAGGCTTAACCCACTGAGCCACTCAGGTGCCTAGCCGTTAACTTTTTGATGAGACACCTTCTATTGGATTCTTTCGCTACCCTGTCTCACTTCCCCACAACATAACTATGGTTCTTTCTCCTCTCAAATAAACAATTTTGTCTCATCCTTGTCTCAAGGTCAACATCTTCAGATAGTCAAACTAAGATCATCAATAACCATATTTAACAGTGAAACCCTATAGAAATTCACAATTAAAGTTAGGTATGAATTAAGGATGTCTCCTAATATTTTTATGTAACATTATTTTTCCTATTTCTGCCCAGTGCAATGATTCTTAATAGTAAAGGGTACCCTATGTGATAAGGATGTAAATTTATCATTAGTTCCCCATAATTTGATTACCGTTACTACCCATTCCAAGAGAATACACTGTGAAGCCTGGATTAAGTAAGGGAATTCAGCAAAATTGCTGTTTTATAATCATGCTCATTATTGAACATTTCCCTGTATATTAGGCACTATTTAGGCTTTTTTAATACATTGATTAATTTAATTCTCATAACAATCCTGTATTATATACCTTTTTTACAGGAAGTTAAATAATTTGCTTAAACCTGTACAGTTTGTAAGTAGAAGAGCTTAGGGAAGTTTAGCTGGGAAGTTTAGCTCCACCCATGCGTTCTTTTTTTTTTAATTAATTAATATACAATGTATTATTTGTTTCAGGCTTACAGGTCTGTGATACATCAGTCTTACACAATTCACAGTGCTCACCATAGCACACACCCTCCCCAGTGTCCATCACCAGCCACCCCATCCCTCTTACCTGCCTCCACTCCAGCAGCTCTCAGTTTCTGTTCTTAAAAACAAAGCACTATCAGGGCACCTGCGTGGCTCAGTGGGTTAAAGCCTCTGCCTTTATCCCAGTGCTTTATCCCAGGGTCCTGGGATCAGCCACGCATTGGGCTTTCTGCTCAGCAGGAAGCCTGCTTCCCTCTCTCTCTCTGCCTGCCTCTCTGCCTACTTGTGATCTCTGTCTGTCAAATAAATAAATAAAATCTTAAAAAAAATAAAATAAAGCACTATCTTATCTATAGAAGCAAACAAAGTATCTTACTGGCAATGTAATGAAAATGTAATGAAAAAATCCCCTTGACAATAACAGCAAAGCCCATAACACACTTTTTTAAAAGTATTAACAAGAGATGCATGGGGCCCCTCTAAAAAAAATTCTTGCATACTTACTGTGATATGAAAGTCATAGATTAATGAAAAGACACAGTCTTGAATAATAAAATGAAATGCTGTATCCTGAAGGTGTCAATTGCTCTAAATTAGTTTATAGATATACTGAACTTCCAGTCAAAATCTCACTGGGTTTGGTTAAATGACTAGGAATATTTATCCTGAAACAAATCCAAAAATGCAAATGAAAAAGTAAAATATTTTTGAATTAGAAAAGTGAATGAGGTCTTATTTCTATACATTTTTTATTAAAATTTTTTTTTTATTTCCAGCATAACAGTATTCATTATTTTTGCACCACACCCTGTGCTCCATGCAATCCGTGCCCTCTATAATACCCACCACCTGGTACCCCAACCTCCCACCCCCCCGCCCGTCAAAACCCTCAGATTGTTTTTCAGAGTCCCTAGTCTCTCATGGTTCACCTCCCCTTCCAATTTCCCCCAACTCCCTTCTCCACTCTAAGTCCCCATGTCCTCCATGCTATTTGTTATGCTCCACAAATAAGTGAAACCATATGATAATTGACTCTCTCTGCTTGACTTATTTCACTCAGCATAATCTCTTCCAGTCCCGTCCATGTTGCTACAAAAGTTGGGTATTCATCCTTTCTGATGGAGGCATAATACTCTATCCCCAGGGGTACAGGTCTGTGAATCACCAGGTTTACACACTTCACAGCACTCACCAAAGCACATACCCTCCCCAATGTCCATAATCCCACCCCCTTCTCCCAAACCCCCTCCCCCCAACAACCCTCAGTTTGTTTTGTGAGATTAAAAGTCACTTATGGTTTGTCTCCCTCCCAATCCTATCTTGTTTCATTGATTCTTCTCCTACCCACTTAAGCCCCCATGTTGCATCACCACTTCCTCATATCAAGGAGATCATATGATAGTTGTCTTTCTCTGCTTGACTTATTTCGCTAAGCATGATACGCTCTAGTTCCATCCATGTTGTCGCAAATGGCAAGATTTCATTTCTTTTGATGGCTGCATTGTATTCCATTGTGTATATATACCACATCTTCTTGATCCATTCATCTGTTGATGGACATCTAGGTTCTTTCCATA
The DNA here is from genome assembly GCF_009829155.1 of Mustela erminea. Classification (NCBI taxonomy): domain Eukaryota; kingdom Metazoa; phylum Chordata; class Mammalia; order Carnivora; family Mustelidae; genus Mustela; species Mustela erminea. The sequence continues at coordinate 58,810,548 of NC_045625.1, forward strand.
GTTTGGCTATTGTGGACATTGCTGCTATAAACATTCGGGTGCATGTGCCCCTTTGGATCACTACGTTTGTATCCTTAGGGTAAATACCCAATAGTGCAATTGCTGGGTCATAGGGCAGTTTTATTTTCAACATTTTGAGGAACCTCCATGCTGTTTTCCAGAGTGGCTGCACCAGCTTGCATTCCCACCAACAGTGTAGGAGGGTTCCCCTTTCTCCGCATCCTCGCCAGCATCTGTCATTTCCTGACTTGTTTATTTTAGCCATTCTGACTGGTGTGAGGTGATATCTCATTGTGGTTTTGATTTGTATTTCCCTGATGCCGAGTGATATGGAGCACTTTTTCATGTGTCTGTTGGCCATCTGGATGTCTTCTTTGCAGAAATGTCTGTTCATGTCCTCTGCCCATTTCTTGATTCGATTATTTGTTCTTTGGGTGTTGAGTTTGCTAAGTTCTTTATAGATTCTGGACACTAGTCCTTTATCTGATATGTCATTTGCAAATATCTTCTCCCATTCTGTCAGTTGTCTTTTGATTTTGTTAACTGTCTCCTTTGCTGTGCAAAAGCTTTTGATCTTGATGAAATCCCAATAGTTCATTTTTGCCCTTGCTTCCCTTGCCTTTTGCGTTGTTCCTAGGAAGATGTTGCTGCGGCAGAGGTCAAAGAGGTTGCTGCCTGTGTTCTCCTCAAGGATTTTGATGGATTCCTTTCGCACATTGAGGTCCTTCATCCATTTTGAGTCTATTTTTGTGTGTGGTGTAAGGAAATGGTCCAATTTCATTTTTCTACATGTGGCTGTCCAATTTTCCCAGCACCATTTATTGAAGAGGCTGTCTTTTTGCCATTGGACATTCTTTCCTGCTTTGTCGAAGATTAGTTGACCATAGAGTTGAGGGTCTATTTCTGGGCTCTCTATTCTGTTCCATTGATCTATGTGTCTGTTTTTGTGCCAGTACCATGCTGTCTTGATGACGACAGCTTTGTAATAGAGCTTGAAGTCCGGAATTGTGATGCCACCAACGTTGGCTTTCTTTTTCAATATCCCTTTGGCTATTCGAGGTCTTTTCTGGTTCCATATAAATTTTAGCATTATTTGTTCCATTTCTTTGAAAAAGATGGATGGTACTTTGATAGGAATTGCATTAAATGTGTAGATTGCTTTAGGTAGCATAGACATTTTCACAATATTTATTCTTCCAATCCAGGAGCATGGAACATTTTTCCATTTCTTTGTGTCTTCCTCAATTTCTTTCATGAGTACTTTATAGTTTTCTGAGTATAGATTCTGTGTCTCTTTGGTTAGGTTTATTCCTAGGTATCTTATCGTTTTGGGTGCAATTGTAAATGGGATGGACTCCTTAATTTCTCTTTCTTCTGTCTTGCTGTTGGTGTAGAGAAATGCAACTGATTTCTGTGCATTGATTTTATATCCTGACACTTTACTGAATTCCTGTATAAGTTCTAGCAGTTTTGGAGTGGAGTCTTTTGGGTTTTCCACATATAGTATCATATCATCTGCAAAGAGTGATAATTTGACTTCTTCTTTGCCGATTTGGATGCCTTTAATTTCCTTTTGTTGTCTGATTGCTGAGGCTAGGACCTCTAGTACTATGTTGAATAGCAGTGGTGATAATGGACATCCCTGCCGTGTTCCTGACCTTAGCGGAAAAGCTTTCAGTTTTTCTCCATTGAGAATGATATTTGCGGTGGGTTTTTCATAGATGGCTTTGATGATATTGAGGTATGTGCCCTCTATCTGTACACTTTGAAGAGTTTTGATCAGGAAGGGATGCTGTACTTTGTCAAATGCTTTTTCAGCATCTATTGAGAGTATCATATGGTTCTTGTTCTTTCTTTTATTGATGTGTTGTATCACATTGACTGATTTGCGGATGTTGAACCAACCTTGCAGCCCTGGAATAAATCCCACTTGGTCGTGGTGAATAATCTTTTTAATGTACTGTTGAATCCTATTGGCTAGTATTTTGTTGAGTATTTTCGCATCTGTGTTCATCAAGGATATCGGTCTATAGCTCTCTTTTTTGGTGGGATCCTTGTCTGGTTTTAGGATCAAGGTGATGCTGGCCTCATAAAATGAGTTTGGAAGTTTTCCTTCCATTTCTATTTTTTGGAACAGTTTCAGGAGAATAGGAATTAGTTCTTCTTTAAACGTTTGGTAGAATTCCCCCAGGAAGCCGTCTGGCCCTGGGCTTTTGTTTGTTTGGAGTTTTTTTTTTTTTTTAAAGATTTTATTTATTTATTTGACAGAGAACACAGGTAGGCAGAGAGGCCGGCAGAGAGAGAGAGAGAGAAGCAGGCTCTGCACTGAGCAGAGAGCCCGATGCGGGGCTCGATCCCAGGGTCCTGGGATCATGACCTGGGCCAAGGGCAGAGGATTTAACCCGCTGAGCCACCCAGGCGCTCCTGTTTGGAGATTTTTAATGACTGTTTCAATCTCCTTACTGGTTATGGGTCTGTTCAGGCTTTCTATTTCTTCCTGGTTCAGTTGTGGTAGTTTATATGTTTCTAGGAATGCATCCATTTCTTCCAGATTGTCGAGTTTATTGGCGTAGAGTTGCTCATAGTATGTTCTTATAATAGTTTGTATTTCTTTGGTGTTAGTTGTGATCTCTCCTCTTTCATTCATGATTTTATTTATTTGGGTCCTTTCTCTTTTCTTTTTGATAAGTCGGGCCAGGGGTTTATCAATTTTATTAATTCTTTCAAAGAACCAGCTCCTAGTTTCGTTGATTTGTTCTATTGTTTTTTTGGTTTCTATTTCATTGATTTCTGCTCTGATCTTTATGATTTCTCTTCTCCTGCTGGGCTTAGGGTTTCTTTCTTGTTCTTTCTCCAGCTCCTTTAGCTGTAGGGTTAGGTTGTGTACCTGAGACCTTTCTTGTTCCTTGAGAAAGGCTTGTACCGCTATATATTTTCCTCTCAGGACTGCCTTTGTTGTGTCCCACAGATTTTGAACCGTTGTATTTTCATTATCATTTGTTTCCATGATTTTTTTCAATTCTTCTTTAATTTCCCGGTTGACCCATTCATTCTTTAGAAGGATGCTGTTTAGTCTCCATGTATTTGGGTTCTTTCCAAACTTCCTTTTGTGGTTGAGTTCTAGCTTTAGAGCATTGTGGTCTGAAAATATGCAGGGAATGATCCCAATCTTTTGATACCGGTTGAGTCCTGATTTAGGACCGAGGATGTGATCTATTCTGGAGAATGTTCCATGTGCACTAGAGAAGAATGTGTATTCTGTTGCTTTGGGATGAAATATTCTGAATATATCTGTGATGTCCATCTGGTCCAGTGTGTCGTTTAAGGCCTTTATTTCCTTGCTGATCTTTTGCTTGGATGATCTGTCCATTTCAGTGAGGGGAGTGTTAAAGTCCCCTACTATTATTGTATTGTTGTTGATGTGTTTCTTTGATTTTGTTGTTAATTGGTTTATATAGTTGGCTGCTCCCACGTTGGGGGCATAGATATTTAAAATTGTTAGATCTTCTTGTTGGACAGACCCTTTGAGTATGATATAGTGTCCTTCCTCATCTCTTATTATAGTCTTTGGCTTAAAATCTAATTGATCTGATATAAGGATTGCCACTCCTGCTTTCTTCTGATGTCCATTAGCATGGTAAATTCTTTTCCACCCCCTCACTTTAAATCTGGAGGTGTCTTCGGGCTTAAAATGAGTTTCTTGGAGGCAACATATAGATGGGTTTTGTTTTTTTATCCATTCTGATACCCTGTGCCTTTTGACAGGGGCATTTAGCCCATTAACATTCAGGGTAACTATTGAGAGATATGAATTTAGTGCCATTGTATTGCCTGTAAGTTGACTGTTACTGTATATGGTCTCTGTTCCTTTCTGATCTACCACTTGTAGGCTCTCTCTTTGCTTAGAGGACCCCTTTCAATATTTCCTGTAGAGCTGGTTTGGTATTTGCAAATTCTTTCAGTTTTTGTTTGTCCTGGAAGCTTTTAATCTCTCCTTCTATTTTCAATGATAGCCTAGCTGGATATAATATTCTTGGCTGCATGTTTTTCTCGTTTAGTGCTCTGAAAATATCATGCCAGCTCTTTCTGGCCTGCCAGGTCTCTGTGGATAAGTCAGCTGCCAATCTAATATTTTTACCATTGTATGTTACAGACTTCTTTTCCCGGGCTGCTTTCAGGATTTTCTCTTTGTCACTGAGACTTGTAAATTTTACTATTAGGTGACGGGGTGTGGGCCTATTCCTATTGATTTTGAGGGGCGTTCTCTGAACCTCCTGAATTTTGATGCTCGTTCCCTTTGCCATATTGTGGAAATTCTCCCCAATAATTCTCTCCAGTATACCTTCTGCTCCCCTCTCTCTTTCTTCTTCTTCTGGAATCCCAATTATTCTAATGTTGTTTCATCTTATGGTGTCACTTATCTCTCGAATTCTCCCCTCGTGGTCCAGTAGCTGTTTGTCCCTCTTTTGCTCAGCTTCTTTATTCTCTGTCATTTGGTCTTCTATATCACTAATTCTTTCTTCTGCCTCATTTATCCTAGCAGTGAGAGCCTCCATTTTTGATTGCACTTCATTAATAGCTTTTTTAATTTCAACTTGGTTAGATTTTAGTTCTTTTATTTCTCCAGAAAGGGCTTTTATATCTCTCGAGAGGGTTTCTCTAATATCTTCCATGCCTTTTTCGAGCCCGGCTAGAACCTTGAGAATTGTCATTCTGAACTCTAGATCTGACATATTACCAATGTCTGTATTGATTAGGTCCCTAGCCTTCGGTACTGCCTCTTGTTCTTTTTTTTGTGTTGAATTTTTCCGTCTTGTCATTTTGTCCAGATAAGAGTATATGAAGGGGCAAGTAAAATACTAAAAGGGTGGCAACAACCCCAGGAAAAAATGCTTTAACCAAATTAGAAGAGATCCAAAATCGTGAGGGGGGAGAAAGGGGATAAAAAGAAGTTCAAAAAGGAAGAAAGAAAAAAAAAGAAAAAAGAAAAAAAAAAAAGAAAGAAAAAAGAAAAGAAAAGAATTAAAAAATAAAAAAAAAAATGGAAAACACCTAAGAAAAATGTGAAAAAGAAAAAATATATATATTAGATAAACTAGTAAAAAATCGTTAAAAAAGAAAAAGGTAACAGTTAAAAAAAAAAAAAAATTTTACCCGAAGGCGAGAAAAAAAAAAAAAACAACAAATGAAAAAGAAAAAAATTAAATTAACTGCAAGACTAAAAAAAAAATCACAGGGAAAAAGCTATGAGTCCCGTGCTTGGCTTTCTCCTCCTCTGGAATTCTGCTGCTCTCCTTGGTATTGAAACCGCACTCCTTGGTAGGTGAACTTGGTCTCCGCTGGATTTCTTGTTGATCTTCTGGGGGAGGGGCCTGTTGTAGTGATTCTCAAGTGTCTTTGCCCCAGGCGGAATTACACCGCCCTTACCCGGGGCCGGGGTGAGTAATCCGCTCGGGTTTGCTTTCAGGAGCTTTTGTTCCCTGAGTGCTTTCCGTAGAGTTCTGGAGGACGGGAATACAAATGGCGGCCTCCTGGTCTCCGGCCCGGAGGAGCCGAGAGCCCAGGGCCGCACTCCTCAGTGTGCCCTCAGAGAACAGCGCCCAGTTACTCCCGTCTGCCTGACCTCCGGCCGCGCTCCGAGCTCACCGAGCCTGCGACCGGTTCAAGGTAACACCGAGCTATGAGCTTACTGTCGGCTCTGTCTCTGTAGCCGGCTTTCCCTTTCCAATACCCGCAAGGTCTGTGACACTCAGACACCCCTGATCCTTCTGTGACCCTGCGGGACCTGAGGCCACGCTGAACCCGCGTGGGCTTTGCCCCGGTTTAGCCTCTGGAGCAATGTCCCTCAGCGGAACAGACTTTTAAAAGTCCTGATTTTGTGCACCGTTGCTCCGCCGCTTGCCGGGAGCCGGCCCCTCCCCCCGGGGTCTATCTTCCCGTCTCTTTGGATTCACTTCTCCGCCGGTCCTACCTTTCAGAAAGTGGTTGTTTTTCTGTTTCCAGAATTGCTGTTCTTCTTCTCTTCGATCTGCCGATGGATTTTCAGGTGTTTGCAATCTTTAGATAAGCTATCTAGCTGATCTCCAGCTAGCTGAAGCAGTCTCAGCCTGCTACTTCTCCGCCATCTTGACTCCTCTATTAAAATTTTTTTTAATTAAATAACACTTAAAATAATATGGTACTGGCACTAGAAAAGACAAATGTCTTTTGACATTTTGAGTACCTGCCATCTGGAAGATACTGTGCTAAGTGTAGGAGATACATGTAGAAATGAAAAGCATGCATGATCCAAACTTACAGAGCTGGAGAGGAAAATGGAAGATACAGACAAATGATCATGAAATTACAATACAATATGTTAAATATCATAATAGGGGAAATATTACATTTTAAGAGAGCTTATGGAGGATGTATAACCCAGATTCAGAAAGAAGAAATGTTGGAAGAATACTTTTTGGAAGTCTTTTTGGAAGAAAACTTATTTATTCTGAGAGCTGAGGATAAGTGCAAGTTATTCTGGTGAAGGTGGATTCTGGTGCTGAGACAGCCTGTTGGCAGATAGAGATATAATTCTGAAGCTTACAAACAATTAAGAATTGCATACTTGAGAAAGAGGTAACAAAAAAATTCTTAAGAAGAAACTTTTGCATCTTGAGTTGCCAAAGAAAATCCAAGAGAGTGTACTGCATCTAAAACCAAAGGGGGCGCCAAGGTGGCTCAGTCAGTTAAGCTTCTGCCTTTAGCTCAAGTCATGATCCCAGAGTCCTGGGATCAAGCCCATGTCTGGCTCCCTGATTGGGAGGGGAGAGAGTCTGCTTCTCCCTCTCCCTCTGCCCTTTCTCCCCACTCATGCTCTCTCTCTCTCTTTGTCAAATAAATTAAAAAAAAAAATGCTTTAAAAAAAAAAAACTAAAGGGAAAAAATCAATGGTAAATTTGTTCACAAGCAGAAAATAATACTGAAAATCAGAAGGATAAGTGAAAAAAAAGTGTTATTCAGAACAATAAGAAGAACAGTGGTGCCTTGGGAATAGTGATTCCAGTGAAATGATGGGGGTGGAAGAAGAGATTACAGCAGACGGAGAAGAGAAACTTATGTGAGGACGTGAAGGTAAAGAATGCTGACATATATATTCAAGAAGATTTTCTATAAAAGGAAAGCAAAATGGCAGTGGGGAGATCACAAAGCGACTTGAATCCAAGAGACAGTTTTAAGGAGGGAGAGATTTGGGGAGGAGCAATAGAAAGAGCAGTAGGGAAAGAGCAGTAGAAAAATGGATATCTGGAATAGGTAAATTGAGAGTAATCCATTGAATGACAGGGAAAGGGAGGATTAGATAGGTCTACAGTAAGGTTGGGGAAATAAATTTTGTACCTGAATGACACTACTTCAGAGAAAGAAAAAAGAAAATGTTGGGTCAGGCGGGCAGAGGGGGGGAGTAGGGAATTTTGTGGATTAATTCTTATTTTAATTTTATTGTTAAAGAAGAGATCACATTATCTGTCAAATAACCAAGAAAATTGAAAGTTGAAGAAAATAGAGTGAATATTATTATTTAACTAGCTGCACTTTTGTATATTACTTTTCATTCTAGAAGAGCTCTGCTGACTTCAGCAAATCTGATACCCTAAAGTATAAACTCTCTCTCTCTCTCTAGAGTGAGAGAGTGGGAGAGAAAACGTGTGGGTGTACGCACAAGATGGAGGGGGAGCGGGGGTAGAGGGAGAGAGAGAATCCTAAGCAGGCTCCACATTAAGCAGGGAGTCCTAACATGGTCCTTGATCTCATAACTGGGAGATCATGACTTGAGCTGAAATCAAGAGTCAGGTGTTTAGCCAACTGAGACACCCAGTTGTCCCTAAAATCTATTTCTATTTAGGGCTTATAATGCCATATTTTATTACTTTGTAAATCGTGCTGAGAGATTAAATCTAGAATAATGGATTATGCTTCAGTTTCCCCCCCCCCCCATAATATTTGTTTTCAGGACATGTAAAAGTGTTCTGATAATGTAGTATAGATTATTTCAAAAGTTGCTAGAGAAGTCCTGAAACAACAGCTGTTTGACACACTTTAACATCCATTGATCTTTCAAAAACTGCAACAAATGGCTTATCTTGAATGCACTTTGGGGAACAATGTGATATTTACAGTTAAAAGCATTATACATCCATATGTATAATTCATAAACTAGTGATTATTTAAAGCCCAGAACTCTACTGATTGATAGTTTTTGCTTTCAACTGCCATTACTTTGATGCTTCTAATGACTTTTTCTCTACACAACTCTGGTGCTGCCTTCTATTACATGAAGCTCCTCTACAAATTGACACCAGATTTATTGGAACCTGATAGAAAAAAGCAAGATAACTTGGTGGTCAAACTATAGACTCTGAAACCGGAGAGTTTGAATTCTGATCTTAGTTCTGTAATGCACTAGCTATGTAACCCTGGAAAGTTTTATATCTTTTTTATACCCCATTCTCATCTAAAAATTAGACTACTCACCGTGTATTTATTATGAATTTTTGTGAGGAATATAGTAAGTAGTGTATGCAAATACTGAATAACTATTAACCAAGCAGGAAGTTATTTCTTCTGTTTTGCTTTATTTTATGTTTTTATTAATTGAGGTATAATTTGGGTTCAGGAAAATACATGAATCTTAAAGTGTACACCTTGACAGATTTTATAATGTGCACATGCATGAAACCAACACCCACATGAAGCTCTATTATATTTCCATATGCAAAAGAGTTCCTTTGTCTTCCTTTGCCCCTCCCCTGCTTTCCTGAGATAACTACTATGCTGATTCTATCACCATGATTTATTTTTTTCTGTTTTTAAATTGATGTAACTGGAATCATCTTTGACTTTGTGACTGTCTTCTTTAATTCAACATGAAGTTTTTAAGATTCATCAGGTTAATTTATGTACTAGTAAGTTTGCTTTCTTCTTTTTGTTGTGTAATAACTATTACATGGTTACACCAACATTTTAAAAATTCAATTGTCTCCCAATGACATATTTAAATTAGACTTTTCTTAACCCATTACTTCCAGCGCTTGAATACTTTTCTTCATGCTAATATAAAATGTAACTGGTTATTATTTTTTAAAAGGTGTAGAAAAATCACTTAGCCAGGGAAAATAATGACCATAATTTTTGTTTGCTCCTTTGACATAGAAGACATATAACTAGAGTTTTTAGAAAATATAACAGCCTAAATTAATACAACAGAAACATAAGAAAACATGAAAGAATTTTTGAGTTATTTTGTTGTTTTTGAACCTCACAGAAGTGGGTGGTCCTTATACAGAGCAAACAGAAAGCAAATCTTTACAGACCGCATTATAGTGTGATTAAGAGAATAGACATTACTCTCTTCTTTATCTGTAAGTCCACAAACGCAGGGAATGAATCATTGATTCCTTGAGCTCAGAACTCCCAGTCTTCTATATTCTTGGGTGTTATCATTGCAAATACCAGCTATTGAGGATTCTGTAACACCTATAACCAGGAAAAAAGACCAAAATGTCATATTTTTTTTCCCATCTTTAACGAAAACCACAGCAATATGCTTTTTCTTTTTTTGGCCCATTTTTTTTTTCTTTAGACTACAGTGATTTTATCAGTAGCTACTAAACTAATGCCTAAAACTTCAATATCCACGATTACCTTGTTCATGCTGCTCTTTACCTCTAAGTTAACAAAGATGATTGGCATCTAATTTTCTATGTCCGTTGATTCCCTTCGTTGTAGTGTCTCAAAAGGTGAAGCTACTTATCAATCTACAAGCATCCTAAATGACTCTAAATTGTGTTCTGTAATGTCATAAGGGCAACATGTTTGCTCTATGAAATTACTAGTGACAGTTGCTGAGGAAAGCAATGTGGTGAGATAATTAAAAATGCACCTGTGATCATATTATCAATAAAAATTAAAGTGGTGTGTCTCTGATGACTCTCTCTGCTGTCATGTTCTGTGCATGAATTCTAAGACAAAGAGGCATTCGTTGTGCTACAATGCTTTTTAGAGGATGGTTCTTACTTGATATTGATATATTAGGAAGCATTTAGTCATACTGAGTAAATGCAGATTTTTTTTTCCTTATCAGAGAAATACAGGCTGTAAAAGCATTTTTTAAGTGGAGAAAAATTCAACTTGTAAATATACAGTTTGCAAATTATTCTACTGACTTAAGAAACGATTTAAAAGAGAGTGGGGTCCAAATTTCAGAGGCATTTGACAGTTGAAATTCCTTACAGAGTAGAAGAGTAACATTTTTTTTTTTTTTCGAAATAAGTGCAGCACAGTTGGTTAAATTTACCCTCAACAAAGATATAGGAGGAGGGAAGACACATGCTATTGGAGCATGTCCTAAGGAGCTGCCCTTATTTTATCTTCACAGTCTTAATGATTTTACATAGATATTTGAATTTTCTACTTACGAACAAACATGCTAAGAATTACAGATGGGCAACTTATGCCTGATTGGACGTATTTCCATTTAAAATTGTAGCTTATGCCCTCAGAAGAAAAGAATTGGCAATAAATATTTCAACTTTTGTCCTATTTATATCTCTGTCCCAACCTAAAGCTTTTTTACTCGTGTGCTTCTTAAACTTTCCCCTTCCCAGACCAACATTCCCTCTACTCAAGCATTTGGGCAATGAAAGAGAAGAACATGCTGCAAATTCTCCAAAAGGGAACTGTCCCTGGGATACTCTAGAGCCATGTGTACATGCTGGGTGGGGGCTACTATGGCACCAAGAGAAGGCATGCAGGAGGAACCAAGGTTGACAAGAATGAGAGCCTCTTAGAAGAACTGAGTTATCAAATGACAATAGATATGGAATTTTAATAAGATTTCTTGTGTGTCATGTACCTCGACACACTTAAATAGTTGAGGAGAAACTGAATGAAACTTAAAATGACTATTTAAACTGAGTAACTGTAAATATGAAACCTCTTCCAACCTGGGATTCTGGGGTCATGGTATTCTAAGCATTATTTTGATCAAACACAGCTATTCTTTTGTTTGCTTCTTAGTCTTTAAACATTTTATTGTATGAAAATATTGACTGAGACATTTCTGTTATGATGAAAGTGAGACCTTGAATTTGTATGTGATGATTGAGGCAAACTTTATTGATGACTATTAGTTGTATCTATTAGGATCATTGGGTTGCAGAAAACACAATGAAAATTAAATCAAACAATGAAAAGTATGTTTACATATAACTGCATGGACGGGGCTGTTGTGTTTCAGGTGTGGTTGAATCAGAGGTCAAAGTCTGTGTTTCTGTGATTCCCATGGCCCACTCTCTTCTGCTGACTAGGTGTAGAGGGGGCAAGAATAGAACTGAGCACCAGGCCCCATTATGACTTGTGTGGGCCTAGTCATTTTGTACTGTGGAGCCTTTTCTCTATGTACACTAAAAATTATATTACAACTGACTTTGTATAAAAATGAATGTCAAACTGGTTTATTTTTATATATTTATTATTATGTTCAATGTTTCTTCTGATTTTTGAAGAAATAAAATTGGAACTCTTTGTGTAACTCTAAATGTATTGTTGGCCCTAAGCACTATGCTACTACAATGCCCCTACCTACTCCACCTAACATGTAAATTAACCTGGCTAAACAAAACAGATAGTTTTTGCTGTTTTTTCACATAATCTTCAAAATATTTCTATGATGGAAGTGTTTCCATCCATTCCATGACGAGAAAAGTATGGATCAACTACACTAATTAAATTGTTTGAAACACAAGTAATGATAATTTTGAGAGTTAAGAATGAAATATACCTGTGTTGGACTATGATACTTTCTTGACCAAGTTCAAATTTTTTTCTTGGTAGTATATATTTAAAATCTTCTATTATCTTCTTTACTGTCTACTGACCACTTTTCCCACTGTCCTGTCTTACATTTCATGCTTCACTATTTAAACGAATCCTGTCATCATCGTCTTCATTATCATGGAAGTGTGTACTAAGTACATATTCAATTTTTTTTAAAGATTTTTATTTATTTATTTGATAGAGAGAGATCACAAGTAGGCAGAGAGGCCGGAAGAGAGAGAGAGGGGGAAGCAGGGTCCCCGCTGAGCAGAGAGCCCAATGTGGGGCTCAATCCAGGACCCTGAGATCATGACCTGAGCTGAAGGCAGAGGCTTAAACCACTGAGCCACCCAGGCGCCCCCATATTCAATTTTTATACCAATTTATTTACTCTTTAAAATAAAATCTGTCAGGTAGACATTACTATACGTCTTTGAGAGGTAAGACACCAAGGCCCAGAGAAATATAAAAACTTGCCCAAGTTGACTCAGGGATCAAGTATTAGACTCCAAGAATGACATACAAAGGAAGCCTGAAGATATCGTGAATAATCTTCTATTCTAACACCTAACAGTCTTTTCTCTTCTTGAGTGTTGTATCACAGTCTGTACCACATGTTTTAGAATTTCAGCATATGCTTTTTGTTTTTCTCTAGTTATTGATGGATGTTAATCTTGTCTCTTGAATGAGACGATTAACATCTTGAAGACAGGTTGATATTCTATGCCATAGCACTATGTATACTACAAGCACATGGCATATATTTCTATGTATTATACAGAATGTCTTCCTTGAATAACATATATCACTACAGCTGGAGCGATGTAGGAAATTATGAAAAGTAAAAGGAAGCACTGCAAATATCATGGCCTGGCATATTTCTAATCTGCAATGAATCTTTTATTATGTCCTGAGATCTGAAAGAAAATTCTTTTAAATTTGAAAAGGAACTTATATTTCAAATATACTTTCAGTTTTAATGGAGTCTATGTTTTCCTTTGAGAGGACAATTTTAGCTTTTCTCCCTCATGAGCAACATCTCAAGCAGAAAAACTTAAAAGAGAAAATATACTTATTGTATTGTCAGCATAAGATTTAAGAAAAGTGTGAATACCACCAATCACCGTCTCCTTCACTATCAACAGAATGATTCACATTTTATTCATGCACCCTTGAACTGATGGATTTAATCTCTGAAGCATATGAATGTCCTTACTCTCTCAATGTGCACAGGAATAAATTCTGTGGGCAATACCTTCATGGCATTTTTGATAGCAAAATTCTGTGGTAGGACAATTGATCCCACATTCTTTTGCCATCAAACTTTATCATTATTTTTGCTCATGAAAGGATAAATAATTATCTTTGTTGCAGTCCATGGTATGGCAGGTTTTTGAGGAGCCTGTCAGATTTACTATCATTGTTTATATAGGTCTATACCAAGTATCTGTTCAGTATCGTCAATTTGTTGAATTCTTCAGTGGTCTTTATGAGAAGATTTACACTATATTTACTTGTGTTTAAAACTACAGTGTTTTCCAAATAATTTGTTCTCTTTCTAAAGAGAACAAATGAGGGAATTCAGTAGTTTTATTTTCAACTTTGCCACTCATTCAGTACTTAAGGCTTTCAATCCATAAAACAAGAATAATTACCATCTTTTGTTACCAATCAAATAATCTCTGTTCTTTGGAAGACCTATGTATAATAGTGTTGGCCCATGTTTGAGTTCTAAATAGACAAAGTGAATTAACTAAATTTACTGGAGCATTTTTACCACTTATAAATTTGGCATAGCAATACTGCTTACCTCTTGATGGTGACAGAGAATTAAATAACATCATGTTTGTAAAGTCAAGGGTTCAATAAATGGTAACTATTATTTGGAAATGATTCTGAGTTAGCTTTCATAAAATCCACTAAAAACATGAGTATTTTTTAAATCAGTTATCACATTTTATTAAAGGATTGAAAAGTTTTGATTAGCTCTTCTGAAAATAGAGATGAAATGTGCTAGAAATGTTTCATGATACTAAATGTGAAAGGGATGTGTGTGTGTGTGTGTGTGACAGTTACTTGTTTATTTCCCCCTATAAGGACTATTTTAGGATGATAAAAAATGAGTAGTCCTCTCAAGAGGAGAAATATTTTAAAGACATTGAGCATAATACACATTCCCACAGAAAAAAGCCTAAGGAAAAATACAGACCTAGGAACCATTGTGTGAATATTTTCCGTGACTCCAAAAAGGCACATCAAACTAGCCTGTGTCTTTATATCTCATGATATAATTATCTTTCAGATTTTAGGTTGTATTTACTATGACAGACCAGGAGTTAAAAAATAATCATTCTCACTGTATGGAAAAATGGATCACAGATGAACTGCTTAAGCAAATATCAGATAGAATTTACCTGCAATTTTGGTTTACTTCTAGTAGAGGCAAAATCCTGAAGATTACATTCAAGCATCATCTTTATTTCACAACAACAATAACAACAACAAAACACATGTGAACTGTTTTTTTTAATCTTTTTTAATATTTCAGAGCATAGCATAGCATTTTCAAAAAGATATTAGTCAGTAGTCTATAAACAACATGTGTTGTCATTAACTCTTAAGAAATGGTTAACTATTTGGGGTGAGAGAATAAAGATGGGGTAGGAAATTAACTGTCAGACTTGAATTTAAGACAAGATCCATTGTTCACTAGCTGTATGACCTTGGACAATGTACATAGCCAGTCTGTCTCAGTTTCTCATTTTCAAAATGGAAGTTTGTTACAAGAATTAGAGATAATGCAAGCAAAGTACTTAGCACTATGCCTGACATATAACATGGGGTTAATGAATGATAAATGACATTGTTTTGGTTTTTATTATTGTTGTTATTAAGCTATTAACCTCTCAGAATGTCAGAATCCAAGATCTTAAAGGCATTTCCAGAACTGAGAAGGTGCTCTTCTTTTACTCCTTTCTTATTGCCTGGAGTCATTTAACCTTGATTAATCATTGGTGCCCTCTTTGTTACACATGCAGTTAATCTATAGAGTAAATCTCATCAATATTAGGAAGCCCCGACACAAAGGTCTTGACTGTCCAAGTTAAGTAGTTTACTCACTGCTAAGGCCACCACAGGTCTAAAGGTTATTTACATATAACCCAAGAATGAAATCTAAAAATTTCTGAAACAATGGAAACAAACACAAATCTAAATTTTTTTAAGAAGGTAAATTTTTTACCTGATACAAATGTGGTACGAAGGTAAATGTTATGTTTCTATTACTGTGTTATTAATTTTTTGGACTAGCAATTATCAAACTTTTAAGAAATTACACAAATCGATCCTCACATAATTTTCTTAGTACTATTATAGAAGAGGTTATAAAATCCAACTTGATAATCACTGAAGACTGAACAACATCCATCCACTTCTTCTAAGGTTTATTTCTGGAGCAATTTTTTTTGAACACATCTGTAATGAAAATGTGCAGCTCTAGTAGCATCCCTTCCACAGTCTTCATTCGCTTCCTCATATTCTTTGCTCTACACAGTATGTGACCAAAATAATTTTGTGGGTGGTGTTGTTATTATGGTTATTATTATTCTGGTAGTGAGAAACAAAGATATGTTTCAGCTTCTGGTAGATCATTATACAATGCCAGTGCTTTCACTTACTAATCATTGTCCTACTTGTTTTGGGCCTCTGTCCACTCAACTTTGGAATGAAGATGAAAAACACCTGCCTTACATCATTGATAAAATAGTAAAGGGAATGGTCCATGAAAATGAACTTGTGGAGAAATAAAATCTTAACCCCCTGTTGCTTTCCCTCTGAGTGGGATAATCATACCAACTCTTCTGCCTGAGATAGACTCTGTTTATCCTTATTGTCACGGCATAAGTGTAACTCCTCCTTTTACCCTCTAAAAGTGCCAGTGAGTAAGATAAATTATATATGGATTCTGCCTATGAGGCTCATGGGAATCCTCAGAAACTGCTTAAAATCTCAACATAGGTTATATCCTCATAGACCTGTTCCTACTCCATGGTTTGAGGTAAGCACATATCATAACCAGAGGTAGTGGTTGGTGGTGAGTATTTACATTTGACTGACAATTTACTGAGGAATAATTTGGCGTAGTGGATAAAATGAAAACTTGACTCCTGGGTTCAAATACTATGTCTTCCAATAATCTACATTCTTGAAACATTCACCCAATCACTCACATAAAAACTGCAGGTAAACAATATCTTTCTTGCATTACCACTACTGCTTAGAAATAATAAATAATGATAAAAAGAATCATTAGTTATAATGATTTATTACATACTTCTTACATAAATTGCCAAATTCTCATCTGTAGACTGATTACTATGAACAAAACAGTTATATGTAGGGAAAAATGCAACATTCTTACACATGTATTATATTCTAGAGGCTGCATAGTAGAAATGAGGAAAACAAAGATAAATGCATTCTGCTCCTCGCTATCAATGAGCTTCCTATCAAGCTGACAGAACCAATGTGTAAACTACAAGGAAGTCTATTTAACTATTCCCTGCCCTCAGTTATTCCCTTAACACATCACTTTATTAATTTTCTCCACAAAACTGATTATAGTCCTCCATTATCCTGTTTGTTTATTCATTTCATTGTATATTGCCACTCTTACTCTCTACTACCTCTAAGAACAGGCCCCTGGCTCGACTTGTTCAGATCATGTAATTCACAATTTTAAAAGACAAAAGGAACAGAGTAAACAAAATATTTTCTTGATGGTCTTCAATTTTCTCAAGATTTTTTTAAAAACTATATATGGAATGAATTTATGCCTCATGAAGAATGAGGAAATGGACACATTAGGAGTTAATAGATCATTGGAAATACTATTCTGAGTGCTAACAAATTTGGGGTAATCCTCTGTCCATTGTTTCATTGAAAGATGAAAGATTTAGATATTTCCAAGTTATTCCATTGTTTTAATTATAGTTCTAATATGCATAGATTTCCCTTTTAATGTATTAGTATGGGGCACCTGGGTAGCTCAGTTAGTTAAGCATCTGCCTTCAGCTCAGGTCATCTCAGGGTCCTGGGATCCAGCCCCACATAGGGCTCTCTGCTCGATGGGGAGCCTGCTTTCTGCCTTTCGGCTTGCTTATGCTCTCTCATTTGCTCTCTCTCTCTCAAATAAATAAATAAAATCTTTTTTAAAAATTGTGTATTAGTAGGTATAATAAATCGTCAGTGGACTCTGTTTCCCTCTAATATACTGGAATTTCACAAACATGTCACTTCATGAAATTACTCTGCTTTAACATGTATGAAACTACCACTATGGAAAGTAGCACTATATGTGCAGTGTAGGAGAAAGTCCTTATAGGGCAATATGTTTTCCTTCATCTTCATCAAACGAACCTGGAATGTGTGCTGAAATTTCAGATTCCCAAGTCTTACCCATGACATAGTGACCCCAAGTCTTCATAGAACATTAGAATAATAATTTTAAACAATGAAATATTCTAATGATATTATTCTAATGAATAGTCTAATGAAAACCAACATTTGGGAATTATTTGTCCAGAACCTAACAAGTCAAAGGTATCTTGAGAAATGGAGGTAACATACCCACCATTTTGTGCAACTGAGCATAAATCTAACACAGAGGTGGGCAAGACTAGGAGAGGGAGAGATAAAGATTGAATCCTGATAACATTGTTTGATCCCTTAATCCAGCATGTGTGAAACTAGCACTATTCTGAGAGTTATAAGTCAACAAAAATCTACCTTTGCTTGTTCTAATTGCAAATGTCTCTGCTAATGCAGACTTTTGGTCAATATCTTTCACAGAAGCTGATCTTCCTAGAGAGATTTGCAAAAAGAGCAAGTCTATACAGGTTATTTATGGTCATTCTGTCTTACTGATCACTGACTTTCTGATACTTGTTTTGGATGATCACTCTTCATCCACATTAAATATTAAAGTTTTTAAAAAATATTTTGAGTGTCAATCCTAATTAATTGCAAGTTTTATATTATTATAGCTATTGCTATCTTTTCTGGTGACTGAGAAAGTGAATTAATCAATATATTTTATTATGTAATGGTAATATTTGGGACATGTGTTAAAGAAATCATTGTCTGACGTAAGTTGATGGAATCACCTCTGAAATATTTTAGAGTCTTGAAAACAAACAAACAAAAACCTTCATATTTAATCTATATTGGCTGGTCTAACTGTTTTCTTAAAAGTGAAAGGATGGACAAATGAGCTGAAAAATCCCCTTTAAGCTTAAAACTTCCAAGATTCTAAACTGATTAGGAGCTTTTGAACTAAAAAAAATAAAATTCTAATAGAGTAAGATGGAGTTGTTTTGCAGGAGTGTGTAAAATGATGTGTAGTACCTGCTTTACAGTGATAATTGGTCACTGCAAGCATTATTCAATTTTATGGATCATTATTGAAATTAACATGAAATGTACCAAATATATTTTTCCCCCAAACTTTGTGAAACCTTGTGGAAATCTGCGCACTGAGTAATGAATATTGGTCATCTCACAAGTGTGAGATTGAAAGTGGTTAGAGGTTAAAGTAAGGATAGAATATCATGTTTTTAAAATACCTATATATTATTTAACTTGCAAAGAGACACGTACTTTTCTAATTAAAATGTTGAAGTAAGGTAGCAAATTTAAGTTAAAATCTAAGTACCGTCCTATATCTGTCAGTATATCAGATAATTACATAAAATATTTGATACATAAATATGTCAGTGATCTACATTTTATGAATGGAATTTTCTGGTAATTGTACTATGCTTATCATTTATAAGAAACATGATTTTAGATATAAAACTGTGATAAAAATATCATTAAAGTATAAATCTTAAGACATATTTGTCCCTTTAAAACATGAAACATGACAATTTAAATGCTTAACACTAAAAATGTGCCTGCCATAATGCTGTCTAACTGAATCTCATTTTTGCATGAAATATAATTTGTGAGTATCTAAAGTGTTCTCCAATTAGACTAAAAGTTTGCTGAAGAAAAAAATGAAATGGTTCAAATGCATTGAATTTTTCAAAATAGGTACATGGAAATAATATATTTCTTACAGTGGAATTTTAAAGTCAGAATCTAATGGGATTAAAAAGCTTGGTCAGACATATAAGGACGTAATAAGGGCAATTGTAAAATATAACAATTTTGACATTTCTTTTTTGTTGTGCCTCTTTTATTTAAGTAATGTATTATTTAATATTCATTTAAAGGAGTCTTATTGATTTAGGTAAATGTCAACAATTTGATTTATTATTAAAAATTGATGTTTTATGATTCTGGTTGTCATCATTGAAATATGATTGGTTTGTGGAGTGCTCCATAAGAAGTTCTCCTTTTGCCATTGTCACTACTAGTCCATGAATAGCTCAGGTAAAGGAGAGATCCAATTGTCCCAGTTAGCCTTTATAATATAAATATCATAGGTATGCCTATATATACATGTGTGTTGGCTGAAGTATATATATATATATCTGTATATATATATCTATATATAGTCAATTTGCAAATTAAAACACATGGCAATGACATATTACTTTTCAACTATGTGAGCAAGGAAGGATTAAAAAATACAGACACTGAAGCTCAAAGGACTTAATGCTTTAAATGTTATATATTTATTAATCCTCCTGTTAGACTCCAAGACTCCAATATTACATATTACCATATTTCACATGGTAATAGATGACTGTACCCATCTGAATTCTGGTCATACAAAAAAGATCCAGATGCTGTAGTCTAAACTCCTATCCCACCAATCATTTATGACAGAAGAATAACCTTTTCACATTAAATCTATACAGTTTGATCTTGCCTAATTGTAAACTTCCCCTCATGAACTATTTAGCTATTTGAGACAGCATGGCACCTTCACATTGATTCTAGTCCCTCGACACTAATGATGAATGAGACTTTTGTTGCATCTATTTCCAATTCCTATCTCCCGAATACCAACACAATCTATACAGCAATTTACTAAGGGAGTGGAGAATGTAGCCATACCCTGTTCTTCTTTTATTTAAATGAAAATTGCGGTTAATATAGTTCCACTTTAATCAACACGGAATCAAATCTTTGGAACAGAGAACAGCTTTCTTGAGTCAAAATGAGTATCTTCTTTTCCACTACACAAATAATGTTCGAAAAAACTTCCCTTTCAACTCTATCATTTGATTAAAACAAATTCTACTTTAGCATCTGTAACTAATAAAAGCTTTAAATTATATTTAATGTTTTTAAGGAACTCAAATTTTGTGCCATGAACCTTAGCGGACATATGCCACCACTATATTTGATTTTTCATTATATCCAAAGCACCTAATCAAGTCAACTTACATATAACAAAGCATAATGAAAGGAGATAGTCTTCCTTTCAGCAGCTTAGACTGAGAGTTAAGCATGTAAAAATCTTAAAAAGGAAACCTAAATAAGTTAACACCAACTTCACATTTTTCTCTACTGTGCATCAACTATGATATTTAGTGAAATAGAACTTTATTCAAACTAGTTACCAGCAATCAAAACACCTTTACCTCTATTATCAATGAACCACTTCTTTTTTTACCGTACACTATCATTTGGTATAGGAAATAGAGTTATAAACCATCACTTGGTAGAGAACTTCTGCCTCAAGCTCCTGAGCTTTTTCATCCACAAGACATCTTTTTAGTACTAACTAAACCTGCCATGCAATAGTCAGTTAGCAATTTTGAAAACTCTGACCTCTGAGTGTCTGAGAAATATTGGCAGTCTTATGCTTTAGATCATGGTGCCTAAGAAGACAATAGAGTTTCAGTTTCTTTCTAAATCAACACTGCCCAGTAGAAAATGCAAGTCATGAGTATAATATAATTTTCTGGTAGCTACATGTAAGAAAGTAAAAAGAAGTGTACGACATTAACTTATTGCAATGTATCCAGTATATTATGATTTTGACTTCTACATTATATTTTAAGATACTAATAAGATTTTTTTCATGCTAAGTCTTCCAAGTGTGTTGTGTATTTCACACTTTTAATACATCTTAATTTGAGCCAGATATTTTAAGTGGTAAATAGTAACACATGCAGCTCTTAATTGTGTAACACTATTACGATGAACTCATGAGCAACTATTCGATGAATGAAGGGTAATGTTCCCCATGAGACTTTGACGTAACACTTTTGTGGGGATATTTCACTCCAGATACAAATGACAATATGTTCTAGCTCTCAGGTGTATTGTAGATCCAAAAGTTAGAAAAATGACAAACTTAAACATGAATATGAGTCTCGAGGATAAGCTTCCCAACATGCCTTTCTCTGAAAAAAAATAAAAATGAAAACTTAAATTCAGAAATATAGACAAATCTTCTTTCAATATATGTGGAAACTAAAATATATATTTATTAAACAAATCTATGAGTTAAGAAAAATTTAATTAAAAATTCCTGTTATTTTGAACTAAAGAAAAACAAAAACACTGGGGCTATACACCCAAACAATTGTTAGAAGGAAATATATTAGCTAAATTCATGCTTAGAAAATAAAAAAACTGATTATTAACCTATATATCCTGTTAAAGTTAGAAAAATAATAATAGCATAAGACTAAAGAAGGATGAAAGCAAGAAATAACAAAAACCTACAGATAAGGATGAAGAGAAAAGATAATTCATGCACATATAAATATGTTTGTGTATATGGGTACAGTTATAGGTCTGCATACATCTATACACAGAAATAACTGTATATATAGTAGAGATTATTTTTTGAAATACAAGAAAATATTATAAACCAGTTTTAGTCAACATACTTGAAATCTTAGAAGAAATGAAATTGCTAAGTACACTTAAATTTTTGGAAGTGATTACAGAAAAATAATCAACATTGTTGCAGAAAATAATTTGGGTAGCTTATCATTTTATATATACTGCAATATTTGTATTATATATTTAGATATATATTTTATATATTTTCCATATTTGATAGTAAAATTGGACCATTACAGAAAAATAAAAAATATAGGCCAAGCTTTCTCATATATATATATATATATATACACACACACACACACACACACACACACACAAATATATATACACATACATATGTATATATATATATATATATAAAGTTTTAATTAAAAAATTGCCTTACCGAGGCACCTGGGTAGCTCTGTCGGTTAAGCATCTACCTTCAGCTCAGGTCATGATTGATCCCAGGTTTCTGGGATGAACCCAATGTCAGGCTCTCTGCTCAGTGGGGAGCCTGCTTCTCCTTCTCACTCTACCTGCCTCTTCTCCTGGTTGGTGGTACTCATGCGTGCACTCTCTCATGAGACTCTCTGTCAAATAAATAAATAAATAAACAAATAAATAAATAAAATCTTTAAAAATAAATAAGTAAAAATAAAAATTTCCTTACCAAATATATCAATACAATCTTAAAATGAATATTTATTTACCAAATGGTTTTGGAGAAAGTTAAGCCGTTCAATTTTATAAAATCTATTAGTGTAACTAACCACACAAAATAATGAATGAAAAAATAATATACTGTTTTCTAAATGCAGAAAAGTCAATATGTATTAAAGATTTTTAAAAACTTTATTAGAAATTTAAAATAAAGAAATTTTCTAATGAAATAAAAATCATCTACTGAAATTTATAGGAAACATTATACTTGTTTATGAAATTTAAGTATTATTGTCAATTCTGTTCAACATCTATGATAAAAGTCAGGCAAAGCAAAAAGACAAAAGAACTATGAAATATTAGGTTTTGCAAATAAAATAAAACAAAACAAAACTTTTCTGTAGTTGAACTGATGGCCACATACAAATCCAGGAAGAGTGGCAGACAACGTTAACATATAATATTCAGTAGTGTTATTTTATATCAGCAACAACCAATTAGAAATATAATGAGTGAAAAGGTACTGAGAAATATATTTAACAAAGTTACATGACACCATTATGAAAAAAATCAAAATGTTATCAAATGATATAAAAGATTTCCTAAGCTATTTAATTCAGTGATATGAAAAGACATAGCAAATACATGAGAAGACTCAGGAAAATATGAATTTAATTCTTTCGCCAAGCTAATCAACAAATTCTATGCAATTCCTTTTGATTTTCTTTTTTAGCTTGGCAGTGCTAAAAAGTCCTAAACTTTACATGCAAGAAGAAAACTGTAAATTAGCAAAGACCATTTTGAAGATAAAAAAGAATGAGGAACTGGAGAAAATGCATCACAAGTATTTGCAATTAAAATCAGTGAAGTGTTTGACACAAATAGACTGATGGGGAAAAAACAGAAAATAAAGGCTTGGGAATTATTTTAAACAAAAATAGTATTCTAAACAAGGAGGGGAAATGGTAAACTTGAATAAATTGTGTATCGACTGATAGGGGAGAGTCCTACCCCTTACTATATACATTTCCTAAAGAGGAAAATGTATAGGGCTTGGTCACTGGTATCAAAAATAAGTATGAAACCCAGGTTTCTGTTTTGAGTATATATTTTTTTAATTAAGTGAAAATAACTCATCTGTTATAACCTTTGGTTCAATTAAATTATATGAATTTTCTAATTCACCCCAAATTTTGTTCTTTACAGTAATTTGTACTCTGCAATTTAATTGCAGATGAATGTTATGGAATGTGTGAGATATAATCAATACCAGTAATTTTATTTGGAGCATTGACTTGGAAAGAAGAGCTGGTAGGTCTTATGTCTTAGTATAACTTATACATATGGCATAGAATTTAATAATGTAGAAGTCTTTGGAAAAGAGTGTGATTTATAGTCACTGTGGCTTGTTTTTATTGCAATGGTTGCAATCTAATGGGAGCTCTGGAAGAAAGTCACCAAAATCCAGTATTCTGCCAACACATCACTCCCTAACCAATAATATTCTGCCTTGATTTGGATAGAAGGAAATTCCCTCTAGGATGCTACACTATAGTTATTATTAAGAATGACAGCTTTAAAGGCTTTCATCAAGCAAAATCTCAAGGAACCAAGTGTTTGGTCTCTTTTTTAGAACCAGAGTCTGCTGGGGCTTGGTGTAGATGAGGACAAAGTTTAGAGGATGGGAGAACACTGGTGAATTGGGACTCTGGAAATGTATTCAAAACTCTCTTATAGGGAAGAGGAAGTTTCATTGTCTTTACATGATTGAAATCCAGTGTGCATTATTCTATATAGATAATTTAATTTTTATTGCTCTTAAGAATTAACACATTACTAATAAGTATGGTTATATTCCTGTGCTTTACTAATGGTCTCACCTCACTCGATCAGTGTGCTGTTTTCATTTTTGGCTGCTATCCTTAAGAAACTTCATATTGCTTATGTCCAAGAGTTTATTTTATGTTCCAGCAAGTTCACTGTACATTTTTCACACACATCTTAAAAGTAAAGTATATGCTGCTTTTCTTATTTTGAAATTTGGAATTTCTAAGAGTTGTACTTTTTGTAAGTTCATTAGCTGTTGTTTTATTCAAAGAGGGATTGGGTCTTTAAAATCAAAAATACTTTCAGCTGACATCCTGGTAATCACTTGGTACAATTCTGCAGCTTGTTAAACTATATAGTTATCTGTTAGCATCTAATCATACAGAGAGGGGCGCCTGGGTGGCTTAGTTGGTTAAACATTTGCCTTCGCTCAGGTCATGATCCCAGGGTCCTGGATCTAACACTCATTGGGCTCCTTGCTCAGTGGGGAGTCTGCTTTTGCCTCTTCCACTGCCCCTTCTCCTGTGCTCTCCCTCACTCTCCCTCTCTCTCAAATCAATCAATCAATCATACAGAGTCTAGGGCAAACTGCAGAAAGGCAAAAATGGAGAAGAGCCGGACCTTAGTCATTTGGGGCAGATCTATCTCTAGCCAGTGATGTTTGTAAACATGATGGAAAACACCATTAAAACTAGCCAAGATGCAATCATCTCACCAGAAACTTCAATTTAATTTGTATTTTATGTTCCTGTCTTAAAGTATGTAAAATAAGTACATGATGATTGAAGTCACAACTGTTCTAGATACTTGCAATAGACATAGCTCGTTAGCATCCCATAAGGCAAGCCAAAGAAGTCAGGAGCGTAGGTCACCTTTTGCTGCGTTCAAAAGAACTGGATAAGAAAGACCATATAGAACACTGGAAGAATAATCATGGAAAGATAGTGGCTGCTAAAAACCTCTGTTTGCTCCGGATGGGTTTTATAATTTTTTTTTTTTTTAAGATTTTATTTATTTATTTGACAGAGAGAAATCACAAGTAGATGGAGAGGCAGGCAGAGAGAGAGGGAAGCAGGCTCCCTGCTGAGCAGAGAGCCCGATGCGGGACTTGATCCCAGGACCCTGAGATCATGACCTGAGCTGAAGGCAGCGGCTCAACCCACTGAGCCACCCAGGTGCCCCCCGGATGGGTTTTATATTTGGCTGGTTAATGAGATTCCCAGGATGGGAATCAACTAACAGATGGAATTTGATAGAATCTCCAAAGTTAAGGTGATTAGACCTAAGAGGTGGAAAAAACCAGGAATGACATGGGAACTTTCATGAATTCAAGTAATAAAACATGCTAATGCCTGTGTCTTTTGCTTTAACATAGACTTTAGCTAACTCATGCAAAAGACAATTTTAAACACTGAGAAATGCATATAAAATCACAAAGGAGCTAAATATTAGGTAAAACTTTGTTTCTATACTTCAACTTCTTAAAATTGAAAAGAACGTAAACATAATAGGTAAAAACAAGTAGTAAGAGGATCAATCACAATATTTTTTTCACAAATTTTCATTTTTATTATATTCTCTTTTGATTCTAAATTTTCAGTGTTCTCTCGGAAATTAAAGGAAATCGATGACAGGAAAGAGACTTCAAACCCCATTGGTGCATATTCTGTTGTTTTAGGTGTTTTTGTATCTTTTGCCTGCTTCCCCACCTCTAATGCTAGTCTGTGCACATGCACACACACACACTTTTTTTAAAGGAAAGAGAAAAAAGATATCACAGAGGAAATTCTGGACTTTGTAAATGTAGCCTGTGCTGTTTTTTTGTGGTAATTGCTGTTGCTTGTCTCTCTAAGTTTACATTTCAAGGATTCTGTGATCCCTAGCTACCTCCTTCTCAGGAAAATTTCCAAAGGAATGTTGCAGTAATCCTTCAGCCTAATCACCTCATAATTGGAATACCCAAGGCAGGAAGTTGAATTAGTATCAGTACCCATGGTTTAATCTGAAGGGGCCAGAGAGGCCTCTACTCCCATTTAGTATCTTGGAAACTAGATGACAGAAATAATCTTACTTATTTTTTTGTAATCAGTTCCTTAATGCATAGTATCTGAAAATTGTATTTAAATACCTTAAACAGCACAGGGGATAACAAAGAAAACTGATACAGTCTTTCCTCATTGCTGGGCTGACAAGAAGAGGGGGTAGAGAAAGGAGAAGATGTCTCTTAAGTGTTTAGAATTCACAAGTCCCAGGAAAGCAGCTAAATTTCCATCTGTGTTTGTCATCTGCTGTGTCACTTGATAGACTTCTAATGTGTGTGGGGTGTCATTCCTATTAGGCTTTTAGAGTCACAAACCTATTTGTTTTTGAGATTTAAAAACAAAACAAAACAAAACAAAACTTTATTTAGGGAGTTGGGAAGGAAAGTGGAAAAGAAAGGCCTAAGCATATGAGGGATGGATCTGTAGAACAGATAGTTAACTAGCAGAAAAGTGCCCTGAAAGAATGATGTGCATAGTTTCACTGTTGGGTTATTTTGTATCTACTTTTGATTAAATTAACAACTTTAGGGGGAAAATCCTGACTTAATTTATCTGTATTATTCAATCTAAAATGATTTCAAATGCATACTAGTGGCTTTAAATATATCATTTTATAATGATGACTACTGGTGAACTATTTATTCCCTTTCTGCAAAATACCTTGGTTACAAATGCATAAATATAAATACCCAAGACTATGACAAATGAGGACGATTATTTCACATTTCATGTTTCTTCCTTGATAACAAAATTCCCTGGCAGAAATTACTAAAATTCTAGAGCTCTAGTTCTAAGCTCTTTTTTTTTCCTCTTCCAAATCCTAAAAGATGTCTAAAGGTGGAATTGCCAGAGATATTTAGAAGTCCTTTATAGTTCTGTTGTTGGGAGTCTTCTTTTCAGTCCAGTAGATAATTATTGTGAATCTACTACTTGCAGATCACTGTGTCACATATTGGATAATAAACAAGATAGAGGTAGTATAGTTCAAGGGGACATACTATAGAGAAGTAAAAACTTAGTAAACTGATAAATATAGTGATGGCTAAAATAAGATAATTTGGTTTAAAACTATTTATGGAAAGAGAAATGAGGTGAGGGTTTTAATTTATATATAATTGTCAGACAGGCTGAGGAAGTAATATTTAAACTGAGAACTGAAAGATAACTGAAAACCAGGTGACCAACATTCAGAAAAGCCCCAGGGTCCTTGCCGTAACTTCGTTAAAGTAACATTTGTTAAGTAGAGCATGGGTTTATCGGATGTGAGCCAATGTTCAACCAAATATCATAAGGGAAAGTGACATAGAGTTTATTACTAATGGATCCTGGAGCTGGTATATCCACACCTTGAAAGGCCACACTGGGAAGTCAAGGCGAAATGCAGGCAGAGAGAGAGGAAGGACCTGGGCCACATGCTTTGAAGAGAGTTCTTGGTGGAGAGTATTTTGGCATTCTGGGGCTAAGGCCGGATTGGTCAATTTGGACTGAAAGAAGGGAAGGTTTGTAGAGATTCAATGAGGATCATGGTGTTTTATTTTTATTTTTATTTAATTAATTATTATTATTATTATTATTATTATTATTTTACGATTGTGGTGTTTTAGAGGGCATTAGGACAAGGTACTGATCACTAGATAGAACTTCAGGATAGATAGTGAGATGGAACTATAGGTCTGGCCCTCTGTGGAGAAAAATCCAACATCATTTTACATATAAAGCCTGGGTCTCTCACTCAGATTTTTACAGGAATGTGTTTGATTTGTTGAATTTGGCCCTCTTAGTTATAGGGTGGAGCAAGGTCATTGTGTACAACAGGGAGGATCTTGTGTGGAGAGGGGAGGCGGTGGCAATTTGGGGTATGGAAGAAGTGCCTTGCAGGTGGTGGGGATGAGGAGAGTAGAGTCTGCATCAGGTGGAAAGCAAAATCTGGAATCTAGTACCTTAACAGGCTGCCAGAGCACCAAGAGGTCTGTAACCGTGAATCTGAGTATGTCAACTAGGGGTAGTGTGAGGAAGTGCTTTACTGTGGTTAGTGTGGTTTAGAATACATGGCTTGGCTTTCCGTAAGAGTGAAATGGTATCTAGTGCTTGCCAGGCAGTCATCTGGAACCTTATTCAGGGTTTTGCAAGTGTTCTTATAAAGGCTAGGTTCAGAAGCAAGAATTTTTGCCTCTTGGCCTCCAGGATGACAGTCACCACAGCGATTTCCTTCTGGTTCAGAAGCATTGAGGAGTGGGGGGCAGAATCCCAATGTATACCGAATTTGGTTTATGTCATCAACTTCCTTATTCTCTTTGGTGTGGCCTCTCCTCTGAGATGCATTCATCTCTAATGGTGACCTCTTGGGCTAGAGACCCTTTGTCTGAGAAGATGTTGTATTTAGGGGTGATAAAAGCCAGTCAGAGGTAGGGTGGCCTTCCCAAGTAGAGATCCATAAAGGGTAGGAGGGGCTTGCTGATGTTAGATTATAAGCATGCATGTTAGAGGCCTGGCTCAGGACTGAACTATAAAGATTTGTTCTACTAAGAGTTCTACTCTTAGTAGAACTTAGTAGAACAAATCTAAGTTCCATCAAATTATCAGGGATGCACCTTGCAAAGGAGCTCAAGATATCTGTGAGCTTTATGAGGATTCCCTCCATAATGCATAGGATTCGGGCCACAATAATTGTAGGGACATTTTATGGATGGTAGCTTTACAGTCTGGAGTTGGTACCATTAAGACTGTGATAGAATCATTATAACACAAAGCTCCCTCCCATTCAGATGAGGCTGATTTGGTTACACAGGGAGGGCCATTTGGCCTAGGATGTAATTTGAGAGAAGGAAAGAGAAGGAAACTCATTTTAAGAATGGCTTCTACTGGATTATTAAATGTAGAGGTATATGAGTTCTGGGTCAGATCCATGCCCGGAAGCATGCCGGCTGAAGCCATTCTGACAGGGCCTTCTGGCACCTAACATTCAGCCATTCTATGGTGAAATTGCACATCTGGCTAATTTTGTTGCAGCCTTCTGGTTAGGCCTGAGGGGTATACTAGCAACCCTATTATCCAGGCTGTATACAATAAGAGCAATGACTACAACAGAGGAGAACATTTGCATTTGACTATATTATGGGCCTCCTTAGAGGTAAGCCATCTGGATATTGACCAAAGGTATTGTTTTGGAAAAAAAAAAAAAATGGCCCTTTATCTCTTTGACATGGGTAGGGAAGAGGCTTGGTCTGCATCCCCTGATATTGATCTCTGGATTCTAGGATTCCTTTGTCAATTTCATTTCCTAATATGACTAACATTCATTAGACATTGAGCCTCTTTCCTCTGAGATCCACACAATTCCAAAAGTGGATCCTGCAGCTACAATTTTAATCTCCAAAAGAATTTTCATGAATTTAGTTTAATTAATCAGTATTTAAAACCTGAATGATAAGACAAAGTTGACGGCTTTAGTTTCACCTATCACTGGGCAAATCAATGGGACCAATAAAGTCTGTGTAGTTGTTGTGATTTGGTAGGAGTTTGGTAAGAAGTTGTCTCCTTGGGCTCTCTATTATAACACGATCATATTTGCACACTCCTGTATTTTATAGTTTATCATTCTTTAGTTTTGACATCCAACCCTCACCTTAGGTCTGGATCTTTGATCTGGGCCAAAATTCCCGCCCTATAAAATACGGTTAATTTTGATGAAGCTGAAAAACTCTAGAAATAACATATACATTTGTAGTTTGCAGAACTTTTGGATATACGTGCATGGGTATTTTTGTAGACCAGAGCTCTGGCTCTCACCATGTTCTCAGATGGTTCAGATACCATTAAACACTTAAGAGTACTTTTTGTACCAACTCCCTTCTGCTTCCATTTTTACCTTGCATTAATTCCTCTCCATAGACTACTTGATTTGAGAGGGGTTGATTTTGCTACAGTAATTTAAAAGTCATATTTTGGCAATAAAGGATGTAAGCAACTTCTTTACATCTAGAATATTTCAGGATTTTATTTGAAAATTTTATAATTTTCCCTCCTGCCACATAATATTTTCCAGTTTCTTATACAGTATGAAATAAACTCATGTGCATCTGATGTGAAAACTTAGTCTAAAAATAATATCTTATATCAAAAGCATTTGCATTGTTTGGGCAAACATTTATGTGGTACTAGACTGGATTTATAGCTGACAGTTTAATCCTTAAACTAAAGGAACACATATTTTCTTTATTAAAATGAATGTAGGAAAAAATAACTTTTCCAATTTTATATATATTTGATTATTCACCATATACTAAGGTCTCATATTATTATATACCTTTTTTTTTAACCAAGAATCAGAGCTAGATGGTAACTTAAAAGAACTAACATATTTCGAAGACCTTGTAAAGATTAAGTGTTTGCTAATGTATGTTTTTCAAAATTTTAAATGAATTCTGGCTAAATCCACCAAATTCTTTGAAAGCATGATTTCCCCCCACATTTTGTAGATAAGCAACAATTGTAATCATAATATGATGCATTGTTTATTTATTTGTATATGAAATAGTCTTCCTTCAAAATTCATGTTTACAATGAGTTTTAAATATGTGTTATTCTGGAAACACTACCAATAATAGTAGTAAGGATATAATTTACAGTAACAGTGGCCTGTTCTGTTTTCTCTGGGAAAGAATTTCCCTGGGATGGGATGGAGAAGAATGTCTTAATTTTAATCTCAGTAATGACTCAATCTGTCTTAGCCACAACTCTCCCACCACCCCCATATTTGAGGGAAAGCAGTTAAAACTATATACTTGGAAAACAAGTAGATACATAGAAAAGCCAAAATGATTACTAAATAGAGTTAGATATACATATTTTATACAAAAGACAGTTTGTATAGAAACAAATCTCTAAAATTCACATCATAGTAGAATCTTTCCCAAAAATAAAAATAAAACAAAACCAAAAATGGGACTCCACAAAATTTACTACAGAGCAGGAAGTAGGGTTTGAAATATGTGTGTAGATTCCTTGGTTGTTCTGATATTCAGAATGTTTAGTTTTCCATTCTTAAAGCCTGAAGACTGAGATATATATAATGAAATTATATTTTTCAGTCAATATTAAACTTTTAGCTCAATTCTGAGTCAGAAATTAAAATGTGTCAAGGAAAGCACTTTGATAATGTATTTTCTGAACCTTAGAACTGAATTTAGAGAAACAGATTTAAGTGGTCTCTTTTAAGGTAAAAGCTTACATGCGGTGCACAGTTTTAAATTTTATCAAATTATAAAAAAATCCTCCATTAAACTTACACATTAATCCATATTTGCATATCTTACCTTCAAAATGAAATTCATGACCCTATTGTAGTTCTTATTTGATTGGACTAGTTACAGACCCTAGAAAATGGTTCATTGACTTTACACAGTTGATGTGAGCCTGGCAGTAACATTTTTTTAAATGAAATTAATTTTTTTTCATCAAAAGTCTACTTTTTAATTCCCAAAACCTATTCCACCCATCCTCCTACCCATCTCTCCTCCAGTAACCATCAGTTTGTTCTCTATAGTTAAAAATCTGTTTATTGGTTTCTCTCTGTCCCTCTTTTTTCTTGTTCATTTGTTTTGTTTTTTAAATTCCACATGAGTGAAATTCTATGGTGTTTGTCTTTCCCTGATTAACTTCTTTCACTTAACATTATTTTTTCTCTATCTCTATCCATGCTGTTGTAAATGGCAAGATTTTATTCTTTTTTTGTCTGAATAATATTCTATTATACATATATACCGCATCTTCTTTACCCATTCATCTAATGATGGACATGGGCTGCTTCCATGGTTATTACACCTTGCAATAAACATAAAGGTGCATATATCCCTTTGAATTAGTGCATTTGTATTTTGGGTAATCATACTCCTGAATCCTAAGGTAGTTCTACTTTTAAGTTTTTTTTTGTTTTGTTTTGTTTTTTAACCTCCCTACTGTTGTACAAAGGGGCTACACCAGTTTGCATTACCACCAACAGTGCAGGAGGCTTCCTTTTACTCCACAGCCTCACCAACACTATTGTTTCTGTGTCTTTGATTTTAACCATTCTGACAGGTGTAAGGTGGGTATCTCATTATGCCTGTGATTTGCATTTCCCTGAAGATGAGTGATGCTGAGTATATTTTCATGTGTCTGTTGGTTTTCTTTATGCCTTTGGAAAAATGTCTCTTTAGGTCCTCTGCCCATTTTTAAATTGGATTATTTTGGGGGCGGGTGTTGAGTTGTACAAGCTCTTTATATATTTTGGATCCTAACCCTTTATTCACTCTGCCATTTACAAATCTTCTCCATTCGCTAGTTCGCTAAGTTGCCTTTTAGTTTTGTTGATTGTTTCCTTTGTTTTGTGGGAGCTTTTTATTTTATTTTTTTAATTTTTATTTATTTATTTTTTAAAGATTATTTATTTATTTGACAGACAGGGATCACAAGTAGGCAGAGAGGCAGGCAGAGAGAGAGGAGGAAGTAGGCTCCCTGCCGAGCTGAGAGACCAATGCAGGGCTCCATCCCAGGACCCTGGGATCATGACCTGAGCAGAAGGCAGAGGCTTTAAACCTACTGAGCCACCCAGGCACCCCAGGAGCTTTTTATTTTGATGTAGCCCCAGCAGTTTTGTTTTTTTTCTCCTGTTTGTTCTTTACCTCAAGACAAACCTAAAAAATGTTTGCTACAAGTCACTGTCAGAGAAATTGCTATTGTGCTTTCTTCTAGGATTTTTATGGCTTTGGGTATCACATTTAGGTTCTGAATCCATTTGAATTTGCTTTTGTGTATGGCGAAAAGAAAGTGGTCCAGTTTCATTCTTCTGTTGAAGAAACTATCTTTTTCCCATTATATATTCATCTCTCTTTTGTCAAAGATTAATTGGCCATGTAAACATGTGTTTATTTCTGGCTTTTCTATTATATTCCATAGATCTATGTATCTATTTTTATGCCAATACCAACTGTTTTAATTACTACTGCTTTGTATATAAATTTTAGGATTTTTAGGATGTAATTTTTATACTTTTTTACAATTAAATTTTTAAATTTTAGGATATAACACAAATTTTAGGTTTTTTTTGGGGGGGAGGGGTTGTTCTGTGAAAAATGCTGTTAGTGTTTTGATAGGGATTACTGTGGTTAGTATACACATTTTAACATTTGTTCTTCCGACCCATGAATATAAAATGGCTTTCCTTTTCTTTGGATATCTTGAATTTCATCAGTGTTTTATAGTTTTCAGAGTATAAGTTTTTCACCTCTTTGGTTAGGTTTATTCCTAGACATTTTATTGCTTTCTCTGAACTTTAAATGGGGTTGTTTTCTTAATCTTACTTGTCGCTTCATTAGTAGTGTATATAAATGCAACAGATCTCTGTATATTGATTTTGTATCCTACGACTTCACTGAATTAATTCATCAGTACTAGTAGTTTTTTGGTGGAATCTTTAGGGTTTTCTACATATAGCATCATGTCATCTGCAAATAATGAGAGTTTTACTTCTTCCTTACCAATTTGGATCCCTTTTATTTCTTTATGTTGTCTGATTCCTGTAGCTAGAACTTATAGTGCTATGTTAAAAACAGGTGGTGAGAGCAGACATCTTTGTCTTGTTTCTGATCTTAGGGAAAAGCTCTCATTTTTTCACCATTGAATATGATGCTGGCTGTGGGTTTTTCATATCAGGCCTTTATTATGTTGCAGTATGCTCCCTCTTGACATACTTTGTGGATTTTTTTTTTTTAATCATAAAAGGGTGTTGTACTTCATTGAGCACTTTTTCTGCCTCTATTGAAATGATCATATAGTGTTTATCTTTTCTCTCACT
The DNA here is from genome assembly GCF_009829155.1 of Mustela erminea. Classification (NCBI taxonomy): domain Eukaryota; kingdom Metazoa; phylum Chordata; class Mammalia; order Carnivora; family Mustelidae; genus Mustela; species Mustela erminea. Next base: position 58,844,556 of record NC_045625.1, read on the forward strand.
GATGTGATGTATCACATTGATTGTTTTGCATCCCAGGAATAAATCCCACTTGATCGGAGTTTATGATTTTTAAACTTTCATGTTTGCTAATATTTTGTATAGAATTTTTCCTCCATATTTATGAGAGATATTGGCCTGTAGTTCTCCTCTTTTGTGGTATCTTTGTCTGTTTTTGTTATCAGGGTACACTGCCTTCTAGAATAAATTAAAAAGGTTTTCTCCCCCCTTATATTTTTTGGAATAGTTTGAGAGGAATAAATATTAATTCTTCTTTAAATACTTGGTAGAATTCACCTGTGAAGTCATCTGGTTCTGGACCTTAGTTTTGGGGGATTTTTGGTTACTGATTCAGTTCCATTACTGAATGGAATGTCAGTTCAAATTTTTTATTTCTTTCTGCTTTAGTTTTGGTAGGTCACATGTTTCTAGGAATTTATCCACTTCTTTTGTCTAAGCTGTTGGCATATAGGTTTTCACAATATTCTGTTATAATTGTTTCTATTTCTGTGAGGTTCGTTATTTCTCCTCTTTCATTAGTGATTTTGTTTATTTGGGTTGTCTCTCTCTCTTTATCGAATCTATCTAGAAGTTTATCAATTTTGTTGGTCTTTTCAAAGAACCAGCTCCTGTCTGCATTGATCTATTCTATTGTTTTTGCATATTTGTCTTGTTTTGTTTTGGTATCATTTATTTCTGCTCTAACCTTTATTATTTCCATTCTTCTGGTTGGATTCTGGTTTTGTCCGTTCTTTTTCTAGCTCCTTTAGGTTTAAGGTTAGGTTGTTTACTTGAGATTTTACTTGCTTCTTGAGGTAGTCCTGTATTGCTATAAACTTCCCCCTTAGAACTGTTTTCATTGCATCCAAAAGGTTTTGGACTGTTGTGTTTTTATTTTCATTTCTTTCTATGTATTTTTTTTATTTTTTCTTTGATTTCTTAGTTGACTCAGTCATTGTTTAGTAACATGTTCTTTAACCTCCATGTATTTGAGGTCTTTCCAATTTTTTTCTTGTGGATGACTTTTAGTTTCATAGCCTTGTGGTCAGAAAAGATGCATGGTATGATTTTGATTTTTTTTTTAATTTATTGAGACTTGTTTTGTGACCTTATATGTGATCTATTTCGGCAAATGTTCCATGTGCATTTGAAAAGAATGTGTAGTCTGCTGTTTTAGGATAGAATGTTCTGAATATGTCTGTTAAATCCATCTGTCCAGTGTGTCACTCAAAGCCACTGTTTCCTTGTTGATTTTCTGTTTGGATGATCTATTCATTTATATAAGTGGGCTGTTAAAATACCCTATTAGTTCTGTATTACCATCAATTATTTCCTTTATGTTGTTATTAACTGTTTATGTTTGGGGTGTTCTCATGTTTGGTGCATAAATATTTACAATCGTTGTATCTTCCTTTTAGATTTTCCTCTTTATTATTATATAGTGTCTTTCCTAGTCTCTTGCTAGTCTTTGTTTTAAAGTTTATCTTTCCCAATATAAATATGGCAATGTCATTTTGAACAGTTTTCCAAATTTGTCATGCTGGTATTACAGTAGTTCTATGATATATCATACTGTATTGTTCTTCAGTACTTTTTTTTTTTTAAAGATTTTATTTATTTATTTAACAGACAGAGATCACAAGTAGGCAGAGAGGCAGGCAGAGAGAAGAGGGGAAGCAGGCTCCCTGCTGAGCAAAGAGCCCAATGAAGGGCTCGATCCCAGGACCCTGAGATCATTACCTGAGCTGAAGGCAGACGCTTAACCCACTGAACCACCCAGGTGCCCCTGTTCTTCAGTACTTTTTACTAAAGTAAAGGATTCTTGTTTCTTTCCTTCTTTTTTCTTACTTCTTGTATATTGCTAAAGAGTCAAAGGTCTAGAATAAAACATTCTGACCCCTAAAATGACCACATATGTGACTTTGGGCAAGTTACTTCTATTTCTCCTCATCTTCATCTATCAAATGGGAATATCAATTTTATCTGCCATGTAGGAATTTACGAGGATTATATGACAAAATAAAAAGAGAGGATTACATGACATAATACAGATACTTAATACAGACATAGCTGGCACACAGTAAGCACATAATAAATGTTAGCTGCTATACTCCTTATTTAAGTTTGGAGGTGATAGAGATCTAATGCCACTTCAGAGAAGCATTCACACATGTAAGTAATATATTTCTAACCACATTCTTTCTTTCATTTAGCTTGGTTTTATTTTGTTTTAAATAAAAATAAGTGAGAATAGGGAAGCTACAGATAAAAGAGGAACAAGATAAATTGGCTTTTAATCCCTCTGTCCATTTACAAATTTGTTAGGAAGAATTGAATTTTAAAGCAATTTCCTATATTTTCCAATTTTTGTTTTTATCCAGAATTACTCATTTGAAGCAAGCAGACTTGAAAAACATTAACAACAAACATCTCTTCTCACGATAAAAATAAATTTTAAACAACTGAAGAACATTTGAAATAACCAATTTTGTTAAAATGTCTATTATCCAAAGCAATTTACAGGCTTAATCCTATCCTATCAAAAAAAAAACAAGCACATTTTTCACTGAACTAGATTAAATAATTTTTTGTATAACCACAAAGACCCTGAACAGCCAAAATAATCGTGAAAGGAGAAGAACAAAGGTGGAGATATCAAATCCCAGATCTCAAGATATACTACAAAGTTGTAGTTATCAAAACAGTGTGCAGTGGGGCACAAAAACAGACATTATAGATCAATGGAATAAAATAGAGTCCCAAAATAAATCCATGATTTTAGGACGTCAATTAATCTACAACAAAAGAGTCAGAATATAGGAAAAAAGTCTCTTCAGCCAACAGTATTGGAAAAACTGGACAGCTAACATGCAAAAGAAAGGAAGGAAGGAAGGAAGGAAGGAGAAAGAAAGAAAGAAAGATAGAAAGGGGGAACCTGGGTGGCTCAGTGGGTTAAAGCCTCTTTCCTTCGGCTCAGGTCATGATCCAGGGTCCTGGGATGTAGCCCTGCATTGGTCTTTCTGCTTGGCAGGGAGCCTGCTTCCTCCTCTCTCTCTGCCCTGCCTCTCTGCCTACTTGTGATCTCTGTCTGTCAAAAAAATAAGAAATAAATAAATATTTTAAAAAAAAAGGAGAGAGGAAGAAAGAAAGAAACTGGACCACATTCTTACCCTAGACAGAAAATAAATTCAAAATGGATTAAAGACCTAAATATGAGATCTTAAGCAATAAAATTCCTAGAAGAGAGCACAGGCAATAATTTCTCTGAATTGGCTGTAGCAACATTTTTCTAGATGTGTCTCCTGAAGCAAGGGAACTAAAAGCAAAAAGAAACTATTGGAACTAACATCAAATAACAATCTCTTGGCAGAGCAAAGGAAATAATCAACAAAACTAAAAGGTAACCTACTGAATGAGAGAAGATATTTGCAAATGACAAAGCCAAGAAAGGGTTAATATCCAATCCAAAATATATAAAGAACTGATGCAACTCGAACACTAAAAAGACACTGCTTAGTCTGATTTTAAAGTGGGCAGAGGACCTAAAGAGACATTTTTTCCAAAGAGACATACAGATCACCAACGAACACATGAAAAGTGGCTCATCATCATTAGTTAGGGGAAATGCACATTAAAACCCCAAGAAGGTATCATTGTATGTCTGTCAGAATGGCTAAAATGAAAAACACAAGAAATAAGAAGTGTTGGTGAGGATGTAAAGAAAAAGGAACCCTTATGCATGATCAGTGTGGAGTGGAAATCGGTGCCACATATATATATATATGTGTATATTTATATACACAATATAAATATACACACATATACATGTATATACATACACATAAATACATAACACATATACATATAAACGCATATATATGCGTGTGGTGTACACACCCACACACACACACACACACACATGCCTATAGCACAGAATATCACTCAGCCATAAAAAAATAGTGAAATCTTGCCATATGTAACAACACAGACGTACCTACAATGTTTAATGTAAGTGAAATAAGTCAGGCATATGCCATGTGATCTCATTCATATGTGAAAAGCTTTACCATGTGATCTCATTCATATGTGAAATTTAAGAAACAACACAAATAAACAGAATTTAAAAAGAGAGAGACAAAATAAAAACCAGACTCTTAAATATACAGAACAAACTGGTGGTTGCCAGAGGAAAGATGGTTGGGGGAATGGGTCAAATAGGTGCAGGGGATTAAGAGTATACTTATCTTGGGGTATCTATGTAGCTCAGTCAGTTAAGAGTCCAGCTCTTGATCTCATCTCGGGTCTTGAAGTTAGGGTCATGAGTTCAAGCCCTGTGATGGGCTATACACCGGGCATGGAAATTACTTAAAAAAAAAAAAAAAAAAGTACAAATATCTTGATGAGCACTAAGTAAGTGTATAGGATTGGTCAATCGTTATGCTGTACATAGGAAACTAATAGAACACTGTAGGTTAATAATACTTGAGTAAAAAACAACAAATTTCTTGGAGATCTATGCTTGATTTTTTTAATAGCATTTTTTGTAGATTATTATCAGGTTACTCCATTCCAAGTCCTTTAGTTTATTATTTCATTATTGTTTGAAATAAGGAGATGATTAAAACTGAGTTTTGGTCTTAAAGTGTGGCTACATGTGCACTATTTGCCATAATTAAGTTTCCATTAAATGCTTTGCTTGATTTGGAAATATATTCCATTTTTAACAGGTGAAAATGTGAGATTTTAGACTTTATTACTTTCTTTAACATTTGTTTATTGGAGACTTAACTTTGGCAACATTTACCTAATAAATATAAGAAGTGATAAGAAAGAGTTAAACGAATCAGTCAAGGTTGGCCTTCATCGATCAGCCAAAGAGCACCCTTCGGGAGACCTGCCGTTGAAACCCTGCCTGGCTCAATTCATTCGTGCTATTCCTCTTTTTCCCCTCCAGTAGCATCCATTTAATGCTAATTGATTCTGTTTGAACATTATGAAAAATATTTTTCACAGTACTTACCATTTTTATAACATTTAGTATACTGAAGGTTTAAATAGAATTTATATTTTTTCCTGTACCCACACACATGTTCTTTTAAACATTTTATAGTAAAAACTAGAAAATTTGGGATTTTCTTTTTTATCCTTTGGAGAAAACTCAAATTACTGATTCAGTTATTGGGATCTTCACTTATGCTTTCAGGATCTACAGACTAAGGAACACAGCTGGGTAGTGAGAGTGTTGATCTTGATAAGCCTCTTGGGGAGCATGGGAATGTAACTCCAGATTTTTGAAGTAATCCTAGGAAGAAAAGGTCACCCATCTGTTATTTAACCTAATGTTTGACAAGTATTGTTAATGTTCAAGCACTGTTGATATTGTTACATATGCTTAATTCTAAACATAAAAAATAAACATGAAATTAGAGGAACTTAGAATTGTTATCGTATGTATGTGTTCAATTTTTACTCATTTCATACCTCTTATATATGCTGTATATTTTTTTAAATAATAATGAGACATTTCTAATATGAATTCTAGCAAAAGATCTAATTATGTCACTTGCCCATCTATATATGTAAAGTCACCCAATGTAACTAATAAACAGAAAAAAGACTGCTCAGAATATCAACTCTAAGTTAACTATTTACACTACTGCCAGATGTTATTGCATTTATGAATGTGAAGCTTTTGAGAACCATAGATGCTTAATACCCTCATTTTTTAGCATTGCCCATTAAAATTCTCATTAACAAATGGAGAAAAAGATGAAAAACGCAATATATGATCTTTTTGTTGAAATACATTTGTTTCCTAGGGATCTCTGCAAGTTTTTCAGTTAGGCATTATTATATAAATTCTATTTAAACAATGAAAGATTTGCACTACAAGCATTAAAACGTCAATAGCATGCAAAATGTGTAAGACATTATTTTATATATATAAATTATATGTATTTATGCATATAATACATATAACACTATTTATACCTGTTTCAGCTTTCCTTTCCAAACATCCTACACTGGAACATATAGTAGATGTTAAATAAATGTTTGTGGAATTTTGAATTTCACAACACATTTATGATGCAGAATAGCTACACAGGATTCACAGTTAAAGATAAACCATATATATAATCAACATACTAGAGTGGTATAAATATATTGTATTTGTTTGTTTTTGGTTTATGGAAAATTGTTAGTTCACTTGAATTTCTGATTATCAGTGAGGAAGTCAGTACAATTGTAAATTAAACAAGAGTTTAATTATGAAGTTTTATTCAAGACATAATACCTCAATCTTTTTGTATAACTATAGTGCTGGGGAGTCGTCAGAACCGTAGCTATTTTATGACAAAATACTGCAGTGGTGTGTAGAGCTAGTGTGTACTGTACTGTTAAGTGGCTAGCGTCTCTTCCCAATTCTATGTTCTATATCCTCACATTGAGAGTTTGAAAAGGGCCACATTGAGAATATTTTCTCATGGAACTGGGCAAATGTTCCAAATTAGGGCTCCCCCCCATCAAGTCAACTATCAAACATTTGCCACTTCACATGGAAATACCTAATAATCCAAAGATGCTTAATTTGGCTAAGCTTTTAAAACTTGATATTTTCATTTCTAATCTTTTACATAATAAACATTGCCATATATATTCATTATTTTAATATTTCTGTAATATATTTCTTCCAGAAAACATAAAAAAATTAGTAACTAAAATTTCAAGGAAAAGAGAGGTGATATGGAATAAAACAAAACAGACACAGAGGAATGAAGCAGCAGGCAGACAATTTCAGCAGTGAGTCTTATGTAGAATAACACATGGGAAATGGAGCAGTGATGGACTGCAGACTCATGGCATTCACAAACTTATCTTCTCACTTTCTTTTAAAAGCCTATTTAAGCCTTTATATCTCCTTAGAAGCATCATTAAAAGAAATGTTTAAAATAAATTTTTGAAACCTCCTTCTCCTTGGAGTTCAGGTTTCAGATTAATACAAAGAAAACTTACTTTTTAATGTATATCAGTCTACTTAAGCTAATTGAAGGGGAAAATAAGCAATCATATACCAGTCATGTATATGACTTGATTTAGATATTAAGTGCAGTTTTCTTTTTTTTTTCCAGGTTGGTAGCTAGCAATAGTTGTCTTTGGTAATACGAGTCCCCTTAGACTGTAATCTAATAAGGAAGGCTGGTCCCTACAGAATATTTCTTTGAAATATTTACTCCACATGAATAGCTCTCCAAGCATAGATTTGCTTTTGTCCAAATTAAAGAAGGGAGGGCAGGAGGAGAATGAAGTAGAATTGAGAAAATGCACTCTTATTATTATTTTATCATTTTAATCTTTTCAGAAATAAAAAGATAAAACAGATATATTTTATCTCTTTTTGCATGTCCCCCTTTTATAAATGCATAGAAGAGACTATATATGGCTTCAATCATCTTTGTAAAATATTATTACAAAATACAATAAAATAATATTATAACATTTTGCCCTTTGGACTTCCTAAATCATTTGGCAGTCTAAAGTACCCTGTTTTAATATTTACTTATTAATGAAAATGTAATAGTCTCTGAATATACAACCCAGTGTAATGATTATAAAATGAGGCTGAACATGGAACAATGTAAAATAAATGGCTTGTAAAGATACTTGAGTAGTTGTTCACACCAACAAGTATGTCCTCAAAGGATTATTTAGCTTTATAATGCAAGGTCTTAAGGAAAAGCTGTAGCTACACTGAAATTTAATCCATTCTACTGAATTTCTTAAATCAATTATTTTTCTTTCTAAAATATCTATTTGGTTATTTTTAAGTGTACTTTATTGATACAGTGCTATTTTCTTGCTAATTATTTCAAGTTTTTCTTGAAATAGAATCAGTTTGGTTTGTTAATTTTGATAATAAAATTCTTTGAAAGTTTGATTCTTTTATCATTTATTTCTACTTGTTTTCTTTCATACTGCCTTGTTTCTTTGTTTATTTTGTAATTTTTTACTGCAGGCTCATTTTCCTGGGCAACGTTTTCTAAATAAATTTATTGAGGCCTTATTGAAATTACATTTCTTCAGGAAAATTGGCAATGTTGTCATAGTTACCAGTGAACCCCACCAAACTGTATCTACTTTATATTTTTCTCATGATGTTATATGCTCAAACTGGTAGCATGAAACCTAGAACACAAACTGAAGAATTGCATGCATGCCAATTTGTAATTACGAAATTTCTATTAAGTTTCTCTTGTTTTAGTTTTTCAATCTTTCTATTTATTGTCAAAGTCAAGACAGACAAATTTCTTCTTGAGGAAATCTGTTTATTTCTCATTAAACATTATACTGAGTTGCTATTCTTTAAGGTCTAAGCTTTATTTAAGTTTTTATTTTTTTTAATATCCTTTCTATATGGGTAAAACTTGGGCTTTATCTCCTACCTACGACACTCTGGCAAAACAGAAGCTCAAAGTTACAAGATTTGGAGATACAGAGAAGTCAAAAGCTGACTTTGGCATTTGCTAACCTTCCAGGATTTCTGCTTTCACTTGAGTTTTTACAAGTGCTGAGTCTTTATTTCTTGCCAGATCAGAGATGTATTTAAAATATATATGTTTGTATATGTGTGTATGTCTACACACACACACACACACATCCACACACACGTATGACATATACATATACTTAACACGTATTTGAATATATATGCTTTCATCCAGCTTTATAAATGGCTTCCATTACAAGAATCATTCAAGTTATGAAGTCTAACATGCTGTGAGCAACAAAACTCTGGAGGACACTTCTGAAATATAAATGCTTAAGTCTCATGCCATATCTACTTAGTCAGAATATTCATGTCTAGGGTAAGAATTTACATATGTCTTTTTTATACCAAACCCCAAAAGTAATTCTAACTTGTACTTTTGGTTAAGAGCAACTGTATAAGATGTACTTGAAGATATGTCTGAATATAGATAAAAGGAAACTACATATACACACACACATATAATATATATGTACTGAATCTATCATCTATATATACATAACACACACACACACACACACAGCATTCTAGCCTTAAGCTTCTAAGCCATTATAAATGAGAAAGGTGAAATCCCTCTAATTCTACCCTATATGGTTGCAGGGGCTCTGGTTCTAGACAAAGAGAGGAATTGGAAGACCTCATAGAAACTTTGATGATTACTCTCACAAAAGCTGTAGCCCATCAAGACAGGTCCCTTATACCCTCTCTGTTTCCCAAACCATGATGACTAGCTATTTACCAGGACAGATCCATATGGCAGCTAGAATTCAGTACTAATAGCTTGGAAAATTATAGCTTTTCAAAGTTCGTTTTGACATATTCAGTTTGGGGAAATAAGCAATAGAGGGAATTACCGTAATCATCAGATACTCTATTGATAATCTTCAAAAATAATTTGATTATTAAAAACAAATTGAGTTGCTAAAGAGTTGCACATAACACCCAACTCAAATAGAACAACAGAAGTATAATTCCATAATGGTAAGATATTTTTTCCCCCTGTGGTTGTTGTTCTGTTTTGCTTTTATTGTTTTTGCTTTTAATCTGGTGAAGAAAGAATTCACTGTTCCGGAATTCTGGAGAAGAGACAGTTATTGCCAGTGGCAGTATAGAAGTAAAGATAATTTCAGACAACAGCAGGCTTTCTTGCACATTCTTTTCCATTTCATTAATAACATGGTCCATAAAGAGACATGCTTTGCGAAGCTGAAAGTGGGAATAGGAATTCCTCAGAAAGAGCAGACATCTGTGCATTTGATTAACATTTTTTAGATACTCCATTCTCCTTTTTCACTGGCTTCTTATTGAAATGCTGACAGGCGATGAGGCAGTTATTAGCAACATCATCTACTCGCCACTCTTGTTTTTTCAATCACAACCTATGTCACTATGTGTTTATTTCTTTTTATTTCCCCCATTGAAAAGACTAAATTTTCTGAACATCTCTGAACTATATTGAGGCTGTTAGAGCTGGCTTACGTCTTAAAGGACTTCATTAGATATCAGACTGACGTAAGTAAGGGCTGCTCTCTTTTCTTCCCTGGTAGATGTCTTGTTCTTAGAACTGTGTCTGGGATCTAATGAGTATTTATTAAATTCTTCTTGAAGAAAGGATTTTTTTTTTTTTTTTAAATTTTACCACTTGTTACTGCCTCCACTGCTACTATCTTGATTTAAGCACAAAATGCTCCCACCTGGCCTCTGAGCTTCACCTTTTCATCTCCCTAGCCCACTACTATCACAGCAGCAGAATGATCTTTTCTTTCCTTTCTTTTACTTTTTTTTTTTTTTTAAGACTTCATCCATTTATTCGACAGAGATCACAAGTAGGCAAAGAGGCAGGCAGAGAGAGAGGAGGAAGTAGGCTCCCTGCTGAGGAGAGAGCTCCCCACTGAGGAGAGAGCTGAATCCCAGGACCCCAGGATCATGACCTGAGCCTAAGGCAGAGGCCTTAACCCACTCAGCCACGCAGGCGCCCCCAGAGTGATCTTTTTAAAACAAAATTCAACTCCTGTTACTCTTCTGCTCAAAACTCCTCAATGGCTGCCTCCGTCATGGAAATAAAAGTTAATGGAGCCTGCCAGTGCTTATGGTGCCTAGCCCCTGAGCATCTCCCTGACCTTTACTTCTTACCATGAAACCCTTTCTTTAATCTCCTTTAGGGGAGATTGAACAAGGCCTGTTTCTTGAACAAGGCAGGGACTTTTTTTTTTAAAGATTTTCTTTATTTTTTTGACAGAGAGAGATATCACAAGTAGGCAGAGAGGCAGGCAGGGGTGGGTGGGGGGAAGCAGGCTCCGCACTGAGCAGAGAGCCTGTACAGGCTCCATCCGAGGACCCCAAGATCATGACCTGAGCCGAGGGCAGAGGCTCAACCCACTGAGCCACCCAGGCGCCCCCAGGCAGGCACATTCTTAACTCAGTCCTTTATCTAGATCTATTTTCTCCTTTCCCTAGTACACCCACCCCCCAGATTCCTAGCTCTCTTACAACGTTCAGGCCTTCAGTTAATTTTTCACTGAGTCCTTCCTTGACAAACGTATTTAAGAGTGAATTCTCTACCCCATGCCATCACTCTATGGCAATTGTCGCCAGATGACATGTTTTATTTCCTGACCTGTTTAGACCTGTTCCTTTCCAGTAGAAGTCCCACAAGGACAGAGAATTTTACCCATTTTGTTCTCTCTATGCCACCATTGAAAACAGGATTGGCTGGATGCTCAATAATAGGTTCTCAGTAAAGAGATTAGAGGAATAGATGAATGGAAAAATAGAGGCCCAGATGGGTTGAGCAATTTGCCAAAGAGCACATTGATTGCCAATGTTAAAACCTCATGAAAGTCCCAGAGGGTATGAAGCAGGTTAGACACAAGATTGACCTAACGTCTTGAAAGTGGGATTTCTTTCCTCATGGATATTTTAAGTAGATTTGTCACAGGCATGGGTGCAGTGGGAAGATAAAGTACTCTCTTCTCTATTTTAGCTGGGAAGAAATGCTATCTTAAGGACACTATTAGAACCAAAGAAACCAGGTTCTGATGAGGTTTTTAGATATGTGAATGAAACTTAACATTAACATTACTCTAAGAAAATTTTAAGTGCAATCTTTCCCAGACTTTGACTTTATTGACATAGTATTCTATTTAGTTTTGCTTGGGGAAACATCTGAGAGGTACTGTGCAAGTATCAAACAAACAAACTCTCTACCATTCTTTACAAACTTGCTTTCATAAAAGGATGTTTTAAAAGTCTTAAATAAATAAAAAAAAAAGATAGTATCTGAAGTAAAGAGTAATTACTTATTTATTTATTTCTGAGGTATATCTTTCTTCCAGCTTTGTGACATATAATTGATATGTAATGGTGTATAAGTTTAAGGGGTAAATGTGTTGATTTGATAGACTTGTATATTGCAAAATGATTACCACCATTCATTAGCTAACACCGCTATCATGACACATAGTTACCATTTCTTTCTTGTGGTTAGAACATGTAAGATCTATGTAAAATCTATTCTCTTAGCAAGTGTTAAGTCTACAATACTTGTATTGTTAGTTATAATGCCCATGTATTAAATTGGTCCATGCTCTATAAGTTATTCATCTCATAATTAGAAGTTTGTAGCCTTTGACCAACATCTCTCTGTCTCCCTATTTCCCCCCCACCCTCCCACCCATTCTCCAGCCCCTGGTAACTACCTCTTTACTTCTGTTTTTACGAGTTTGGTTTTTTTTTAAGTTCTGAATATAGGTGATATCTTATATTATGTGTCTTTATCTCTCTGACTTATTTCATTTAGCATAACACCCTCAGGTTTCATCCATATAATTGCAAATGACAGCATTTTCCTCTTTGTCATGACTGAATAATATCCCATTATATGTATATAACATATCTTCTTTATCCATCCATTGATGGACACTTAGGGTCTTTACATATACTGGTTATTGTGAATAATATACAGGAAAATGCAGGTATTTATTTCAGATCCAGTTTTAATTAACTTTGGGCACATACACAAAAGAATAAACACACACACACACACACACACACACACACACACACACAATTTTTTTTTCAGCAATATCCATACTGTTTTCCATAGTGTCTGTCCCAACTTATATTCTGACCAACAGTGCTACACATGGGTTCCTTTTGTCCACATTCTTATACACATTACTAATGCACACAGTAGTTTTTGCCTCTTGAGTTTTTTATGGTAACAATTCTAACACATGTGAGGGGGTCTTGACTGGCATTTCTCTAATAATAAGTGATTTTGAGCATATTCTCATGTACCTGTTTTCTATCTGTCTATTTCTATATTTAGAAAAATATCTCTTCAGTTCCTCTTCCCATTTTTAATTGTCTTTTGGCATTTTGCTAGTGAGTTGTAGGTGTTCCTTATATATTTTGGATATTAATCTCTTGTAAGATGCATGACTTGTAAATATTTTCTCCCATCCTGTAGGTTGCTTTCTTTTTTCTTAATTGTTTCTTTTGCTATGTAGTTTTTTTTTTTTTTAATTGCAGTCTCACATTTTTTTTACCTTTGTTGCCTATGCTTTTGGTATCATACGTAAAAATATCATTAGCTGGGTCAATGCCAAGGAGATCTTTCCTTGTGTTTTCTTTTAGAAGTTTTATGACTTCAGGTCCTACATTTAAGTATCTAATCCATTTAAAGTTCAATTTTGTGTGTGGAAAAAGTAGGTGTCCAATTTTGTTTTTCCTGCATGTGATTATCCAGTTCACCCAACACCATTCATTGAAAAGATTATCCTTTTCCCACAAAGTATTCTTGGCTCCCTTGTCAAATGTTAGTTGGCTATTTATGCAAATGTTTATTTCTGGGCTCTCAGTTTTGTTCCATTGGTCTTTGTGTCTCTGTTTATGCCAGTACCACACTGTTCTGATTACTTTTGTAGTAGAACTTGAAATCAGGAAGTGTTATGCCTCCAGCTTTGTTCTTCTTTCTCAAGATTGTGTTGGCTATTCAGGGTCTTTTGTGATTCCATATAAATTATAGGACTTTTTCCTGTGAAAAACTCTGTTGGATCTTGGATCCCTTTTTTTTTTTTTTTAAGATTTTATTTGTTTATTTGTCAGAGAGAAAGAGAGCACAAACAGGCAGAGACAGAGAGAGAGAGAGAAGCATGCTCCCCGCTGAGCAAGGAGCCCAATGCAGGACTCGATCCCAGGACTCTCAAATCATGACCTTAGCTGAAAGCAGTGGCTCAACAGACTGAGCCACCCAGCCATCCTCTATTGGATCTTGATAGGGATTGTATTCAATCCAATGAATGTCTTAAGGTCATATGGATATTTTAACAATATTAGTCTATTTTATGAACCCCAAATAGCTTTCTATTTGTTTATGTCTTCCTCAATGTCTTCCATTAAAGTCTTATAGTTTTAGAGGTGCAGAGTTTCCACCAGCTTGGTTACATTTATTTCTAAGTATTTTATTATTTTTGGTGCTATTATGAATGAAATTACTTTTTCCTGGGGCTTCTGAATGGTTCAGTTGGTTAAACATCTGCCTTTGGCTCAGGTCATGATCTTAGGGTCCTAGGGTCAAGACCCCATCAGTATCCCTGCTCAGTAGAGAGTCTCCTTCTTCCTCTCTCTTTCTCCCACCTCGTTCTTTCTCTCTCTGTGTCTCTCTCAAATGAATAAATATAATCTTATAAAAAGGAGAAATTATTTCATTTATTTTTCAGAATTTGTTGTTAGTGTATAGAAATACTTTGTGTGTGTGTGTGTATTTTGATTTTTTTATCTTGCAGCTTTACTGAATTTGTTGATCAGTTCCAGCAGTTTTTTTTTTTGGGGGGGGGGAGTCCTTAGGATTTCCTATGTATAAGATCATCTTGTTTGGAAACAAAGACAATTTTATTTTTTCCTTCATGATTTTGGTGCTTTTATTTCTTTTTGCTTGCCTGATCTGACTAGGACTTCTAGTACTGTGCTCTGTAGGAGTGGTGAGAGTGGGGACCCTTCTTGTTCCTGATCTTAGAAGAAAAGCATATTGTGTTTTTTAATTGAGTATGATGTCTGTGGGCTTGTATATGGCCTTTATTATGTTGAGATATCTTCCTTATGTACTCAATGCAAAGAATGTTTAATCATAAAATGATTTTGTACTTTGTCAAATGTTTTTTCTTCATCTATTGAAATAATCACAATTTTTATCTTTCATTTTGTTAATGTGATGTACAACATTTATTGGTTTGTGTATGTTGAACCATTCTTGGATCTCCAGGTTAAATTTTGCTTGATCATAGTATATGCTCCTTTCACTGTGTGGTTAAATTTGATTTGCTAATGTTGAGAAGTTTTTGCATCTATATTTATCAGAGATATTAGTTTGTTGTTTACATTTCTTATAGTAGCTAAGGGGTAGTTTTTTTTTTTTAATTCAGTAGAATTGACTTTATGGAAAAGTTTGCTAATTAAGCTTGTTTTTCTAATTTCTTTATGTCCAACAAGTGGTCTATACTCCTATGTTAAGAAATGTTTTTCACAAATTTGATTTTTTATTCAAAATTTTATTCAGGCACCTAAGTTCCTGACACTAAAAGTATTATTTCACTATACCTCTCTCCTGCCTAAGATCTCAAGAAACTATATGAAGCTAACTGAGAATCTGCCTCCAAAGATTAACCATCTATGAGGAAAAAAATGTGAAAAAGAAACAGATTCCTCAATGATATACCTAACAAACTGCATTAATTGGTATTGTTCATATGCAGGGATAAATATGAGATAGACAAGCTAAATATGATCAAAGACATTAGCACATGGTTCTAGGATTGTTATAAAGACAAAGATGAATGGGCTACAGTTTGACTTACTCATTTATCATCCAGTCTCTAATTGAAAAACTGGTACCAATTAAGATTCATCAACTAAACTTATAAAATATTAATCAGTGCAAAAACTTACCAAATTGTCATGCCAAAAGCCAACTCATTTATTGATTTGTGTTTGTTTTTTTCTCATTAATTATTTACTTTTATCCAAAAGTACTTTTAAAAAGTTTTAGATACATGTAATAAAACAAGAAAATTATGTAAAATTGTTTTATTAAATGGTATGTAGAAAACAGAAAATAAGTTCAAAAAGCAACATAAATTTGCATTTAATCTCCAACAAGAAACTATTCCTTAAATGATCAACCTGACATTTGTGTAGATCAAACTCTTATTTACATGCAACCACCATGAATTAAAATAAAACATATAGGTAATATTATATATATTTATATATAGATTTAAATTCAATATTATAATTATATGTATAATTGAACAGTATCTGTTTCAATTATAGATTTGGTTATCTGTTTCAATTAATAGATTTGTTATCTGTTTTTGATCAAATGGACTTAATTAGTCAAAAAGTAGTTAATCATTTTCCTTTGATTACAAACCACAATGAAAATAAATTCTACATGATTTATTTTATCAGTAGGATTAAGAAACTGGCATAATGTACAGTGACAAATAAGTTACTATAAATTCAGAAACACAAATATATATCTATTTATATATATATAAATATATATGTGTGTGTGTATACATGTTTTTTGTGTATATATATATGCATACATATATATACATATATATGTATATGTATATGTGTGTATACATATATATATACATGGTTTTTTTTACTTCCAAAATTGTTTCAGTTATCTACTACTGTGTAACAAAACACTCTAATGTTTAGTAGCTTTCTCCTGATGATGAGAGCCAGACCCTCGAGTCTCAGCTAAACCCTTCTTCTGCACCATGGGTGCCATCTACAGTAAGTTAGGAACCAGGCTGGTCTAGAAGATCCAGAAAGACTTCACTTACATGTTTGGCATCTTTGTTATGTCAGCTAGAAAGTGACGATAACCTGGATCCCTCTCCCTTTTCATGCTTTCTCATGACGTCTCTATATAGACTTTCCAACATGGTGGTCAGACATCTTACATGGCAGCCCAGGGCTCCAAGCGATCAAAGCAGAAGGTACTAGTCCTCTGAAAGACTATGCCTTGATCTGCCAAAGCATCAGTTTTGCCACATTCTATTAATCAAAGCCATCACAGAACAACCTGGATTCAAGGAAAAAGAAAATAGACCCAACCTTTTACTGTAAGGATTATCAAATAATTGTGGCCATCTTTACTCCTCTAAAAAATAGTAGTACCTCATGGGTTGTCTTTGAAATGATTTTAAAACAGAGTACATTAAGTGATCCTAATTAGCAGTAGGGAATGGAGTATAAGTAGAAGTCATTAACCCTTTGGGATCTTGTCCATCCCTATTATTTGTTCATTTATGCCATATGTTTGGTCCAGTTTTTGATAACCCATGTGACATTTTCATCATCTTTTAATAACTGGTCAAAATTTCTTAAAAAGAGGATACAATTGCAGTCTACAAAATGGTCTTGTTATGAAAATCCATTTTATATTAAGTTGTTTTCTTCTATGATACAGATTTTGTATCATAATTTTATTGGTAGCACCTTTTGGAGGGTTTATTTTTAAAATCATTTTAAGAAAGAGTACTTGTCATGAAGCAAAAATAAATTTATGTGTGTGTGTATATACACATGTATACACATATGTATGGCTATACATATATAAACACAAACATTTAAATGTGGGCATATAAATAAAGACACACAGGTAAACCATACAGTGGATAAAAATATTTAAAAAAATAGTTATGCCAATAATATTTTACCTCTTTATATTTATATATAGGAGAAAACACTAAATAGAAACATTAAAAGCCCCTCAGAAGAGGGGTTTCCCAATGCAGTTAGAGATCCAGTTTTTTGATCAGAGCTGTTATTGCAGCTTTTGATTTATAGCTTCAAATAGGCTTTGAAAAATATAATAGAACATCTTTAATTAAATCCCCCAAACTCACATTCATGGATAAATAATAATCCATCAGCTATTTTATTTTCTACCAGTACCCCAGAGAACTTGACAGTCTTAATCACTTCAGCCATTTATACCTTCATTTTGGCTTTATTTCAGTCAAGCCATTTAGTGGAGTTTATCTAAATTACTGTATCTTTTTTCTTATCACACATTCAGAGCTGTAACACAGAAACTAATTTCAGGTGCAAAATAGAATATCGCAGAGGCCCAGACATCAGTAGTACAGGCGCATTAGAATGAAAAGTTACCTGTCACTAACGGGTATTTGTCTCTGTAATGAGCTGAAGCAAAAGGAACTGTGGCTGTAATAAAATTAAGAGACACCAGTAGCATTGCAGAATCCTAACTCTGAGAGAATATATGACTTCTGTGTTGAAGATCTAGAAGTGAGTACATTTCCAGCAAAATATATTTTGAAATGTGTTTCTCTACTTATTTTAGATAACAGATAGAGAATCCCAAACACAGAAATACACCCCTGTCTTTGCTAAAATACCATGACTTATAGGTGATTGTTTCAGCAGAAGCAATTTAATCACTTTACAACGTACTCCTTAATATGACACTCTCAGAAGGTTGAGTGATACTTAATAGTACTGCATATAATGACATTTTTTGCACAAAGTTATTAAAAAGTGGTATTGACAAATTTATCCATTTTGGAAAAGAGGATCCCCACTCCCACCCCATTTTAACTTTAAATCATTCCAAAGTCACTAGATTCAGATTTCAAAATAAAATGTTAATGCTCTTTTCCTTATATGTTTTTTTGGAAAAAATAGCTTAGTAATCTTGAAACTATTATCTCATTTATAGGCAGCAGGGAATGGGTCATTCACTTTGTCACCTTGGTTTCTCTCTCAGGCATCACCTTCTTGCGTTCTCTGTTCCAGCTAAACTCAAATACTTTCTGTTCCCTTAATATAAACTGTCATCTTTCCTGTAGAGAATTTGAAGCTTATTTTTTCTTTTGTCAGAAAGTTTATTTCCACCTTTTTTACTTGATTTCTTACTATCCATCTTTCTAGTTTAGGCTTAATTTCCTCTAAGAAGCTTTTTTTTTTTTTTTTTTTTAATTCTTCTTCTTTCATAGTCTCCTACGCATAGCTCTCTTAGAAACCTGTTTGACAGAATAATATATCAGCCAGACTCCCTTTAAGGAAGGACGTGGTGCCCAGATGCTGGGAGCCCTGTCAGGAGGCAGTCTTCAGCTGACAACATCTTCAGTATCATATTAGCTCCAGAGAAAAAACTCACTCAAGGTCACAGTCTTTCCAAGGTGAAGTGACCCATACCCAGATGTAATTACAGACTGAAGTGATGGTATAGGCCCAAGACTTTTCTTCTAATAAGGACAACTCTGATAGGAAATTATAGCTTGAGAGCTCCCTGCATTGGCTGAAACTAATGCTATACCCACAAAATAGCTTGACTTCACCTTCTGTCCTAATCTGTTACTTTTTCTCCCTTCTACAGCTACTGATCACCAGGGAACTCTCTGATATATATTCTGCACTCTAAACTCAAACCACGGAAACTAACATGCTAAACTATATTTATTCATTATTTTACATTGTTCTTGCCATATTATTGAAATTGAAATGCAATATTGTGAGTCTGTTTGTCTCTAGTTCCCACAAGAAGATAAACTTCAAGAAAACAGGCACATAACAGATGCTCAATAAGTATCAAATTGATTCTTGGGAGGATTAATATAGAAATGAATCTCTTAAAGAACAGATTTTTGAGATAATACTATTTTAAAGAAGAATAATATTTTAACACTGATAAGTATATGTTGCTGAATCCATCATTCCCTGGTAACTTTAAAAATCTATCTGAAATTTTCTTATCAGTGGCAATTGCTGTTTTACACCATACTCACTACCTAACAGATAAGTATGAAATATTGACCTTGCTTTATTGCAAATTCCATTGACTCTCTTGCACATCCTCTTTGAACTTGAATCA
This sequence comes from Mustela erminea, assembly GCF_009829155.1. Classification (NCBI taxonomy): domain Eukaryota; kingdom Metazoa; phylum Chordata; class Mammalia; order Carnivora; family Mustelidae; genus Mustela; species Mustela erminea. The sequence goes on from NC_045625.1 coordinate 58,864,013, forward strand.
TTGACTCCTTTTTCCTTACCATACCAATTAATTACCTTTTTCTACCTTTCCACTTCCCTGAGCAGCAATTTACTATGTAAATAGGACTGAATTATAGAGAAGGAAACAAACAAAGCAAAATAAGTGAACAAACTAAATAAAATAAAATTTTTGTCTCTACACAAATTGAATAATGATTCCAAGCTACATCTTTATAAATTAAACTGAAGTTAGTGACAAGTTAGAAATGAAAGCAATAATATTGCTTCTACTTTTCATTAGCTCAGACTGATGATTTTGATTTAATCTTTACATATAATGATATAGTCATTGAGCTGTAGTAAAGTACATAATTCAATTAATTTAAGTTGAAGGGATTGTAGGATTCCCAGACTACATGATAAGATAACTCTTTACTTGTGGATTTTGGAGGTGTGGACTTGTAGCGACTTTACTGTCATGAGTATGGTTTCAGCAAGTTGGGTTTTGGCATCTAACTACTTGGTTTGGATTCTTCTCTGCCACTGACTTGCTGCATGAATTTGGATATTTTAGTTAGCCACTCTTGAACTGAGTTTCCTCATCTGTAAATTTGACTAAGAATTATATCAACTTCCTAAATTATCAGTTTGTAAAATGAGATTACAAATGAAGTAGCAGTATTAATGCTTTTCCCCTTCATAGATACAGCTTCTGAGTAGTGGAAGTAAGTATCTTTGATGCTTTGAGTAGTCTTACGCAAAAGCTGATCTTATCAGACATTGAGGTAGAGGATCTGAGTGCATTTAGCTTTTCAAGCTTTTTAATGGAATTAAAGAGTTTTCAGTTTGAGACGCTAAAAGGGCTGGTGAATTTATATCCTATTGCATTTACTCAACATACTGTTGCAAGCTTGTTATAAATGGTCTTTCTTCATCAATCTGCTTTACAATAGGTTGTCCCAGATTGAAATCAAAACAGCAACTGATATCATGGAGTTTATTGTTCTACCTTTTCACTAGTATTACCTGATAAACTGTTAGTGAGTGAAAGCAAACATGCCTGGCAGAGTTCATTCTTTGTCTCTTTGCCCCTTGCATCAAAGTAGCTTCATCAGAGCACACTGTTCCTTGCTAGAACTTTCCAGTAAGAGGGGTGCCTTGGAGATTTGTATTTGTGGAGTGGTACTCCTTAGCATATTTCTTATATTTCAGTTTTTTTTTTTCCAACTGATTTTGAAATTCTGATGTCCTTACAGGTCTTGTTTTTAGACTAATCACATTATTTTTTATTTTGTATCTTTGTGCTAGTTTGTATTCCTTAATGAGTTTTCTTTGGAGGAAAGAAGAGAATGAAATGCGTTTTTCAAAATGATCGTGAGGTTTCTAGGTGGCTCAGTTAATTAAGCAAATGACTCTAGATTTCAGCTCAGATCATGGTTTCAGGGTTATGAAATTGGGCTTGCATCAGTCTCCATGCTCAGTAGGGAGTCTGCTTGAGATTCTTTGTGTTCCTCTCCCTCTGCCCCTCCCCCTACTCATGTGTACCCTCTCTCTAAAATAAGTAAGTAAACAAATAAATAAATATTAAAAAAGAGAGAAATGGTCATGGAATATTTCAAAGAAATATTATTGAACATATCATTTTTTTTTTAAATGTTAACTTAGGTCCATGTTCAAAACTGAAGACTAATAATCATGGAGCTGATATTTAACTGCTGTTCTAGGGCACACCCATTTCCTATCTCACACATGGCAAACTTTAAATTCACAAGCATATGGAAGCTCATATACTTTACTCATAATGTAAAATATTTCATTTATAATTTAAAAGCAATTATTATATGCACACATTCATTATTTAGTAGTATAAGAATTTTGATGTTAATATCAGTATATATAACTTTGTTCTTAAGTTGCAATTTAGAAGACCTATAAGGATGAAGTTTAGTTTTTTAAATACTAATTTAAAATGCCCAGTATTGACTGTAGTGGACATGAAAGTTCATTTTGATGAAACCACACATCACATTTCCAGAGGCTCAGAGATAGAGGTGTTTAGATGAGTAAATTTTTAGAATTATCTTTGAACTGTCTGCATATATATTAATTATTCTTATCATAAAAAAGTTCCACAAATGCTGTCATGACCATTGCATAGTGCAAATTTAGAAAGAAGGCCGAATGAATTTTATTCCAGTAAATACTCTATAACTAAATGAAGTTTTTTGTTCCTTAGTGGCACAGAACATATCACAGTATGTCCCTGGTTCCAACATGATGCCAGGATAAATTATTTAAAAAAAAAAAACGTATTAAATGAGTGGTTGCCTTTGGCCATGGGCACTTGTTAACAGTTGTATTGTGTGCCTCAAAAACTCATATGTTAAAATCCTAACTCTTATATCTTTAGAATGTGACTTTAGTTGAAGATAAGGTCTCTACAGAGGTATTCAAGTTAAAATTAGTTCACTAGAGCACATGCTACTCCAATATGACTGACGGTCTTATAGGAAGAGAAAATTTGGACATAGAGACACATATACAGCATGAATCTCATGTACAAATGAGGACAGCCATGTACAAGTCAACAAAGCAAGGCCTGGAACAGATCCTTCTCTCACAGCCTGCACAAAGAATATACCTGATGACACCTTAATTCTGGACTTCTAATTTATGGGATTGTGGGACAAGGAATTTCTGTTGTGTAGGCCCCTCAATTCATAGTACCTTGTTATGCTAACTTTAACAAACTAATACAGCACTGTAAGAGGAAGCAGCAATTCTTGAAATGGGTAAATCTATTATCAAATCTTCATTGACTTAGATAGACATTTGCAAGTTGGAAGGCCAACAGAGGTCTGGCCTTCCTCACCTTTCTTACCTGCCTTACCTCAGGTCATCTGAGAAGTTTGTACCTAAAGCACCAAGTCTCAGCCCTTAGTCACATCACGTCACCATGAATCATGGGTTGCAGGGACTATCACAATTTACTTTCATTAAAAATATGAGTCATAAGTTGGTAAAGGATTTATATTTTAAAAGAAGTTCAGCAGATTCTAAAAAGTGTGATACTCTCATTCCTAAATGGAGCAAAATTCAAGCAGGGCTCTTTAAACATAAAAATCTGCCTAGTAATAAAGAAACACATACAGAAAATTTGAAATGTAACTCTTGCAAAACTTAGCAGTCTGGGACCCTTTGACATAGGGATAAAAATCTGACATACTTCATTAGTTGCTGAGGACATCATTGTGATTACAACCACCCAGTCAATAATTTCTAGTGACGTTACCATCAAAAATTGCAAATTGTAGTCAGCTTTTTTTTTTTTTTTTTTGTGAAAGACATCAGTAAAATAAGAAATAATACATTTTGGAAAGATTTCCAAGAATAGATAAGAACAAAAACCTAGAATTTCAAAGAGTAATCTTTAGTTATCTAACTAAGTCTGCCTTGTGGAAGAGCTCATTCCCGGATACTTGCAGGATTGTCTTCTGCTTTTAACATTTCCCTTCAGTTCTCTGCCAAATAAAGGTAGAATCTGCACAAGGATGCAGAGCTCCAGTGAATCTGGCTGCTCCAAAAAATATTAGTGTTTATTGTATTGCTTTAAGAAAGTGAGACAATCTTTTCCAATGAAAGAAAAAAATCTGCCTCATACTATGTATAGGATAAAGAATAGAGAAAAGGCTGAAGAAAAAGAGCAGATAGCAGTTCTCGTGGCATTTTTCCTTTTTCTAGGTTATTGCCAAGATTTAGGTACCACAGATAGGCTTTTCCTGTCTTATTGCATTACTGGGTCAACAGGCAGTAAAGGGCAGATTCACCAACCCCAAATCTATAGGAACCAGCATGGAAAACCCTGCTGCCTAGATCTGTATAACTGAAAATGTATGCATATGTGCTGTATAAAAGTAATGACTCTACTAAATATTTAAATGCTAACAAAATAGTCTAATGTCTTCTTCACATAGAATGCTTAAAAAAAAAATCCTGAAACCTTTTATTTTGAGCAAGGGGACAACATACATATATGCTTTTTATAAGAGTTCTCCTTGTTAACATATTTTTTAAGTATAAAGTTTATTAACATAGTCTCATTTTACCAAGAGAATTAAATGATTTTTTTTTTTTAATGCTTCAATGAACTCCATCCAAAGATTAGAGATGGAATTTGGGAGGGTTTAACTCTTAGTGAGTCTACATCTAACCAGTGTCTATTAAAAACTCTAATTAAAGGGTTCAACATATCCAGTGCTTCAGTCTTGAAAACACAGAGCCTAAGAATAGGCTTAAGTACAATTAGTTAGTTTATATTGGGATATGGCCAAAGAGAGGAGGAAGTGGGGTATTGGAAGGCGTGAAACCAGGAAGGAATAAAAACCCACTGAAGGTTGAGTTAACCCGGTTGTCAACACTTAGGACAACAGGGCCTTATCACAGTGAGAACTTTTAAAGATGAAAATACCTCAAGGTTGTTCATTCAAAGGATGGGAGAAGAAGCTTTTATTTACCAAGTTCTGTCCTCACCCCCCCAAACCCAAGGCCATCCCCATGAACTTTTTATTCCCTTGTAGCTTTAGATTATACCTGGTTGAGAGCTAGGAGGATTAGGAAGTCACTGGCATAAGTATAGCTGAGCAAGAGGCTTTCAAGGTATGTACCTTCAGGAAGTGGATTGGGCAGAAATGATGTGAGGTGTGATTCGACTGTGAAAACTTGATTTCTGCATCATATTTCTCATGCCTAAAACCTTTTAAGGCTTAGATGGGTAATATCAATGATATGATAGACAATAAGACAATAAGGATCAGTGACAACTGTGGCAAATCAAACACATATGCACTGTCCAAAGGTTTGTGCTTCTCATTTCTAGTCCATCTTCACTAGGTGAGGACAATGGCTTTTTATTGTCACATCCTGATAGGAAAGTCTCAAATCTGAACTATAGGTGAAATTTCATGATTTTAAAAATAAGTCTAAAAAGAAGAAATGATTTTCAGCCTGGTAACCCCACATATGTTGCCAATCACTGATCTCAAGTTTAAAGAAAACTGAATATTAATATTAAACTTTTAATTTTTCAGTTATAAACATATTTTTCTTTACTCCATTAATTCAAAGAAAAGTAATGATTTATTATGTACATTTTCTTCTTGCATGTGCTTACTGGAAAATAATTATAAGATATGCTTGACAGGGCACCTGGGTCGCTCAGTGGGTTAAAACCTCTGCCTTCGGCTCAGGACATGATCTCAGGGTCCTGGGATCGAGCCCCACATGAGGGGGGCGGTCCTCTGCTCAGCAGGGAGCCTGCTTCCCCCTCTCTCTCGCCTGCCTCTCTGTCTACCTGTGATCTCTGTCAAATAAATAAATAAAATCTTAAAAAAAATGCTTGAAAATTTTAATAAAAGTAGTCTATACCTTGACAAAAGTGATATAGTGTATTGAACCAAATTTTTAGCCCTTTGAGTCTACTAATTAGCTAGATTAATATATCAATCAATCAATAAAGCAGTCCTGTAAAGAAAAGTCCAGATTTTGACAGATATCCAGGAAATAGTTTAAGAAAGGTAAAGTCCTCTCAATCCAATTATGAGTTTGAACTACTCCATAACATAAACTAAATATTTTTCAATTATCTCTTAATGTTCCCTCTCTTCAGTGACAAGAAATTCTGTAAGAGACATGTTATTATTAAATTCTAATGAGAACAGGGACTAGCCTCAATCAGAGCTCTCTGGTAAGAATATACAGTCTGCCCTTTGGATTACAACAATGACAGTTACTAGACCAAAGCTAACTGAGTAACTCAAATAAAACATTAATAATTAACATCATTTTTAAAGAAACCTTTGGAAACAGGATCCCCAGCATTATTTTTTTTCTTTATTAGTGAAGTTCACAGAAATCTAGGCAGTATGTATATAAAAATTAATTTAGAATGCTTAATCCCTGTTCTTGTTGATTTGATTCTTCCTTCTGGACACATAATTCAATATACAAAGCCAACTGTTGACTGTGTACTCAGGAGAGTATAGTTTGAGTATATGCAGAACCAAAGACTGCCAAAAGGCCCTCTGTAAAGCAATATTATAGGGCTTTTGCAATTATAATTTCCTTTGTCTAGGCAAATAATTGTAGTGATTTCTCTTTAGCTGACCCATGTGAAAAAATAATGTGAACTGATTTTTGGAGCCTATTAGATAAAAGTAATCAAATATTTTTGCCAAGTGAGATTGTTGAAAATGCTGTAAATTGGCTCCATCAGATTCAGCTTTGACATTATAATTTCCAGGAAGAATTTTTCATTTTGGGACTTGATATGCCCTCAAATGCAGTGGAGACTTTAGTACTGAAATTTAAAAGTCATACTTTTCTTTTGCTGCTTATAAATGTTCAGTAGTAATCAAGAAGAAAATTTTCTATGACTTTGAAGTTTTTTTTGGTACGATGTCATTGTGAATCTTGTTTCAGAGAATAACACAAATAATGCTTTCAATTCTCACTAACTCTCCACATTAATGGGTAACACTGGGGCCATATGACAGGTGCAGCGTTTGATGAAAAAAAAAAAAAGGAACTTTGTCACTGTTAATTTTTCCTGGGTTGGGGGGAAATTCCAAATCAAAAACACATTTTTACTTATAATATGTAAATATCCTACATTTGGGGGATTTTTTTTTTAAAGTAAAACCAAACCAAACAAGGGTCCCTCCTGAACTTCTTTGAATGAGCAATCTATGTGGAAAGCCTTTTTAGCAAAGCCATCCTAAACTAAACCAGGTTTCTGAAAAGTGGTCCTGCTTTACCCCTTGGAAAATCTTCAACATAATTCTGATCCAACTTCACTTGTGTCAGTTCAGTTCTGAAAAGAAAACTGATTTCCTGCTGATCCAGGATCAACAATTCAATAAGCTTCAATAAGCTTGTGCCTGCTGAGATTCAAACTTGCTTTAAGCATATAGGCATCTTAAGTCCTTCAAAAAACATGTCAGTAAGATGTCTGGCAAAGCGATGTATCTCTAGGGATAAAGCATGTTTATTTTGTGTGTTCTCGTGGTCTTTCTTCATTTTTCTCTTTTACCCCATACCCTTCTTTTACTTTTTCCTATCTTTTGGGTGTACTACCCAATACATACGCACACACACACACACGCATATGCATGCCCCCACACATCTTTGCTTGCACGCAAACACATATTATGCTCCTCTGATTATGCACAGGTGACTGACTGTTTCATTGCCTGTGAATTTGAGGGATGCCCTTCGTGAATACTGGAAAGCAAAACATTGTCTAAAACTGGAATTATAATGATTTCCTGGTCCTGCTAAAACTCTACTTTCTCTCTTCAATGTTCGCTGTAATCCTTTCTTTGTCATGCCACAGGAAATATAAGAAATCAAATTAAATTGATTCCTTGAAATGTTTGAAGGCTTATTCTTTTCTTAGATTTTAAAGGGGCTTCATGATTCATTAAAGGATACTGTCAAAATTCCATACATATTACCTGTATTGTGAAATCCCTAAATATGATGGCTAATTTTTATCTGAACAAAGCATTTCCCCTTCAGGCAGAGGCATGGGTCTGCACTGTTGGGTTTATTTTTCAACGCTATTCAAAAGAACAAAAGATCCTCTGAGAGAGCTTCAAAGTAAATAAAAAAGCTCTTCGGTAAATCACAAAATTGTGCCTTTTCTTTTAGGATCAATATTTCCCTTTTTCAGACTGAGGTATCCGGCTACAAATACTAATACATTCACCCAAGTGTTTAAGGAATCATTTTTTAAAACATGGTAAGTTTGTCTCTTAGCTCCTTTGTCTCACCATGTTAACTATGAAAGTGAGCTGCATTGTAAGCTTAAAGGAAAAGTGACAAACTCATGGTCACTTGACTGTATACATTAGAAACTGACCTGCCTCAGAAATAGTAAGTCAATGTCTGTCTCTGAAAGCCACCTTCTCTCTACCGCTAGATTGCTACATTTCCAATCCCATTCACTCTCTACTTTTGATTCAAAATTAATTCAATAAACACTGTTCATGATTAAAGTAGTTCAGACAATACATGATATATACCATTTGCCCTTTCATTCTTTCACTATCTCCGTTTTAGTTTTCTTGGGGGGGGGGTGTTGTTAGTTTTACATAAAAATAACAGTAGCATTTTAATATCTGCTTTATTTATTTATTTATTTTTTAAAATATTTATTTGACAGAGAAAGAGAGACCACAGGTAGGCAGAGGCAGGCACAGAGAGAGGGGAAGCAGGCTCCCCGCTGAGCAGAGAGCCAGATGTGGGGTTCTATCCCAGGACCCTGAGATCATGACCATGTTTGTTTCTAACCAAACATAATTGAATTTATATGGAGAAATACTTCAGGAATCTTTCTTTGTTAAAAATTTATCTGGGGACACCTGGGTGGTTCAGTAGGTTAAGCCTCTGCCTTAGGCTCAGGTCATGATCTCAGGGTCCTGGGATCGAGCCCAGCATCGGGCTCCTTGCTCAGTGAAGAGCCTGCTTCCCCCTTTCTCCTTGCCTGCCTCTCTGTCTACTTGTGATCTCTCTCTCTGTCAAATAACTAAATAAAATCTTTAAAAAAAAATTGTATCTGCATTACTTTAAAATATAATTCCAAATACGAAATTTAGGGATTTAAATTTACTCTACAGTTGACTCTTACCTATACTCACTTTTATATTGTTGAGGGTTAGTTTCTGAACTCCTTTGTATTTAACTATATGTATACAGAACATGCACACACTCACACAAATGTAGTGAGTTATAAAACAGCCATTTTATTGCCCAGAATTCTGTAGGTCAGGAGTTTCAGCTTGCCCAGAATATTTGTTTCTCTCTCCTCCTGATGCCAGCTGCTGTGGTTCTTCCGGGATGCAGATGATCTCCCTAGGGTCTAAATGCTGGCTGTCCTATGGGGTACACGGATTGCCCTCTCACTCTCTCCATGGGATCTATCATCATGAGGCAGTTTAGAACAAGCCTCTATACTTGGTAGATTACATCCAAGAATAAATACAACAGTGTGCACCTTGTAAAACACTTAAAAACACTTTCTGTTGCATTCTATTGGCCAAAGGGAGTCACAGATCCAGCTCAGATTCAAGTGGAGGGGAAGGAGAGACTAATTTTTTTATAGGAAGAGTGCATACAGAGATAGAGAAATTGTTGGTAACAATCTTTGCAGGTGATCTACCATTAAATATATACTGTATATGTCATTTCATCTGTAACAAAATATGCATATATTTTGTTTCTTGAGTGTTTTTTGCAAATATGTAGAAATACAGTTTTATATTGACTTTATACCTAGAAACCTTGGTAAAATTACTATTTAATTATAATTAGGATAGATAATCATATAAAGGCCTCTGCCTTTCATCTTTGAGTAACTGGTGATTAATCATTCTCAGAAGTTTTCTGATCTTATTATCTTTGTAATTAGTGCTGCCTCTAATTCCCAACATCCTGAGCTACTGTACTATCCCATCCCAGTGTACCAGCAAACATTTCCTCTGCTCAACTTGCCATAGGCTATTCTATATTTTACCTTCCACCAGTGATGGATTTCTGTTTGCAGCCAGTTGGTAGGTGATTCAACTGCCAAATATTGTTTTGGTGTCTGCTTTCCTGGACGTTCTTTGTTTCAACTGTCTTGGGACAAATTCCCCAGGAAAAAGACTCTTAAAATGAGGATTTGAGGAGAGCCGTCAAAACCAGCATCTGTGGCACCAAGGAAGTAAGAATAGGTAGAGAGAGGAGTAGATCTGTGGGGAGTCGCATGAGGCCCCAGCTCATTCTATGGGGCGTTCTAGAGCTGGTACACCCTTTCATACAGGCCAGACATTTATTCCTTCCCATCAGCCAGCCATTAGATGCAGGCAGCCTTCAGAGAGCAGGAGTGACTCTGGGCAGAATATGTCTCTTTAGCTCAATGAAATTTCTGGAGCAGGATTTAGCTAAGAGATTTGAGTTGCCAACACTTCCATCGCCTGGGACAATGACTACACTAGGACTGAGGAGAAGAACTGAGTTATGCATGCAATAGACACTACCCTAGATTCCAATTACAAGTGTGTTAGACCTATTCATTGTGCCTTATATATCTCTTATACTCTCCTCTGTAATTTTTCCTCAGTACATAAATCAGGATTTTTTTTACTGACTTACCTTTGAAGTCACCTATCCCTTCTTCTATCCTGTCCAGTCAGTTATTCAACTTAGATTTTGAATGTTTAATTTTAGTTATTGCATTTTTTTATATTTTAGAATTTTATCGGATTATTTTTCATAGTTTTCATTTCTCTTTATGGTAATCTTGAATAATTTAATCACATTTAGTTTTTGTCTTAAAATTCCAGTATCTAGATGACTTATGAGTCTGCTTCTATTATATTTTTGTGTTTTTTTCCCTTGGTATACCCAATGATATTTGATTTAAGACAGCATTTTCTTTAAGATTATTTATTTATTTATGTATTTGAGAGAGAGAGAGAGAGAGACAGCATGGGGGGGGGATGGAGTCAGAGGGAGAAACAGACTCCCCATGGAGCTGGGAAACTCAATCCCAGAACTCCAGGATCATGACCTGAGCCAAAGGCAGTGGTTTAGCCAAGTGAGCCACCTGGGCACCCCAAGACAGCATGTATTAGTCAGCTTTGGCAGCCTTCAGAAAATATCATAGAATAAGTGGCTTAAACAACAGGAATTATTTTCACAATTCTGGAGCTTGGGAAGTCCAAAATCAAGGTGTCAGATAACTCAATTCCTTGGTAAGGGATTTCTTCCTTAGAGAATTTCCTTTTTACCATGTCCTCATAAAGTGGAGAGAAGGAGCTCTGGTTGTTCTTCCTCTTCTTATAAGGACCCTAACCGCATCCTGAGACCTCTACACTCATAACCTCATCCAAATCTAAATATTTCCTGAAGGGTCCACCTCCACTCATTACATTGGGCCTTAGGGCTATAGCAAATGAATTGGTACTGGGGGACAGAAATATTCAGTCCATGAAACAGACATTGTATAAAAAGTTATGGAAGTTGCAGAGAGGATTTTCTCTACTTTCTAGTAGGCAAGTAGAGTAGAAACAAGACTGCATAGACTAGATGATGGGGTTCAGATTTTATAAGTCTCGACTTGTCTCTGATTCTTCTTTACTTTGAAGTGTATCCTAAGAGGACCACAATTAAAACCTAGGGTATGTATCTTATTGGCATCTCAAAATCTAGTTTTTATCTCTTTTATAATGCAAAACTGCCAATAATTTCATTGAGCTTTCCAGATACTTATTTGTTTGGCTTCTTAGGTTCTTGCCTTGTAAAGGTTAATAATTGAAAAGATGTCTTTCTATAATTTGGCTATTGTTGATAATGCTGCTATAAACATTGGGATGCATGTACCTCTTTGAATAAGTATTTTTTTATCATTTGGGTAAATATGTAGTAGGGCAATTGCTGGATCATAGGGTAATTCTATTTTTAAATTTTTGGGGAACTCCATACTGCTTTCCAAGGTGGCTGCACCAGTTTGTGTTCCCACCAACAGTCTAAAAGGGTTTCCCTTTCTCCATATCCTTGCCAGCATCTGTTGTTTCCTGTGTTGTTAATTTCAGCCATTTTAGCCATGACCACTGTGAAGTGGTATTTCATCATTATTTTGATTTGGTTTTCCCTGATGCTGAGTGATGTTGAGCATTTTTCATATGTCTATGGGCCATCTGTATGTCTTCTTTGGAAAACTGCCTGTTCCTGTCTTCTGCCCATTTCTTAACTGGATTATTTGTTTCTTGAGTGTTGCATTTGATAAGTTCTTTATAGATTTTGGACACTGGCCCTTTATCATTTGCAAATATCTTCTCACATTCCATAGGGTGTCTTTTAGTTTTGTTGATTATTGCCTTTGCTTTCCAAAAGATTTTTATCCTGATGACGTCCTAATAGTTCATTTTTGCTTTTGTTTCCCTTACTTTTGTACTTTCCTTGCTTTTGTTTCCCATTCCCTCCAGCGATGGTTCAGTAAGAAGTTGTTATGACCAAGATAGCATCTCAAAGAGGTTGCTGTCTGTGTTTTCTAGGATTTTGATGGTTCCCTGTCTCACATTTAGGTCTTCCATCCAGTTTGAATTTGTTTTTGTGGATGGTGTAAGAAAATGTCCATTGACTGATGAATGGATAAAGAAGGTATGTGTGTGTGTGTGTGTGTGTGTGTGTCTGTGTGTGTCCAGCACACATGCACAATATAATATTACTCAGCCATAAAAAAGATTAAAATCTTACCATTTAGGATGATATGAACAGAGCCAGAGTATGTTATTTTTTTTTCTTAGAATTTTATTTATTTATTAGAGAGAGAGAGTACATGAGAAAGAGAGTAGGGGCAGAGAGAGAGAGAAACAGACTCCTTCCTGACAGGCAGCCTGATGTGGGACCTAATCCCAGGACCTTGGGATCACGACCTGAGCCAAAGACATGACCAACAGACTGAGCCACTCAGGCATACTCAGAGTATATTATGTTAATTGAAGTAAGTTAATTGATGTTAATTGAAATAAGTCAGTCAGAGAAAAGACAAATGGCAGTCAAAATATGAATTGAATCATTTCTATTTCTACCCATAATAGAGTAGCTTATAATATAAATACCCTACTTGTACAATGGATACAAAGCTATCAGTACCATGCCAAACACCTAAGACAAAGACAAATACCATGTAATTTCATCATATATGAAAAAGCAAACAGATGAACATAGGGAAGAGGAAAAAATAGTGAGAGAGAGGGAAGCAAACCATAAGCGACTCTTAGCTATAGAGAAACTGAGGGTTGATGGAGGGAGGTTGCTGGGGAATGGGCTAAATGGATAATGGATATTACTGTGGGCACTTGTGATGAGCACTGGGTGTTATATGTAAATGATGAATCACTAAATTCTACACCTAATCCCAACTTTACTATATAGTTAACTAACTAGAATTTAAATAAAAACTTGAAATTAAAAAGGGCCTCAAAAACGAAACTGTCTCAGACTATAAGGTTAACTCCTCTTTTTCTTTCTTCACTTTGAAATCTTGGTTCCTGAATTATAAAACTTAATTTTTGTCTCCCTACTGTTTGACACTATAAAGAGCTCTGCCATTTTCTATTGTTTGCAGTATCTGTTTTCAACCGGGAGCTACTTAAGAAATTAGCAAATGTCCTAAGGTTTGTGTTTCTTACCTCCAGTGGACTTCTCTCCTCACCAAGATCTTGGCCCTTAAAGTCCTAGGAAACTCAGAGCTCTTCAGTACTTTTAAGAAGATGCTTTCTTGTACATATTTATTTTTTTTTAAATATAGATGTTCTAGTAGTTCTAAAAAGTAGAGTATTTATATTATAAGCTACTCTATTATGGGTAGAAATAGAAATGATTCAATTCATATTTTGACTGCCATCTATCACTCCTTTATTCACAGTAGAGTAGTGGTTAAGAATCAAGAACCTGTAACCATGCAAAACTGAGAACTAACTTAGTTTGTGACCTGGGATAAACCATTTATCCTCTTTGTGCCTCAGTTTTCTTTCCTGGAAGATGAGGATAATAAGTTCACTTACCTCATGTGCTTTTGAATACTGAACAAAACAATGGATACAAAGGTATCAGTACCATGCCAAACACCTAGTGCATGCTCAATAAACATTTCACATCTTATTCCCAAACAGGTGATTTAAGTACCTCTTTTTTTACATTCCCCACTGTTTATCTTCTGCTCCAATGCTCCAATGCTGGTGTCTTTGAAATTCTTTTTGATTTTTTTTCATTTTTTTCCATAGACCTAGATCAAACATGTGTTAGGAATGTTCCAGAATGACTGGGTGGCCAGAGTCAAATTGTATTAGCTGTAATATCAAGTGAACCATTTAGTAAGAGCATAACTGGTTGTGTTTATGAATGTTTTCATTAGTTTAGCATCATTTTCACATTTTAACCAATTGAAAGTGCACTATAAAATTATGTGACAAAAACCTATATGAAAAAGAACATTAAATCCCAAGCTGTATATTGCTGAGCCAGAGGTGTGGGTTGTATTCCTGAGCTCCAATTATCTTTGGGCCAGAACAAAGAAAGAAAAAACATTTTTGTGTCATTTCAAATTGGTAGTATCACAGGTGAGGCACACAATGACATTTTCAGCAATTCAAATTTTAGCTACTCCTGTTCAGATAGATTTTATGGCTTCCCAGTCTTAGAGACTTTCTTCTATTTCTAAGAGAAAGAAAGAGAGAAAAGTTTGAGAATTATATAGTTAATGTTTTATTATTGTCATTTCAACATTATACACATGCTTAGTATTTTTTTATCTTCTATATAAACTGTTGTCAAAATTTTTTTACAAGGAAAAGATAATTACTACTTTAGGATATTCTTGTTGTTTTTTTAGAATCAAAGTGTTTTTGTTACAGAAAAGTATGTTAATTACTTTGTAAAAGTATAATGAAGACCACACCACTGTGTATGACTGTGGAGATTATATATGGGATATTTTCTAGGTAGTATCATCAATTGATTGCTTATTTCATCAAACTAAGTGCATCCTATGGAAGAGGACTTCATATGTAGTAATGTATAAATACATAAATAATGTTACTACAATTTGACATACTGATTCTTTTCTTAATATGTCATGGCACATCCCCATGTCATAAATACTAAGCTGCATCATTATTTAGCAGTCATGTTGCATGTCATATATGCATGCAGAGTTGCATACTTTATTTCTTGATCCCCATTGGTTCATACTTGGTTATTTCCAGGTTTCAGTAATATAAATATTTTTATTTTTTATTTATTATTTATTTATTTATTTTTTATTTGACAGACAGAGATCACAGACAGAGATCAGTAATATAAATAACCATCCACTGAACACTAGTGTATGCACATATTTACATTACATAGTAACATCCTAATACAATGTTAGATCAAAGTTATTTGCAAATGTAAAACTTTTTTCTTTTAAAATTTTATTTATTATTTGACAGACAGAGACCACAAGTAGGCAGAGAGGCAGGCAGAGAGAGAGGAAGGGAAGCAGGCTCCCTGCCAAGCAGAGAGCCTGGTGCGGGCTCAATCCCAGGACCCTGGGATCATGACCCGAACCAAAGGCAGAGGCTCTAACCCACTGAGCCACCCAGGCACCCCAGCAAATGTTAAAATTTTAGTGTGTATTGCCAAATATCAGATTCTGTACTTTAAAACATGACAGTGGTCAGGGCGCCTGGGTGGCTCAGTGGGTTAAAGCCTCTGCCTTCTGCTCAGGTCATGATCCCAGAGTCCTGGGATGGAGACCCGCACTGGGCTCTCTGCTGAGCAGGGAGCCTGCTTCTTCCTCTCGCTCTCTCTGCCTGCCTCTCTGCCCTACTTGTGATCTCTGTCTGTCAAATAAATAATAAAATCTCTTAAAAAATGTAACAAAAATAAACGTGACAGTGGTCTAGAAGTACTGCTCTAAAAACCATCACAAAATGTGACAGGACCAGGGTGGCCTCAGTTGGTTGAGTGTCAGATTCTTGATTTCAGCTCAGGTCCTAATCTTGGGGTCATAGGATCGAGTGCCACATTGAGCTCCACACAGCACAGAATCTTTCGTCCTTCTCCCTGTCCCTCACACCTCCCCTCTCTGCCCCCACAATGTTCTTTCACACTCTCTTGTTCTAAGTCAATCAATCAATAAATCTTTAAAAACACTGTGATAGAGCCCATCTTGATAACAAGCATGAGAGGTAGTACTAGTCGTCAACAAAATTCAAATTCTTTCATTCCTCAGTTTCAACAGTGAAGAAATATGCTTAAATTAGAAACTTTTGCTAAATACTTTTTGTTCATTAAGTAAAGCTCAGTAGTGGTGTAAATGAAAATAGTTCGTATGTCATGTCTGCCTAACTATCAGGTGACATTTCATTATGTCTTATAACTATAAAAATGCAATTGTTTTCTATAATATTATTAGATGTAACAATGATTAAATTGATGATCACTTTCTGGCTCAACTGAGTGAGGAAGAAATTTGCTGTTTTTTGAATTTTACATATATATTCATAATCTGTATCATAGGTTCTATAGTAATTAACCTATGCTTACTTACTTATTTATTTATTTAGATTTTATTTATTTGAAGAGGGAGAGTGAGTGACTCTCACTCCCTGCTGAACAGGGAGCCCAAAGCCGGGCTCCATCCCAGGACCCTGGATCATGACCTGAGCGGAAGGCAGAGGTTTAACTCACTGAGCCACTCAGGCATCCCAACCTACGCATATTTTAAAAGAAAATTTAACCTGTTTATGGTCAGACTTTACTGCAAGAAAATCTCTGTTTTCTGTATTTTCTCTTTTAAGAAAAAGTACCTTCCCTTTTCAATCAACATTTATATGTTATGTAGGAAGCCCTTAGATCTGTGCTGACTCGCATACAGTCAGGATTATTTTAATGACATATCATCTTAAGTGGTATTTATAACTGCATGTTGTTGATAAAAAGAAAAGCAAAATGCTTCTTCCACCCCCAGAACATTTTTTTCTTAAATGTAAATTTTATTAATAAATCTTTTATGACTTTCAAATATAAACACCTCTTGAAAGTTGTCTTATTTGCCTTATGGTCATCTTTACAAAGTATTCTTTGCTGTAAATAAAACTTACCGGTGACAAGTTACTATTTGTGCCAGCATGGGTCTATCCATGAAAAATCATTGGCAATTCCATTAGCTAATAAATAGGACTTCTTATTTGTTAATACCACCAAATTCATGAACAGAGACGTGTGATGTATTACTTTTTGTAAGAATTTTTAAACAGTATGCATCTTGGCCTTTTTTTTTTTAATATATTCATTTCTAGGCAGAATTATAGACTTCTTGTGAACCTTCCAAGTTTTATGGGGCTGATTTTACTTTGATTTTTGTTTCTGAAATAGATGATAGCATTATTTTCACTTATGAAGGTACAGAAAAATAACTACTGAAGAGTGATTAAGATACCTTACAAAATATCAATGAAATATGAGTAGACAACTAGATCATAAGCTAATTTAAAACCAACTACTATTCCTATTTTATTTTTAAGGAGTAGCTTGATTAAATATGATAGTTTCTAATTATCTCAATATATTGCTCTGTTTTTACAATGAGAGTAAGTTTTCATTGTCAATGTGTATGCTATTATGTTAGATGAATGATAAAGGCAATATTTGCTCAATAATATAATATAATATAATATAATATATATGCATTATAAATATACAATGTTTAGTAATATTATATAAATATATGTTTATAATAATATGTGCATTATAAATATATAATCCATATATTTTGTATGTGTATGTGTATATATTTAACATGTATGTGTGGCAAAGGGCCTATCTTTAATTCATAAAGTTAGGCTTACCCAATTTTATAATAGGGTCTCCTTGTAGTATCTTCATCAGTCTGTTCTCATTAGATTTTTAAGCAAAATGTCCTGCAAAGCCAGGACCTAGTGCCCATTATTTGCTTATCTGGAAGCTTCTTTTCTTCTCCATCACATTCTTTCTACTTACTAGACCAATTTTGCTCATCAAGTAAGCCCCAAATCAAGCGGTTCTTCTTCTGTCATATCTCCTTTGTCATACCTCTTCTGTCATGGAAAAGTAAACATTTCTTGCCTTGTACTCCTACATCAGTCTGGGTGAAACATACTTTCATTAGTATTGATCAAATTATAGCCCCGATCTCACTTTAGTCCTCAAAAGTAAGGACTATATTGAATCTATCTCTGTATACCCCGCAAATGAATAAATGAATGAGTTGCTTAAGTACTCTCTGATACAGATATTAATGACAGTTATCGCCAATAGTATATATGCACTATTTGTAATAGCATCCTACTTTTATAGAGAAGAAAATCAAACCACAAGATAGGTAACTTGCAATACTTGCATGGCTTATAAGTAGAAAGCATCAGACATTAACCTAGGTCAGTCTAATGCCAAGGTCCCTATATTTATGAATGTCTTCTATTGAAGACTGATCTTTAGATAAATGCTCTTACTGTTAAAAATGAAAAGTGCTAGCGAAAGTTGAACAATTATACAACCAGTGAAATATGCTTGTTTTCTCCTGTATCAGTTAATCTCTACATACCTAATTCTAGGATAGATTCATTGTAGGCAAAATAAATTATATCCTATGAATAACCATCAAGATGGCTAAATAGAAAATCCAGTAGCCCTTCCCAAGGAGTGAATGAATCCATTCAGCAATCTAGTATTGAGTGTGTCTTTTGTGCTCTGAATAGTGCCCGGCCCCTAGAGGCAATGTGAGAGTAGTTCTGTCTTAAAAGACTTGCCAATTGGATGCAAGTAGCAAGTCTAACATTCATGGAATGAACTTGCAAAAATTCTTTACACAAATTTGAGGAAAGGGTTTTTAGTATGAGAGAGATAAGTAAGGGCTATAGATTTAGGAAACATTTCATTGATGAAATGAATTTTTACAGAATTTTGGTGGAAGAGCAGAAAAAAGAACATTCCAGGTGAGGCAAAAAATTCAAGTGACAACTGGAGAGAGGACCCTAAGTGATATTTTTCTATGCACTTGAAAGAGAGTTGAAGGGTTTATGTCTTTTTGCCCCGTATGAAATGATGTTACATTGTATTTGACTTGTATGTATACATTCAATGTGCTTTGGTACTGGCTTTTTCACTTAAGCTTCACACAAATTTTGAAGCATAGGGCAAGGTTGACACTGTTGTTTTTCATTTCATAGACTAGAAAACTTGAGTTTTGTAGAGGTTAAATGAACTCCTAAATGCAACTGTTTTTTTCCTCAAGGTTTTATTCATTTATTTGAGAGAGATGAGAGAGAGAAAAAAAACAGCGTGAGCTGGGGTAGGCAGCAGAAGGAGACGAGAATCTCAAGCAGATGAGCAGGGAACCCAATGCAGGGATCTATCCCAGGACTCTGAGATTCATGACCTGAGCCAAAGTCAGATGCTACCATCTGAGCCACCCAGGCATACCTCAATTCTGTTCAAATGGAGAAGCATATCACATAGCACCATAAATATGTGCCATTTCCAGATAGTTTCATGTGTAGTTAATGAAGATTTGTGGTATAATTTTTTAATCCAACTTTCCCTCCGGATCCTTCTTCCTTCCTTCCTTCCTTCCTTCCTTCCTTCCTTCCTTCCTTCCTTCCTTCCTTTCTCTCTCTCTTTCTCTTTCTTTCTTTCTTTCTTTCTTTCTTTCTTTCTTTCTCTCTCTCTCTCTTTCTTTCTTTCTTTCTTTCTTTCTTTCTTTCTTTCTTTCTTTCTTTCTTCTTTCTTTCCTGTGAGTTTCTAAGTGTAAATCACTTGTTATGTTTAATTAGAAAGCATGACTGGATTTTTCTAGGAAGTATGAACCGGATTTTTCTCTAGGAATGGAGACATCAAAGCTAAATTGCCTCTTCTTCATAAGAACATTCAGCTATCGAATCTATAACAATCTGAATTCGCATTAGCCAGACTTTAAGATTAAAACTTTAATTTCACTGAACAGATTGAAATTCCATTTAAATTTATACTGTGATTGCTTTCCCCAAATGCCTTAAAAATGACAGTGCCTCTTCTATAGCACCAAGTTTATGGTTGATACTTGAAAATGACTGCCTCAGTTTTCCTCCAAAGAATGGATAGCAGCCATTAACCCAAAGATTAAAGATTATTTTGGGGAAGAGTGGGTATGTCAGGCTTTTGTTCATGCATGTTTTTGTCTGCTTTCTGATTTTAGTTTACATAAATAAGCTGTTAGTAGAAACCAATATTAATTCACAATCAAGGGAAGAAGACAGAAATGGTAAGGGCAGAAGACAAAGTACATATTTTCAGAATAATTTTATTGAGAAAAAAAAGACTTTTCTCCCCAGAGACTATCTGACATTTGTGAGACAGTAAGTAGAGGGGAATGAGCCCAGGATTTGAACCACTACAAATGGGTTTAAGGACTGTATTCTGCTATTCACAGTGTGACTTGGAAGAAGTCATTGGAGCAATGGCGGTCTGAATTTTCATGCTTAGCAAGTGGGAGTAACAGCAATTGCTGAAGGAATGAGGAGATGGGTAATGGAAGAGAAGCATTCCTGGGAGAAAGCATAGCACCTTACTGTCCTGGAGATGAGGGATAGCATGCCATGCAAGTGAATATTTTGAAAATAAAGAATCAGCCAGGGAATGACACAAGTGAGAAAGCTAGAGGCCCACTTCAGGTCTTAATCCCACACCAAGAATTTTACTTTATCCTGACACAGTTATATTTACTGAGTGCGCTTTATGTTAACCAGTGTTACCACTTCATAGACATTATTTTATTGAATTATCATAACTGCCCTATGAGGAAAGTGAGGACCAGGCAGGCTAAGAAGCTCATTAACATGGCACAGCTGGGGGGTGCCATGGTTAGAACATGCAACTCTTTGAACTTAGGGTCATGAGTTCAATCCCCCACATTGGGCAAAGAGCTTACTTGAGAAAAAACAAAAAGCATAGCCCAGTGGGTAAGTGGCACAGCTAAGATGCAAATTCCGTTAAGTCCGATTTCAGAATCAAGACTTGTCCACTAACAGTATTACATTGAAATAGTTCACTCTCACAGCGGCATGATCAGATTTTCATTTTAGAAAGAGTCCTCTGATTGCAGAAAGAACTGATCTGGGGAAAAGGCCTCATTAGAGACAGAGAAATCTGTGACTAGAAATGAGATGATCACAGCCACAGTCAAGGTAGAAGCAGTGCACTTGAGATACTTAGTAGACAGAATCTATAAGATTCAGCAATGTATTTGGTGAAAGTGAAAAGAAAAAAAAAAGGAGATAAGAATGCACTCTGGTGGCTTTTTTTGTTTGTTTATTTGTCTTTGTTTTAATGTTTTCCTACATCCATCCTGTAGAGTAGCTACACTTAAACATTATTCACTGTTACCCTCATAGGCAATCTGCTTGTCTTCTGAGACTTCAAATTATGCCATTTCCTCTGTCTGGAGAAGTTCCCTTAACCCACCCCACCCTACTAAACTGTGGCAGAGAGATACCCTATATCTCCCGCTCTCCAGAACTTCTCCTATTGTCCCAAAGCTTCTGTGGTATCTTCCACTTCTGGAATCCTCATGTCTCTGAAGGGCTTTCTTGAGAAGCATATGGAGAGCTACCTGTGTATCTTATGTTTCTACTTCATATATTCTGGGGACCAAGAAACTGTATCTTACTATCCTTAAAGAGTAATGAGGTGGCTTCTGAACAGCTGAGGTGTAAAATCAGTATTTTCTGAATTTGAATAAATAAATTTAGTCTCCTGTCAGTTTATGAAATCCACTAATTTAGTAAATATCGTAATTCATGGTTTATAAATGGCCTCATCATTTTGACTCCTATCTAAAGTAATTTTGTGATCATGATCCCTCTCTCGTCTTATTATTTTGCTTTATTTCCTTTACACTACTTAGTATTATCGAAAAAGACTGGCTACCTAATTAGCAGAGTTCAGATAATGAAAATGAAAATGCAGTATCTTGTTAAAAAAAATTATTCAGAATTTTGGGAAAGCAGCAGTTGAGCCTTAAACCAACTTATGCAGAGCCTTCAACTGCACAGGTCATATGGCCATGAGGCCAGTCATGGGTTCATATGTATGTTTCATCTCTCTCCTCCTTTCCATTAAACTCTAGCAAAGGAGGAATTATCCCTGTCTTATCCCTACTGCCCAAAAGGGGTAAAAATGGCAGATGATAGCTACTTAATGAATACTTTTTTTGAATTAAAAAAATGATTTTAGATTGGCGTTCCACGTTTTGAAACTTTTGTGGGTGATTGTCCTGACAAAAACGCTTTCCCTCTATGTAATTTCACACAGTGGTTCCAATCTCCATGGCACGATGTATCCTAAAGAGGATGACAGTGATTTTTTTTTTTTTTAATTGAAAACCAACACTTACCATGTTGAATAGCTCTAATTATCATCTCTGGGATGAGTCCATGAGCTGAATGGGCCGAAGAGACTCAATTACCACCACTCCCTTGAGACAGTCCTTCCTAAATGTAGTTGAGATTCTGAAATCGCCAACAATTTCAAGAATATTGTGACTTATTCTAGTTGGTACCTATTTTGTGACGTACACCTTAATCCTTTGTTCCTGCCAATCTTGCTTCTTTC
The DNA here is from genome assembly GCF_009829155.1 of Mustela erminea. Classification (NCBI taxonomy): domain Eukaryota; kingdom Metazoa; phylum Chordata; class Mammalia; order Carnivora; family Mustelidae; genus Mustela; species Mustela erminea. The sequence continues at coordinate 58,886,191 of NC_045625.1, forward strand.
AAAAGCTTTAAATTAACTTTTATGAAGGAAAAGAAAGAATCTGACTGAAGGCAGTAAGAGGTTAATGTAAGCTATTGTTTCTGTGACATGGTACTGCTCCACAAAGCGTAATAACTTCATCAGAGGGAATTCAAAACTTTAGGGAAAAAGAATTATGGCCTTTCAGGTACTCAAAATACCTTTTGAGATGTATGTAAAAAAGATAATTGAGGAGTTTGGATTGTCTCTTTTTGAGAGGATGTTGCTTGATAGTTTAAATCCAATCAAACATTGTTTTAAATAATAGGAGGTGAATTCTCAATAGAACTATGCAATACCCATTTCTAAAGAAAGGGGGAAAAGAATGTTGTAAGGGAAAATTCTATTCTTTCTCTGGAAATTTTCCCTTTGAGTTTTATAAATGTGGATTTGTCTTCTGAAGTTTGAAATCACATAATATTACTTTCAAAGGACAAGCTCATAACTAAAATGTAATAAGACCTCTCATTTATTAAGTAGCTGTCATGTGCCGGACAGTGTACCTAACTACTTCAGAAATGTGATCTAATTTAGCCCTCATGACAATGCTAAAGGCAGTTGCCCTCTACTCCTTCTCTCCCCCATTTTACTAATAAAGAAGTCAAAGTTTAAAGAAATTGAAAACATTGACCAAGGTCACAAAGTGAAGCAAACAAACGAACAAACAAAAAAACACCACAATTGCAATTAAATTTCAGTTGAAAAACAAATATGACATATGGCCATTCTGGCTTATAGCTGAACAGAAAGTTTATATCTGGGATAATTTCTAATTCTGCTTTATTTTTCCTTTTTTTTGTTTTAAGATAATCATGAATAAGCTTGTCATAACTAAAATTCTGCCAGCATAGTCCATTATAATATGGGTCTATTTCATTTGTGTATTTTTTTAAATTGGTAACCAACTAAGTAGGGAAATGTGAGTTAAGATTAAATGTTTCAAGGGCACCTGGGTGGCTCAGTGGGTTAAGCCTCTGTCTTCGGCTCAGGTCATGATCTCAGGGTCCTGGGATCGAGTCCCGCATTGGGCTCTCTGCTCAGCAGGGAGCCTGCTTCCCTCTCTCTCTGTCTACTTGTGATCTCTGTCTGTCAAATAAACAAATAAAATCTTAAAAAAAAATGTTTCAAGACATTTCATAACTTGTTTGCTCAAAATGACTTTTCTCATCACAAATGGCTGCACAGAGTTATCACTATCACATAAAGATGGAGTCTCCAGTGCTTTCTGGTATCAGTTGAGGTGCATTGCTAAGCCCCACTGTCAAAACTGTACCCTGTAACTGGTCTTTCCCTTTTGGAAAGATACTGTCCTTCTGACAGATACTTAACTTGGTCCATTCCTCTGCTTGAAGGTGCTGTGTTCAGAAAACTTGGGAGAGTACAAAGTGGACTTAGAGATTGCTAACACCGTTGTCCATCAGAGCCCACCTATTTGTTAGATTTTTTTTAAAGATTTTATTTATTTATTTGACAGACCGAGATCACAAGTAGGCAGTGAGGCAGGCAGAGAGAGAAAGGAGAAGGCAGGCTCCCTGCTGAGCAGAGAGCCTGGAAGCAGGGCTCAATCCCAGGACCCAGAGATCATGACCTGAGCCAAAGGCAGAGGCTTTAACCGACTGAACCACCCAGGCGCCCCGTGTTAGATTTTTTTATTGTCAAAAATGTATGTGGTGGGGCACCTGTGTGGCTCAGTTGGTTAAGCATCTGCCTTCAGCTCAGGTCATAATCCCGAATTCCCCCTTGTTGGATTCCCTACTCCCAGGGAGCTTACTTCTCCTTCTTTTCCCTACTTTTGCTCTCTTGCTATGTCTCTCTCTCTCTCGCTCTCGCTCTCTCTCAAATAAATAAATAAAATCTTTATAAAAATAGGTTATAGCAAAAGATGGGTACTGTTTGCAGAGGGCACAAAAGAACAGAGAAATCTGTGAGATTGTCTGAGAGCAGCAAGTGTGAGAAAAAATATTATTCAAGAGGGTGATGATGGGTGTGGATGAAGACTAATTTGAGGGTGGAGGTTAGACTTGGGTGAAGTGAGAGGTGCCAAACTGTCTTCCTGTTGTGACAGGTGGTCAGGGCCCATGATGTGGGAATGCAGAGGTGGGGGGTGGGGTGGCAAAAGAAGAGATTACGTGTATATGATAATATCACATTAAGGAGAAAAGGGTGTGTGTCTTTGCTGAGCCCCTTAAGGGTTAGATGCTGGAAAGTTGGCCATAGGGTCTGGGGTCTTAGCAATAAAAACATGATAGGAAGCCACAGGCAGAGCAAATAAAGCAATGACTACAAAAGGCCTGGTTATTTGATGTGTTGGGTGGTACAATATAATAATTGTCCCTTGCTGCAAAACCACAAATATCAAATTTGAAAAAAAATAATTTGTTATAATATGAAATAATGTATAAGTATTATGATACAAAAGTGGGTCAGATTTCTATTTGTGAAACAGAAAGTGATTCTACCAAAGGCGAAGGGAAGGTAGTATCTGCATGATTTGAGGATAAAATTAAGTTGTATTTGAAGTTTGTCTGTGTAATCCCCCTTCTTTGTATTTGTTGCTTGTCGGGAGAGCCAGGAATAGCAGAGAAAGAAAATTACATTCACTCTGTGGCCCTGTTAGAGTTCACACTTACTTTGCCCTCAGTTTCTTCACCTGTAAAATGACACTTATGCCTAAAATGATTCCACATGTCCCTTTCCCCTGTGGGGTCATCAGTTCATTGTAAATTTAATATTTTACTCCCTGGCCTAGAGAATCTTTTCACAATCTTGCATTTAATTCCCTAGGGATCTTTTTTCTGCATAGTGTTGAAATGCTGTATGTTGTGAATTCTCTCTTTAATTTGAAGTATTAAAAGCAACATTGTCAGTCTCACATGCAGGCACTCTAACCATTTGCCACTCTGATGGTAATGGAAGTTGCCTGCCTAACTCCTTTCCTAAGGCATCAGAAGGCAAATACCCTCTTTCAACTTGGCAACGTAAGATGATTTAGTTCTCATTTTAGAAACGTTAGCAAAAGGCTATTTCTGCTTCAGGTTTAACAATCTCAGTGATGTCCATGTAGTGAGTGGCATTGTACTATGTCCTACTATACTTTAGAGAAAAAGTGTAATTTGGCAGCTTCCATTTACATAGTTCTAGATATTGATGATAACATTCATGGGAATTATTTCTATACAAACCCACAGAAATTGCTCACAATTCTGAAGGGAATAACATATGTTTGCTAGCTTAGAAATTATTTTGTATTTGAGTGTTAATCTTAGAAGGCACAGTTCTGAGACAAAAATCTTTGTTCTCACCCCTGTCCTGATTATCATGAAAAGGACAGGGAATGCCACATATCCTCAGGGATTTTATAGTGTCTCAGCAATTGAAAAGGAACACAAAATATGTCCCGGTCTGGAATTTAATTTGTAATCCATTTCATGTCTATTTTGATAGAAACTCACTTTATGGTTCATTTATTTTTCAGGCTAATGGTATATTTATTTTTATAGTCACACACACACACATACACACACACACACACGCATGCATGCACACACACACACAGAATGAGCTCTCATCAAAGCAAACACATGTATTTGGCCTACATTTTATTTGATTAAGGCATGCACGCACCTACATTTACTCTAAGTCCGCATTTAGGTCACTGAACATTATTCAGTCAGTTCACGACAGCAGCTTCTGCTTGTAGCATGACTGCGGTTATAGAACTCTGCGGAATACGTCTGTTCTGTGTATGTGCGTGCGTGTGGGAGTCTGTGATGTGTGGCAGTAATAGCTTAGGTAAATAACAGTAAAATAATGATAATTATTCAGTCCTTGTGTATGTGTATGTGTGTATGTGCATACACATATACTAAAATGTAACTTCAGTTAACCACAGTAAGTTGTTTTATGACACATTTTCCCAGTTAATAATCCTTAATGCACTCTGCTTTCCCCCTACCCTGTCACTTCTGAACTCTTCTGCCTGTCCATCTAGGTCCTTGCTTACCTGGTCTCATCAATCCTACCTCCCTCATGTGTATCTGCACCTATGGTCAGACAGATTTGTCCCCATGACACAGCACAAAGTGAGCTTGGCACGTGCTACTCTAATAAACGGTTTACATATTTGTTTGTATTGTCAGACCATGTGCTCTTTGAGGGAAAAACAAGGTCTTCTTCATAGCTGTATGCTTAGAGCCATGTACATGATAGGGCTTAATAATTAATTTGTAGAAGGAAGGAAAGAAGGGAAGGAAGGAAGACATAAGGGTGGGGGACATTTTTTCCTATTTCTACCTCTTGTTTGTTGTGCAAACTAGATGAGCTTAAAGATGCATTTTATTCTGTCAGATTATTCCTGCACCCACAGTAATCTCTATACATAAAGTGCCTTTCCAATTTTCTTGATGCCTCTCAAAATTCTATCCTTCCTTCGTGATCTTACTAAAGCCCCATTTGTATCAGGAAATTTTCTTAGCATCACCTCCCCAGAATTGGCTGTTTCTTATCTGAAATCTAGTTGTAAGGATTTTATGTGAATGAGTGTGCATACACACACGTGTATGACTCTGCATCTATTTGATCTCATCACATAAGCTCCCATTCATGTTGTGTATCTTGTTTTTCCTGGAAATATACCCCTCCTCATCCCCAAATACCTCTTGTTGCAGTTCAGGAAAGGCCTTCCAAAATATACCACTCTGACATATTGATTATTTGGCATGGAAACTTACCTAAGAAACAGTCAGTGAAAGAAGGTCATTCTGACCTTCCTCTGTTCCCCCAAAAGCAGGCAACAAGTTCCCCATGTGAAGGAGATGCTCCCTGCACCTGGAGGACTGATGACATCCTTACTGCAAGAGAGAAAGAATTCAGGGGCAAGAAGACTATAGGAACAAAACTTGACATTTCTCAGTAATTTGCTACTACAAGCCCAAACTTCCTTATTTTGTCAATTCTTCATAAATTGTTTCTTTGTCTAAAAGGTGTAAAAGCTGCTTGCTTTGGTCACTTCTTGGGGACTCATATCTTTGGGGCTTCATACTTAGAAAATTAGATTTGTTTTTCCCTGTTAATCTGTCTTTGTCAATTTAATTATCAGGCCAGCCAAAGAACCCAGAAGGGAAAAAAGGAATGGTTTTCTTCCCCTGCACTCTCTAAGAAGTTGAAGGCTTTCTTATTCAGATCTGGCTATTCTGGATTATTTGTTTTATATATATATATTTTTTTTTCTTTTTTTTAAGACTTTATGTATTTATTTGACAGAGATCACAAGTAGGCAGAGAGGCAGGCAGAGAGGGAGAGAGGAGGAAGCAGGCTGAGAGCCCAATGTGGGACTTGATCCAGGACCCTGAGATCATGACCTGAGCTGAAGGCAGAGGCTTTAGCCCATTGAGCCACCCAGGCACCCCAGTTATTACATTTTTAATAGAGATCCATGTGTGGATTTCTTCCCAGCATAGAATGCTTCTGTACTTTAAAGGCAGTCTGTGCAGGGAAAGGAAGACGTGGAAAAAATCCAATTTAAATTGGACAGAGAAACAAAATAATAAATTATGAATGACAATGACAACAATTTTTCTTTTGACATATATTTCTAAAAGTATCTTATTTTTTGGTGAACGTTTCCATTGATTTCTGAGTTCAAATCACAGAACTTTCTTTTAATATATCTTCTGTCTGGCATTTATGGCAAAGGTTCATACTGATTTCAAGCACCAATTATTGAAATACCATATGAACAGAATGCGTACAGAATGCATATTGATTTGTGCCAGTAACCTCTGCTCTAGAAGTCCACTTCATTTATCTAAACAATGGATGCTATCTGTAAAGAAATCTAGCAAGTACTGACTTTGCGTAAGGCTACTTAGTGAGCATTTCTGTAATTTTCATTATGGTATATTACTTCACAAATGTGTTTGACAACAGACTTTTTAAGGAGATTTTTTTTTTAAATATTCATAATATTCTCTTGCAGATAACAAAAGAAGGTGGTCAGTAGGATCAAGACATTATGTTTCAATCATTGCATACTTTTACATAAAATATTTGATTTGGACAAGTTTTAGGCAAAAAGTTCTTTTTATTTCAACTATATTATGTATACCAAATATAAAATTTTTGAAAACAGGATTTGTGGGATTTTTCTGTGTTTTGTTTTTGTTTTTCTTTTTACCTGAAATATGAGTTTATGTAATGGAATAAAATCTTTGGAGTCAGTCATCCAGTAAACTTGAAAATCAGCTTCTTTCCTAGGTTTCTATTAGGCTTTGAAATAATAATCATACCTTGGGTTTTTTTTTTTATGACTTCTTGGAATGTTGATTTTTCTACTTCCTGCTTCTGCTGATTCTTTCTTTTGGTGGGGTCCTTTACTCCTGTGGGTTTGTAGTTTTTATATTGTGTTCTCATTCTCAGTGAAAGGTTCTTTTTCATGAAAGTTTTATATACTGTCAGCTAGTTGTAGCAGTCTACTTTCAGATGTTTTTGGAATTTGCATCTAACTCATGAAATATGTTATTGGTCTTAAATTAGTCTAATGTGTTTTTCTGGCTTCTAGAAAATTATACTTAATTCAACATTGCTGCATATTTGAACTGGAAAAGGATTTCCGTATCAACTGGTAATGATCCAAGAACAGAGTTTCAGCTTTGATAAAGCTCAAAATACATTAAAACATGCAGATACATTAAACAAACAAACAAACAAAAAACCTAAAGTCCAGTATGATAAGTTCGATGATGAAATATAAGTTAAAAACTGCTATTGGGTATTATTATAGATGACTATAGCTATGGCAGAAATGGACCAGTACATAAAATACTATTATAGGTGGAATAATCTTAACTTTATAAAAATACTGCTGGGATAATATAATGAGATGAGTTCAATATATAGAGAGAGTTTAATATATATAAATATATATATAAATACATATATATATCCAACTCTGTATTAAAATAAGAAAGCAATATGACAAGGATGCACATGTATCCTTGTTAGCTAGGAATATTGTAATGGAGTAAAGATGAATTTCAGAAAAGATGTAACAACTGTGTATAAGTTTTAGTTAAATTGTAGTCTCCTACTTTCTTAATAGATACTGATTTAAAAGGCCTTAATAATTTTGATACATATTGAATGATATCAAAAAAATTTCTACTGAGTCCAACAAATAACAAAATTGGGAAATTTCTATTACTCTAAAGGAAATACTTTAATACTAGAGTGATACGGAACAGAAATATAATATCACTGAAAACCAATTTTGTGTCAGGCAGTGTGAGGCTGCTTCATGTTCATATTTAATACTCACAATCACCTTTTTACAGATCAGGAAACTGACTCAAAGTAAAGATTAGTAAACAGTGGTGTTGATTTTCAAACTAGGCTCCTTCTAAAACCTCAAATCTCTCTTCTTTCTTTAATATAATCTCTCTTAATATATTGTTTTTACATTTTAATACAGTATTTACTAAGAACTGGAGGGAAATTCTTCTTTTATTTTCTTTTAAATATTTATTTACTTAGGGCACCTGGGTGGCTCAGTGAGTTAAGCTTCTGCCTTCTGCTCGGGTCACAATCCCAAAATCCTGGGATCGAGCCCCATATCGAGCTCTTTGCTCCACGAGTAGCCTACGTCCCCCTCTCTCTCTGCCTACTTGTGATCTCTGTCAAATGGATAAATAAAATCTTAAAAAAAATAAAATAAAAAGATTTATTTACTTATTTGAGAGATAGAAAGAGAGCACAAGTAGGAGAGGGAGAGGGAAAAAATCTTAAGCAGACTTCTTGCTGAGCTCACAATCTGATGCAGGGCTTAATCTCACAAACCTGAGATCAGAACCTGAGATGAACACCAAGAGTCAGTTGCTGACTGACTGTGTCCACCCAGGCATCTCTATTTTGCTTTCTATTCTTAATTGAAATGAATCCCCAAATTGACAGTGATGTTAAGTTTTCATTTTATTATAATGTTCTAGGACTCTGAGCAAACAAGCAACGCAGTTATGAATCTCAATAAGAATACATTTGTAAATATAACACATACCTTTTAGAATCATAAATGAGTTATATGGTTGGAAAAATTGTTTGTCATATTTGGCAGTTTTCTTAAATGCTTCCTTATACATAAATTGTTTTAGATTTGGCTGGCTCAGTTGCATGTAGTCCTCAGATAATCCAAAATTTTAAGAAAGAGATAATCTGCACATTCAATCAAATTCTTATGAATGTTAAATAGCAAAATATAAAAACATAAGAAGCATTGGTAATGATTCAATCAGTACACTTATACAGTAAATTTTCCGCATTTTTCTTCTCTCTGCTGCCGTTACCCTAGTGGTTTTGGTTCAAAGATTTATAGCCCCATCTCTAAGTAACTTAACATAAAGATAGTTTGTTACTCTGTGCTATGTCAATAAAAATTAAGCATCTTTCTGATTGCTCCAGTTTATTTTCACTTTAAATTTCTATACTGTAAATTATTCTATATATCTAACCCAAATTTTGCAAGACAGATATAGGAGGAGAAACAGTGTCCTCTTATCATAAATATAATAATACAATTCCAAGAAAAACCTACTGAGTAGTTTTTGCCAGAAACTGGACTGAATTTACATGTGATATATAATTTATCCCTTGCAACAGTTCTGTGAAAGAGATACTATGATTCCCCAATTTTACAGAAGAACAATGAAGAAATGAAGCTTTAGCAAGGTCAAGTAACATAAAATAAAAAATAGTTAAATTAGTAAAATGTATACAAAATAAGAGGGAAGAAGTAGTGATACTAGAATTTGAATCAGGCTTTTTGACACCTGAAGTCATATTCCAAATAACTATGGCACACCAATTTTCAAATTTTGTTTTTGCTATAGAAAACAGGATTAAGCAAAAATTTTCTTATATTCTACCACCCAGCAGTAACCATCCATATTTCAATAAAGATATATTTTCTGTGTATTTAATGTTTTTTCCCTTCTTTGTTTGTGTGTGTGAGTGTATATATATCTATATACCTAATAGATCTGTGTATCTTCACAAAAAATTTACAAATGTGTTTATAGAACCATTATTCATAATCATTCTAAAGTAGAAGCAATGTAAATACCAACAATAAAATGGATAATAAGTCTTTGTATATTTGGATACTGGAATCCTATACAGCAATGAAAAAAATATATATATTGGTTGATTCTCACAAACTTAGAGCAGAAAAAGCCAGGCACCACATCAGTCTATGACTTATTTATGAAACTTTCAGAAACAGACATATCAGTCTGTGGTATTTGAAGTTGAGTAAGGATGTCATAAACTAACATCACAGTGGTGAGAATGAAGAGATAGTAAAAATTAACAAGAACATGAAGTTGTTCTTTCTTGTATGTGGGTGCCAAAAGATAAAGAGAAGGCTGGCTTTGCAATTTTAAGTTGGAAGGTGACAGAAGTAACAAAAGTAGGGAAAACCAGGAGAAAGTCTGCTTATAGGGTAAGAATACTGACTTATGACTAGTTGACTTTGAGTTGGCATGTCTGAATGGATAAATCCTGCAGAAAGATAAAAATAAAGATTAGGAAAAAAGTTTTGGTGAGAGCTGTATGTAATAAGATGTCTTTGTAAACAGTTGAAGCCATTGTAATAGATAAAAATACTATAGAAATGGCTGCCAAATGAATCTGAGATCTTGGACAATTCTTATTTCTTGTTTGGGGAAGAACAAAGAGGTGTGAAAAAAGAACAAAGGAAATTAGAAAATGTTAGACATGACAGCTGGAGGAAGGAAGAGAAGGACAAGGAGGAAAGGCTGAAGAACACCATGGTGCATAGTTTATAGAAATGCTCCCAAGCCAACTCTATGCTAAGTTCATCTAATTCATGCAAAAGCAGTATTTTCTGAAATAAGTACCATTATTCCCATTTATAGATGACAGGACTGAGATCCAAGGAAGTTAAATAATTTTCTCAAGATAGGCAGTTAGTGGCCAAGTATTAATTCAAATCTAACATTTCTAGCACCGGGAATCAAGTTTTTAGTATTACAGTGGAACAGAGGCAGAAAAATACCTTTGCTTTGATATAAAGAAGAGTTATCAGGAAATGATATATTTAATCATTTAAAAAATCCTACATTAAGGCACATTAATTGAGAATTTACAATCATGTATTTGTTAGTCATCAAATTGACTTAAGACTTTCTCTGTAAGAATGAATGAAAAGTAATGGGGACATTTCAAAGTGAAGAGAAAAGAGTATATCAGGTATTTTTTAAAGGTCACTGTTCCTCAGCTGTGTCCCCTCTTATCTCTCCTGCAAATTTGTACCTTAATCTTTTCCCATCCCCAAAGACATCTTCCTTAAGTATCTAGCTTTAGCAAAGTATCTTTTATATCACAACATTCTCTTTCAATTCTGCTACTGGCTTTGTTCTCTCACAGACTTTCTTTAATCTCCTTATTTCTGGGAGTAGTTTTAAAAATGAAAATATATCAAATTCTTCCTCTCCTCCTACTATTTTGGAATTGTGGAGAAGGTATCTGTATGGGGGAATACTTCCATTGGAATGAGTGAATATTGCAAGTAGTGTTTTTTTTTTAATTTTTATTTTAGTGAAAAGGTAGAACTTTGTAGAAAAGTTGAGTTTATTCACAATAGAACAGAGGATATGTCAAGAAACCACATCAAATTCTATGGGAAACATTGCCTTATATACTGAACCATTTGTCCTTGAGTAGAAATCAGGGAAATCAGAGATTCTCTGAATAAAGATAGAGTTTGCAGTAATGAGGAAGTATATAACAACTGTGGGCCACATGCTAGGGAAGTAGATAAGAGTGGACAGAGATTCCAGCTGGAATATTTGCATGTTAGTATATTTCTATAATTTCCACCAAGCAGCTAGCTTCTGTAGCTCTAATATGGGGAAACTGAAGAAACAGACCCAAGGACAAAGTCAGGAGTACAAAACACTAGGATGAATTTATTTGAAAACCATTAATTTCTATGTTATATATTTTCTTGTTACACAGAATCATAATTTTCTTAATATCATTTAATGTTCATATTTTTAACCACATAGCATTCTTCTCCTATCTCCTCTATTCACAGTTTATATACTTAATTAAGTGTAACCCATAGCTTAGTGTCTATTTCAAGTTTAATGGTCTAAGGCTTCCACTTAAGAGACAGTAAGAACGCTGGATTTGGCTGCCCCAACCCCAAATCAAAGCAATGGCAGTGACTGGTCTTTTTTTTGTAATGGCAATTTTTAGAGAATAATTTCAATATGCTTCAAAAACAGATATCTTCTTAAGTATGTGAAAATTCTCCCTGAAATCCCTTTTTAGCTATTCAATCTTCTCAGTTTATTTTACTCCTTTAAATATAATGCAATGGTAGATTTTACATTAGCACTCCATATTCCAAACATAAGTTATCCAAAGTATACATTTTTAATGTATAAGGGAAAACATAGCAAAATTAAATAGCAAATTCACTATTTTTTATGACATACAGATAAAATTTACAGAAAATATGCAAAGTTATAGTGTTTACAGTGTGTTAGCAAATTAAAAATAATCTCAAGAAAGAGAAAATCCAAAGGACAAACATCAATACAATCTTCAAAGGCTATGTAAAAATGATTTCATATTGGAAAAAAAATATGTGGAGACAATGGTGAATATGGGAGAAAAATGCATATTTTAAAGAAAGTGTCTCCCCAGAGTCACAGGATAAAAATTTAATTTTGAACCAACCATGTTCAAGTCTTCCAGAGATTATGTTTCTTTACAGTTCTATTTTGCCATAAGAAAGAAAAGCTTAACATTGCACAAACCCAAAGTATAACTCTGCTACAACATAGATACTGAATTTACAATTGTATTAATTGAAACAGAAGCAAATTGGCTCAGGCTAATGTTATAAACCATGCCCTAAAGCAAGAAGTTGCTTGTGAAATTTGTTTCATGTTTTATCTACCTACATATTTCCTTTGGGATTAAAGAAATTCTGATGATTTATTTTTATTTTTACATTGTTTATTCATCTGGTGTTAGATATACATTGTTGCTTTGCCCAATGTTGCTTTGCCTGCATTTTCTGTGGTGGTTGGTAACACTCAAGCAATCTGAGTCCATCACTGCAATCATTCCTCCTGAAGAAGCCATTGTGATTTTCCATATTGCTCAGTTATAATCTGAAAAAAAAAGGGGGGTCAAATAAAGTAAATAGAATAGAACAATAGAACAACTGTAATTTCATTGTGAATTTATTTTATCTCCTTTTCCTGAATGTGTAATGCAAGAAAAAATAATATCATAATGTCATTTTTTTTTCCTATTGAATTAACCTGTGGGTTTTAGATTTTAAAAGGAATTGGGAAGAAATGGAGAGTGGTAGTTTTAAGAAAGGTACTGGAGTAAGCCACATGAGGCATAAGTCAATTTTGTTTATTGAGTCATCTTGTACAGAATGTGCTGTTGAGTAGGTACTTGGTAAAGACTGAATTAAATCCCTCTAGCTAAGCCCCACAGAACTTGATTGTCATTTCCTGGAGTTCTTACTCTTAATATTGGGATTCCTTGGACTCTGCTACTCTGCTACTGACACACACTCCAATCCCCATGCCTTTAGATACTATCTCTACGATCATGATTCCCAATATGTATCTCCAGACTTAATTTCTCCTCTGAGCTACTGATTACTACATCCAACTCCTTACGAAACATTTGTAGTACATAGCTAAGAAATACTTCAGCCAAAAATGGCTAAAATAGAATCATCACAGCTGATACATCTAACTCAACCTATGTTCTCCACCAGTCTTGTCCCTTGCAGTAGATATCAACATCTATTCAGTTAACTAAAATTCTAACCAGCAGCCATCCTTTATCTCTTTCTTTTACTCATGACCCACATCAGTAAATTCTGTTGATTTTACTTCTGAAATGTATCCTAGATCAACCTAGAGCTATCCAATATTTTAGCTTGCCAAATATACTTTAGTCTAAATCACCACAAGTTCTTTCCTGAGAAGTTTCAGAACTGATCACTCAGTTTTTACTCCTGCCTCTGCTTTTCATTTTCCAGAGTACCCAGAGACATATTTCAAACAAAATCAGATAATGTCATTACAGCTTAAAACTCTCCAGCAACTTTCAATTGCCCTTAGAATGTAATCTAACTTCTTAGCAATGGTCACCGGACAATGTGTGACATAGCTTCCCCACCTTTCTGGTGTGTCTTTTGCTAACCTTTCCTGCTCACAAGATTCCAGTTACAGTGGCCTTCTTTGTTGCTTGAATATAAGTTCACACAGGCCCGTATGTGTTCTGTCTCCCTTTACATAATCATTTTATCCTCTTATCTTACATGACTGTCTTATTCTGAGCTATTAGGCCTGATTTTCCAAAATATTCTTCTTGTGAGCCACATCACTTATTTCATTTTCTTCATTCCACTAATTGTCCAAAATCACTTTTTTTTTTTTTTTTTTTTTTTTTTTGCTTTGCCTATTGGCTTATGCCTTCCCCCTACCCACTTCTCCATGCTGCAAGAATGCAAGTGGAAACAGGTCCACATGGCCCATCCCCAGTGAGAACAGCACATAACACAGAGTGTGTGCATGTAGATCCTAAAAATACTTGTTTAATAAATGTTAAAAATAATTATTGAATCTAGAATAAAGAAAAAAAAATAAAGTGAAAATTGTTCCGTACTCATTTTAATTCACTGTTTTGTTATTTGCTTGATATTGCACAACAGTAGAGTCATTAAATTTATCATGTGGTTAAAACACTTTTTTGTAGTGTAAAATATTTAAATAAGAGAACAAGGAACACCAGGATAGTAGCTTTTTTTATTTTTATTTTTTTTTAATGGAAGTACTTGATGTTATGTAGAGTGACCAGGCAGGGATCTCAAAATCTAAGTGTAAAAATGGATAAAAAGAAGGGACAAAAAAGTCAAAATCTACAGTACTTTGTATTCTGGAGACATAACACATAACAGATGCTAGCTGAAACGTTAGGAAAACCAACAATACTTTATTCCCTGGGACTGTCGGGGGTGTGGGGTAGATTCCTTAGGTTTGGTAGTTTCAGTTTTAAAACCAGGGCAGGTTGGCCATCCTTGTTAAAAGTAAGGACTTTTTCTCTTGCTATTTGTATTTCCCATATCTTCCCTGCTACTTGTTTCCTCTGTATGTCTATAAGTAGATGTCCTTAGAAAACTGTAAGATAGCTCTATTGGTTTTGAAAACATACAAGGAGAACAGATGAGACCGTCCTATTCTTCAATAGAACTGGGAGGAAATCAAGTAGATGCTGCTGGCACGAGTGGTGCCTACTTGAGAAAGTAAATAGGTTGGGTGATGCAATCCTGGAAGGAGAGGAAGAGGAGTATCAGAATTTTCATCCTTAACTAGCAGTTGAGCTCACTAACATTTTGTTCGAGGAGGTCATTGAGGACCATGACCACCAGTTGACCCATAGCTGGATTCAAGCAGTTGGGACCCTTACTCCCTCTCCAGCCCTTGGAATGCATTTTATGTCCACTGTTCCTATAGCCAGAGTTGATTCAAGAACAGAGCCTTGACAGAGTGATATATTGTTGAGATCATCTGGGCTATTCATGTGGCTAAACCCTGTTAAACCTCTACTTATACCTTTAAGTTCTGTCAGGCAGGCACAGAGATCTGCTCCTCTTATAGCCACCCAAGACAAGCCTCATATGTAGTTTCACTTGTTAATTTGAAAACCTGCCACCTACTCTTCTGGGTGATCTGCCTTTTTCTTCAGTCTCGCCGTGCCCTCCAAGTGGCCAGTTTCAGATTTCACCTGGAGAACTCCTGAGGTTATATCCAACACATGTATTGTGGTTATACTGATATATTTGTATTTATTTGTTTTTTTGTGTACTTTTAATTTACTTAGATATTACTGTGCATGATATTTCTCCCTTTTTTGTAGTAATTTCTTTTTTCCTTTTCCCCCTCCTAATCAATTGGATAGTATATCTTCTTTTTTTTTTTCTTTCTTTTTTTTTTCTGGGTAGTTACCTTTAAGTTTTAATATTGATACCTCACTTAACAAAGCGTAAAGCTAATAAATATTCTTGTCCTTCTTCCAAATAATAAAAGATCTTTAGAACACTTTAATCTCAACTCCTCCAACCAACCTTTTGAATATGATGGAGGTCTAGTGTTTCAGCCACTGTTTAATTTGCCCCCAAATTGATTACTAATGTTATTATATTATCATGTTTTATACATTATTAATATTACAATATGTCTTATATTACACAGTGATTTTTTTAGAGTTTACCTATATGAATCAGTGTCTTTACTTACCATTCTTTCTTACATTTTTCTTTCTGGATTCAATTTACTTCTTCCTAAATTATATCTTTTAGATATCCCTCAGTAAGGGATGTAGTTAGAAACTAATGATTTTTTTTTGTCTGAAAACATCTCTTTTAACCTTCATTAATAAATTAGTGTAAATAAATAAAATCTTTAAAAAAATAGGTAAAGGCTGCGGTAATATTTATTTTCACTTAGCACTTTTGAGATATGATTCTTCCATTTTATATGTTCTACAATTGCTGTAAACCTAATCTACTTCTGTTTAAATATCTATTTTATCTTCCAGCTACTTTTAAATTTGTGTTTATGTTTATTTGTGAGGTAGATTTAGTTGAATTTATCTTGAGATCCATTTAGCTTCTTGAAGAGATAGGTAAAGAGGTAGACCAACATAAACAGGTTTATATAAATATACAGATACAAATTACATATTATATATATTAATATCACAATTCTTGAACATTTTTCATGTATTACTCCTTTAAGAGTACTTCTGCTCGTTGTCTTTCTGGCTCCTATTAGCCAGATGTTGGACCATCTCACCCCCTTTTTTTTTTTTTTTTTTAAATGTCTCATAATCTCTTTCTTATCTCCCCCCCCCCTTTTTCCTCTGGTAATATTATGGACAATTTATTCAGCTCTGATTTCCTGTTAATTATTTCTTAGCTATATTTAATATATCTGGTTACTAGTTTTAAAGCTAATATTGTTGCTTATAAAATTATAATTGGCACTCATTGAAAATTATCTTTTTTTGATAACATCTTGTTTATTTCATATGTTTTCTCTCCATCTTTCATTTTTAATTATTTTAAGTAATTATTTTCTAATCTATGTTTAGTAATCCCATTATCTGAATGTTTTATTTCTAATTTTGCTCTTTGATCTTTCTGTTGACTCTGATTCAAAATTTACTCATTAGTTTAATAATTATGGATTTGAACTCATGCTTAATAGGTTTTATATTCATAATCTCTAAATCCTTTGTTGAGAGTGTGTCCTTCTGGAGAATTTTGGAGACTGCATAAGTTACTAACCCAGAAGTAATTTTTTGTTAATGCCTCTCTGTGGAATTTCTGTGTTTTTATCAAAAGTTTAAATTTAAGCCCCATACCTGTTAAGAGAATTTCATTCAAGGCTTTTCAATCTCTTCTACTTGAAATCCCAAGGCTCTTGATAGAGATTCATAAGTGTCCTAGAGAACCAGAAGGTCAGTGATTCCATATTAGTCATTTCCAGTTTTTTCTTCATTTTGGTCACTGAAGATTTCCTTAATATACTTCTCTGAGTTGTATTTGCCTAATGTTTGACCTAATGTTTATCCTTTCCTTTTTTACACATATGCCCACTCATAAGCCTATTCTGGATTTTGGCTCAGGAGCCATTTATGGAATATATGTCATGAAGCTTAATCATACCAATTCCCTTTCATTCTTGCTTTCTTTCCCTTTTAACACTCATCTCTTGCCACTTCAGCTAAAGTCTCAGACTGGCTCATGACTGATACGAGAAATGAGGACTAGAGTGGTTGTGTAAAGAAAAGGAAATGCCAAAAGAAAGAACTCTGATAAAATTAGAAAAGAGGAGAAAGAATGACCACTTCAACATATATCTATATCTGTATGCATGTGTGTGTGCTTGTCAGAGAAATGATACGCACAGTATGTATGTATTATATATGCATGTATGTATTTCAGTGATATTGTTGGAACTCAAGAATTTCATTACTAAAATAATTTTCTATGCTGAGTGAGTACCTATTTGCATTTGTTTTCATAATTATTTCTATAATTGGTTCTACAAGTAAATGCAGAAATAGCTGCTTACTCCTACCACCTGCTTAGTAGAGATATACAGAGAAGGCAATAATACATATTTAATTTATTCTTCTTATTTTCCAACAAATAGTATAATCACAATATTGGAATGATATCCTACTTAGTATTCTGTTCTTGCATTCAAACACCCAGGT
Organism: Mustela erminea; assembly: GCF_009829155.1. Lineage (NCBI taxonomy): Eukaryota > Metazoa > Chordata > Mammalia > Carnivora > Mustelidae > Mustela > Mustela erminea. The sequence continues at coordinate 58,903,546 of NC_045625.1, forward strand.
TCTTTCATAGAAAATAGATGCTCTTTATGAGAACTAAATGGTCAAATATAGAGAGGTAGATGGCTAATTGCAAATGCTATTTGAATAAATTTGCATATGAAAGGACTTAAAAAAACTTATTTTAAGAAAAAAAATTTGTAGGTGCATGTGCTATCCATAAATCATTTTATTTGAGATGACTCCTTTTCTATACTCATGCCAGCATCTCTGGAATCAAAACAAAAACTCCAAAGTTTTTGATAAGATCTTTCTTGTCTCTCAATCAATTGGTTATCCAGTTAGTAAGTTACCTGTTTCATGTGGAAGGATTTCCATATTTTGTAGATGGCAAGAAAAAATAAAAATAAAAAATTTGGATCAATAAAGATGAATTAGCTAGGTGAACATTTCAGAAATTCTAGATCATTAAAATATTTTGTATTTCTAGAACTAGAGGTTTTGATTTGTCTTATTCTTTCAAAATTCCAGTCACACAGAAGAGAATCTCCAATTAAATGTCCCTAGAACAGATATTGATTAAAACATATTCTGCTTCACGTTTCTTTCTAATGGGACTTTATTTGTTAACTTTTGATTGCCTTTTGAGTGATAGAGTAGACTACAATGGGATCATTGCTCTCAGAATGCCATGTATCCCTGAAGTCCCTAGCCCAGCTATGTTTGCACTACCTCTGAGACAGAAATGCATAGCAACAATAAATTCAGAGGTGCTTAACACTGATTTTTTTTCAGTATTCTTACATACTAGTGTCATCCTCAATAAATCAGTATGTAGAGTCCATACTCAATTTTTTTGCCCAAGTTCATAATAATGTAGGTGATTTTCAGATTTTGATAATTATACCTAAAACTCAATGATTTGTTTGTGTTAATATTTATGAAGGTGCTTTCATAAGGATAACTGATTACTCTTGTTAAAATGTTTTGGGAAATTTAATCCTTGTTAAAGAAGGTGCCCACCAATGACCAGGTTGTAGACTCACACTATCAACATATATTAAATTAGTAATATTACTTCAAGAACTGCTGGAATTACAGCCCCCCCACACAAGAGTTCTATTATTCTTTATTGTGTGTCAGATGCATATTCTTTTTTTTTTAATAAACATATAATGCATTTTTATCCCCAGGGGTACATGTCTGTGAATCACCAGGTTTAGACATTTCACAGCACTTATCATAGCACATACCCTCCCCAATGTTCATATCCCCACCATCCTCTCCCATCCCCCCTTACCCCAGCAACCCTCAGTTTGTGTTTTGAGATTGAGTCTTTTATGGTTTGTCTCCCTCCCAATCCCACCTTCTTTTATTTTTTCTTTTCCTACCCCCCCCCCACATTGCATCTCCACTTATTCACATCAGGGAGATCATATGATAGTTGTCTTTCTCCAGTTGACTTATTTTGCTAAGCATAATACCCTCTAGTTCCATCCACGTCGTCACAAATGGCAAGATTTCATTTCTTTTGATGGCTGCATAGTATTCCTTTGTGTATATATACCACATCTTCTTTATCCATTCGTTTGTTGATGGACATCTAGGTTCTTTCCATAGTTTGGCTGTTGTGGACATTGCTGCTATAAACATTCAGGTGCATGTACCCCTTCGGAGCACCATGTTTGTATCTTTAGGATATATACCCAGTAGTGCAATTGCTGGGTCATAGGGAAGCTCTATTTTCAGTTTTTTAAAGAACCTCCACACGGTTTTCCAGAGTGGTTGCACCAGCTTGCATTCCCACCAACAGTGTAGGAGGGTTTCCCTCTCTCTGCATCCTCGCCAGCTAGATGCATATTCTTTTTGTGAGAATTATAAAAGTTTAGAATGAAGAAGACATAATCAAAGAATCTACAGGTTGAAATATCATATTCTAGGTTTAGGTACAAAGACTCTAAAAATTTCTCCCTCTCACCAAAGTAAGAAACATTGCTACTTTTTAAATATTCATATAAATCTTTAAATCTATTATTTAAAAATTTGTTATTCAAGAATACTTTCTCTTTTTTTAATATCTTATTTATTTATTTGACAGAAAGAGAGAGAGATCACAAGTAGGCAGAGGTAGGCAGAGAGAGAGGTGGAAGCAGGCTCCCTGCCGAGCAGAGAGTCTGATGTGGGGCTCGATCCCAGGACTCTGGGATCATGACCTGAGCCGAAGGCAGAGGCTTTAACCCACTGAGCCACCCAGGCGCCCCAATACTTTCTCTTTTTAATAAATTACATGTAAATAGTAAGAAGGTCTTTTAAAAATGGATGAAGAGATAGCCAATTTATAGTTATCTAAGGAAAAAAAGTGATATGAGTAATTGCACAAAATTGTTTAATGTTTTGAAGCTTAAAATAATTGTGGGCCCAAAAGAAGAATGAAGAATAAGACATTGTAAGTGTGGAATGCAATTGCATGCTTTATATAAGCAATGCTTGCTCTGACATCCTTGACTTGGCCAGAAGTATAAAATTACAAAAGGCAATGTTATCATTTCCTTTACCTTAAAAAGATAGAATCCCTTTTCTAAGATGATGCTACTAATTTCAGGCTTGTTGCTGGGGTGACCATGTTAATGGCTCAAGGCAAATCTGTCACTATTCCTCAAAACGCTAATTTCAAACATATGCTGTGCTAATAGAAGGCCAGAAAGTATTATCACCTTTCCAAACAAAATTCAAGCTTGCAAAATAATGATTTTTTTTAATTTTAAAATATTTTTTAAAATCTAAAAATAAAATAAAATGTATTTCCATATGATACAAAAAACATCTTGAAGAACTTGCTTAAGTAGCCATTTATCAATAGAGGAAATTTTCTTTAATTTGATTCTTTATCTTTTCATGAAACTAAAAATTTCATTCATAATAGATATTACTATTCCTTTAAATTCAACTTATTACCAAAAACCTATTCAATACAACAACACTTTTCTCTTTTTTTTTTAATTTTTTATTTTTTATAAACATATATTTTTATCCCCAGGAGTACAGGTCTGTGAATCACCAGGTACAACACTTTTCTCTTAAAGGATGACAGATAGACATAAGAAAAATCTATGCAACATATTATCTCTGTTTTAAATACAATTGTTCTCTTTAGCATCATCTTTTGGACATCTCCCATGCCAAAGGCATATCAGGAGGTCTTCTGGGTAGGCAAAAATGAACAGGGTCAAGGCATAAATGCCCAGAGAGAATCAGTTGAGTATTATAGTACAGGTACAAAATATGTTGGGAAAATCTAGGAAAAGAAGAGTAATTCCTTCACTTGGTGTCAGGTGAACTTCTCTAAGAAGTAGTTAGTTGAGGTAGCCCTAAAGAATGGGTAGAAAAAATATGAAGATAAAGAAAAAGTGGTGGACCAAAGTATTGCTTAAAAAGAAAAAAAAATGTTGAAGATATGACTTGAGTATAGGACACGGAAAAATGGTGGGAGATAGACTTGAAAGGTAAAATGAGGACTCACTAGATAATGAGAGGGAGAGGGTCTTTAGAAGGTAGAACAGGAGCAGTTGACTGGAGCAATTGAACATTATGCTAAATACTTCAGCTTTTGTGTACAAAAAAATGGAGTGAACTTTTTTTTTAATCATCAGGGCTGTGTATTAGGATAAGATTTTATGACTGTGTTCATGCCCTGACAAAAACCGTATTATACATGATTTTTTGTACTTTGAAACTTGAAAATCAAAATAAAATATGGTTACAAAATATACATTTCCCAGTTTGCATATACAAAAGATTTTCAAAAACAACTAGTTATCTAATTTGGATCTAAAATGGTGGGGATGAAACACTTTCATATGAAATAACTCAATGATTGAAATCAAATTATGTATCTTTATTGCTTATTTAATTTTACTTCTGTAGATAAATTCACAATATGTGTTTGAAGACAATTTGAAACTCTTTGGTAGTTTTTATGATTGCAATATCAAAATATATTTTTGTTGTTTCAGATGATGGTGCCTGTCAATTAAGTGAACAACTGTGGTAAGTTGTTTTTTTTCCTTCTCAAATCTGCACAGAGTGTTTTTCTTTCTATTATTCAAAAGGATTTATGTTCCCTATGAAACCTGTAAAACCATTAACACTGAAAGTCAAGCATGCCCTGAAGTAGGGTCTATCCCCCCCCACCCCCAGGGACTTAACCTTTCCCTTTTATCTCTGAACTGAGCCAAGAATGGAAGTGTCCTGTACATGTACATCCAGAGTTTAGGAGGGACACTATTATCCAAATGTTTTCCATTAAATGTTCACCATTTATTTGCCCCCAGGGATGACCCTGAGAAAATACCCAAATGTTCACACCATCAAAGGCAGCAAATGTCTTTTAAATAAATATTGTTTAAACTAATTTAAAGTTATATAGGAGTTTGGTAAGAAGAAGCAGATTTTTCTTTCTTTTCTCCTCTTGTTTCATAGAGGTGTTAATGATCCTGGCCATGATGTACACACAGGCTGACTTTCATGTGTCCAGTTTCATAGCTGATTAAATCTGACTTTGCATTAGTTGAGTCATCATACTGGACAGCAGAAATCAAATGGCAGTATCCTATCTGCTATGAACATGGTTGTCGCTGCTTTCATAGACTTCTACTGGGTAATATTCTATGTGGGCAAATGAAATGTGGTATTAAATGTTTTGAAAAATAATAGTGATGGTAATAATGACTTTTATATGGCAATGGTATGCCCTCAAAAGGAAGAAAGGAAGAAAAAGTTGAAAGAGATTTTCTCTGGCAATTTGTTGGGTATTTTAGGCTGTTTTGTTTCTTCTTTTTCAATTAAAAGTGAAAATTTGGTGTGTTTTTTTTTTCCCACATATGCTTCACATACTCAAACTCTTAAAATCTCTCAGTCATTTAGAAAACTAGTGTCTTATTGTTAGTTACTGTGTAAGCAGATACGAAGAATATCATACAGGGTTTATATTGATAGTGAAACACCCAACACTCACTGGCATAAATAATTACTTTTTTCTTTATTATTCTTATGAGAAGTGAAATCAGAAAAATGATTTTTATGTCTTGCATATTGTCTTGGATTTTTGTGATTGATTATTCATTGAAACCTAAAATAAGTGGGAGTAGTTTCTATAAATCTCATTCATCTCTGGAGAAGTTGGTACCCTTTTACATCTACCTTTAAAAAGCAAACAACATATTCCTGTGCTTTTACAATACTGGGGAACTGTTATTTTCATGGACTATATTCTCATTGTCAGATTTATGAGGAGAGGACGTTGTATTATTATCCATCTTATTCCTTGAGAGTTTAACAATTTAGAGTAGATAGAACATGTCATTCCTTTCTCTCTTATTCAACTTCAATAAAGAAACAGTTCTTTAAAAGTGCATTTATTTAATGCTCTGCATCTATGCATGGACTAGACTGTTTGGAAAAATAAGAGATATGCAGAGATGGAAGTTAGAGGAGAATAACACAAAGCTTGGAGGTATGTGAAAAGTTTATCAAGAGTTTGGATAAGGAAGAAGAATAGACTACTTAGATGTGAGTTAAGGAAAAACAAATGTTTCAGAAAAAAAAAACAGCTGTAAGTCTTACTGTATATTATATGAGTGCTTCTCAGACTTTAGTATGCTCATGAATCCACTGAGCTATCTTATTAAAATGCAAGCTCCAATTTAGGAGTTCAAGAGTCTGCATTTCTGCCAGCTCCCAGGTGATGTCAAAGCTGCAGGTTCAATGGCCATACTGTGAATAGTAAAATATTATATAAATGACGTGTTCACTGTGCCTTTCAAGTAATACATTTCTTCCCAAGCATTTGACTTGAATTTGATTTTTAGTGTTTTTACTTCACTGCGTAAAGATCAATCTTGAGACTTGAGAAAAAAATGTCATGTTTTAGTTAAGCCATATACAGAAGACAAAACAACAACAAAAAGAACTAGGTCTTGCTAGCTCCTAAGGTCTGCATTCCCCTCATTAATTGATTATAAGGGTAAACTGTGAGGATCAGAAAAATCCAATTTGTTTGAATCAAGTAATTTTCAATTGTACAAGATGTAAGATTTTACAGAAAGTAACTGTGTTTTTTTTTAATATTACAATCTATGCAAAGGCAATCATATCATCACCTTGTAATAGTAAAAAATATAAAAGCAATAGTAGTCATGGGGATTAGAAAATTTTAACTAAAATATAAGTAAACATTATCATTATTGCTATGCTTGAAAACACTTGATTTTTGTTTTCAAGTGTTTTGAAACACTGGTTTTGTATCCTGTTTTCATTGACATTATGAATGTTATCTACCTTAATCATCAGGTTTATCCAGATTCTGAGGAGATTATCAAGAAGGCAAGATAGAAGTCAAACTAGGCTGGGTTGGTAGGTAATTGTAAATAATGAATCTCAGAGGCCTTAGTCCAGTCATGTAAGGAAAACTGAATTCCCCAAGAGCCTGTAGAATGCTATGGAGTAGAAGTTCTAAAATCAATCTCAAGTTTTCTGCTCAAACCTTTCCTCGAAATGAATGTTTCTTCACCCAAATTGCATGTAAGAATCACCTGGGTGTTTAAAAAAAAAAAAAAAAAGAAGTTATACCAGGGCTCCACGGAGAACAGTTAACTCAGTATCTCTGGGTGGAGCCTAGCATGATGTTCTAGCTTCCTGGTGAGCCCTTGGGCAACTAGAGTTGAGAGTCAGTGCCATACATTAGGGCCTGAAATTTACATTTGTCCCGGGTTCCCAAGTGATACTGATATTACTGCTCCACGAACCACAACTTTAGGTAGTAAGGGCCTACCAGCTCCCACAAGTTTTTCCACATGTTTCAGGAGGGTTAGTATTACTTGGAAATAGTTATCTTTTTCAAAGGATGAGGAGAATGGAGGGGAATAACAGAAAGGAGAAAAGGAAGATCCAAATGGCACATGGTGTAGACTTGGGTAGAATATTCAACTCCCCACATGATTGAATTTGAAGGGCAATGGAAAAATACCTGCATTCCAAAATATCTCATCTCATGAAATAATGTGGTGCCCGCATTTGCACTATTATAATTCATTTGATTTTAGTGCTTTTCAAACCTGACTGTGCAAGCATTATTCTGTGAAACAACTATTACAAATATAGAGGATCAAGAAGGAGGGTTAGAGTTGGCAGGAATCTGAATTTTAATAATCATCCCATATGATTCTAATGAAGAATGGAGCTTAGAAATTAACATTGTTTAAATGTCCATACTACCCAAAGCAACCTACAAATTCACTACAATTCTTATTAAAATGCCAATAGCATTTTTTTTTTGTGAACCTGAACAAATAATTCTAAAATTTTTATGGAGCCACAAAAGATCCCAAATGGTTAAATCAATCTTGAGACAGAACAAAAGAGCTGGTGATATCACTACTCCAGTTTTCAAAATACACTAAAAAGGGATCAAAGCAGTATAGTATGATACTGGCCCAAAAAAAGGCACATAGATCAATAGAACAGAATAGAGAGACCAGAAATAAACCCACACTCACATGGTCAATCAATCTATGACAAAGGAGGCAAGAATATGCAATGGGAAAAAGAGCATCTCTTCACCAAATGGTGTTGTGAAAACTGGACAGCTACATGCAATAGAATAAATCTGGACCACTTTCTTATACCATACACAAAATTAAATCCAAAATGGATTAAAGACTAAATATGAGACCTGAAGCTACAAATCATAGAAGAGATCATAAGCATTAACTTCTCTGATGCCAGCCTTAGAAACATTTTTCTAGACATGCCTCCTAAGCAAAGGAAACAAAAGCAAAAATAGACTATTGAGACAACATCAAAATGGAAAGCTTTGTACAATGCAGGAAACTATCAACAAAGCAAAAGGCAACCTACTGAATGGGGGAAGATATTTGCAGATGATATACCCAATAAGGGGTTAACACCAAGATATATAAGGAACCAATACAACTCAACACCAAAATGTAAATAAATAAATAAAAACGATCTGAATAAAAAATGGACAGAACCTCTGAACAATATTTTTTTTTTCAAAGAAAGCACACAGATGGCCAACAGACATGAAAAGATGTTCAACATAACTAATCATCAGGGAAATGCAAATCAAAATTACAATGAGATATCACCTCATACTTGTGACATGGCTAAAATCAAGAAGACAAAAAGGAGCAAATGCTGGTGAGGATGTAGAGGAAAAGGAGCTCTTGTGCTCTGTTGGTGGGAATGTAAACTGGTGCAGCCATTGTGGAAAACAGTATGGAGGTTCCTCAAAACATTGAAAACAAAAATACCCATAATCTAATAATTTCACTATTGGGTATTAACCCAAATGACACAAATACACTAATTTGAAAAGATGTGTGTGTTTGTGTGTGTGTGTGTATATTTTTATATTTATCACAGAAATATTTACAATAGTCAAGATACTGAAGCAACCTAAGTGTCCACTGATAGAGATAAGGAAGATGTGGTATATATGTGTATATTGTAGTAGCATTGTATGGTGACAAATGGTAGCTACAGTTCTGTTGAGCATGGCATAACTATAAAGAAGTTGAATCCCTATGTTGTATACCTAAAACTAATGTAAAATTATGTGTTATCTATACTCATATAAAAATATGTAAAGAAAAGAATGGAGCTGAAAGGCCATTGTTTTAGACTACATACTACCTTTTTCCTGGCCTTCTTTTAATATATATATCCCTCTTCTTTAAAATAACATTTTATATATACTATTCCATATATTAATAGGGATCAATATAACAGCAAAATAATAATATTAGTTAAGTTACATGGTTCTTACCATTTTGTCAGGCACTGTTCTCTAGACCCTAGGTAATATGTACTATTGCTATCCTCATTACATATAAGAAAACTGGGAAACAGAAATGTTAAATTGCCTAAACTCACATAGCTCGTAAGTGGTAGAATGGGATCCAAACTAAGATTTTAAATCTTTTTTAATAATGCATTTTTCTGAAGTATTTGACTCTTGAACCTACACTTCAGTCAACTACCAACTATCAATTGCCCACATATTCGACAAATGTTTCTGGAGCAGCTTCTATACACTGAGTGCTAAGAATGGAGCAGTAAGCACAATGAAATGTATATTTTTATAGAGATTACTTTCTTATGGGAGATGCGGGTTTTTGTTTTTACAAAACCAGAATTTTTTATTTTTTTTATTTTTTTTTAATTTATTTTTTATTGATTTTCAGCATAACCGTATTCATTCTTTTTGCACCACACCCAGTGCTCCATGCAAGCAGTGCCCTCTATAATACCCACCACCTGGTACCCCAACCTCCCAACCCCCCGCCCCTTCAAAACCCTCAGATTGTTTTTCAGAATCCATAGTCTCTCATGGTTCAGCTCCCCTTCCAATTTTCTCCCACCTCCCTTCTCCTCTCTAACTCCCCATGTCCACGAAAAACTAATTTAAAAACATTCATCCACCAGAGTACCCAAAGGGCTCCCACATAAACTAAAAAAACCAGAATTTTTTAAAAGAGCTTAAAATTCATGCAAGAAGACACAAGCTTCAAATATAATTATTCCATTTGCTTTCTGAGTGACCTTAACAAATCTCTTTACCTCTCTAAGTAATCCAATGAAATAATATGAAGGGATATCTAAATGAAATATTTTCATTACTTACATAATCATTGACTATAATGAAAAATGCTTTGTGTGTATTTTTGGCATAAAAATGGTCTTAGATGAGAAAGATTGATTTCCCTATGGCAATAGACAGCATGATGAAAGCACTGGTTATCAGGAAGGTATTGGGGGCAATATTAATGGTATTGGTGTTAGTAGTGGTGATGTTTGTCATAATGGTAGCAATGGCTTACATGATGCAATTGATGGTAAAACTACCATTCATTATCCACTTACTATAACTCAGGTGTTTTACTTATTTTTTATGTTTACTGTTTTATTTAATCCATTTCACAATCGTATGAAGTAGTACAATTATTGTCCATAATATAGAGCTGGAAAATAAAAAGGTTATAAACTTTAAACATCTCATCCAAGTCACATAGCTAAATAAATAATGGGGCCTTGTATCAATTGTCTATTGTTGTATAATAAACTTCCCTAAATCTCAGTGGTGTAAAATAACCATCTGATATTCCTGATGAATCTGTGAGTTTACTGAGAAGTTATTCTGCTCTACCTGATGTTGGCTGGGGTTACATTTGAGGAAATTTATTAAAGAAGATTCAATACTGAGTGGATGTTGAGACTTAAAGCTCCAGAAATCAGAGGTTTTGAAAGGATCTCTCCAGCCCGATTACCAAAGACAAACAAGGCATACTTGCCAAAGTTCTGAATATTGACACATTGGATTTCTATTCTTGCTCTAATGTAAGGTTCCATTTTCATAAGTACACATCTGTATGCAAGTGAGCCACAGGAGGGTCAGCAATGCTATTGTGTCCACCTAGATTACCAAATTGGGTCTCCACTGAATCTTCAGTATTGACCTCAAAAGCATGCAGAAAGGGTATGAAAGATTCAGAAGGCAAAAGGCTCCTGCTGTTACCAATGAACCATCTAAAATGTAGGGATACTTCTTAATGTGAGTTTTTTAATAACTTTGGATTTTGAACAACCTTGGGTCTCAGTGGGCCTGTTAAGCTGAGTTAGTTACAAAACAAATACCATGCTTATCCAGAACTTTATCATTGTGGTTTTCAGCTTCGCCAGCCTGTACCATACGACCCTCACTTAGGCCAAGGAATATCTCGATTATCCAACAAGACCATGGTAGTATAGAGCTTTGCCTCCCTGCTTTTCAGACTCTTTTTTTTTTTTTTTTTCCCTCGGAGCTCCACAGAGAACATCTGTCTCTAGGACTATAAATTTGGTACTTTTTACCACCTCTAAATTTCCTCTATTGCTTAAGAGTAGTAAAGGTCAACAGCTTACTCCCATCATTTAGGGAATAACAACGTGGAAAATTGAGTGAACTCAATATGATCACCCCTCAAGAGTTTTCCCTATGAACCAAAGTCTTCTTTAAATTTTGAAATAACTTCCAAATAAGAAGTCAGAAAAGAACAAAACTGTGTGTGAGAAAACATGTGTTTTGCTTTTTGCTTTTCATTGGCACCGATGGAAGTGTAGTTCCTGCTGTCATGATGGAAAACAGGATCCATTTCTCATGTTCTTTCAGGTAGTTCTGTTTTATTTTTTTTTAATTTTAAAAGCAATTTTATTTATTTAAGAGTAAAGTAGTAGTAGTAAAAGGTTAACAAAAACTTTCATTTAGATAAAAGAGATTAACAGACCATTTTAAACATGCAAAGTGACTTAATATTTTTCAATTTCATTACTTTACTAAATTAGTTAATCCAAGGTTACACAGCATGCAGAGTTTAGGTATGAATCAGGTCTCAAGGCTCCCAGCAGAAGTCCCCAAAGTTCATTTTCACTTTTGTTTCCCTTGCCTTTGGAGATGTGTCTTGAAAGAAGTTGCTGTGGCCAATGTCGAAGAGGCTACTGCCTACATTTTTCTCTAGGATTTTGATAGATTCCTGTCTCACGTTGAGGTCTTTCATCCATTTTGAGTTTATCTTTGTGTGTGGTGTAAGAGAATGGTTGAGTTTCATTCTTCTGTATGTAGCTTTCCAAGTTTCCCAGCACCATTTATTGAAGACACCACCTTTTTTCTATTAGATATTTTTTCTTGTTTTGTCGAAGATTATTTGACTATAGAGTTGAGGGTCCATATCTGGCAAGGAAAACAAAAGCAAAAATGAACTTTGGGGACTTCATCAAGATAAAAAGCTCTGCACAGCAAAGGGGAGTTCTGTTTTAATAGCAGTACAAACTGAATCCATATTGCTGGAAGAGAAAATGAAAGAGAATTAATGCCCCAATATATCAAATAGGGATTTCTAAGTTGCACCAACAAAATAATTGGGAGCATGTACAAATGAGGACTCACATGTACAAAATTCAAATTTTGTGTATGCAAATGAGATAATTATGCAATCAAATAAGTGCCTTTGATTAAAATCATTGTATATGCAAATTTGTCACTTGCCAAAGCAGTCATATTTTGGCATGTGCATACATGATTACTGGTTTCTAATTTAAGGTAATTTTATGGCAGAAATAGTCTTACCTATTGGATCTCGTGTTTTACATATTAGCCAAATAATATTTTCTTCAATTTTAAAGTTTTCAGTAACCATATTACCACATTTTAAAGATGAAATGTCTTCTTGTATCAATAACATTTTAACATTTCTGAACACTGGATGGATTTAACAATCACTTAGTTATTTAATGTTGTCTCTCATTTGTCCTTAATCCTTAAAGTACCCCTTCACTTAATGGTATACCTGATAATAAAGAACATCTTATTATCAAGATATTTTGACAAATATCATCTTGCAATCAATACTATCTTATTATAAGCCTCATTTTATTATCAAAAAGAATAACAACACACACTTACATTGGCCTATTATATTTTAGGCACCTATCCTTCACAACTAGCCTGTAAGGCAGATTGGCTGTATTTTACAGATGAGGAGGCTGAGACATAGATGACTTTCCTGGGTCACACAATAACTGCCTAGCAAAGTTAGGAAACTCAGTGCTTGATAAGACTATGGCTGTGATGCTTCCTAGATGTAATGCTGACTCTGCTTCCTGAGTCGCTCCTTTAAGGCAGCTGTGATGGTCTGGGAAGCTGTAATGAGACCTACAGAAATTAGCTCCTCTCCTGCTTCTCTCCTTTACCCATTCTCTTGTACCTGTGCAAATTCAAAACCTTTCCTCTTTTCTTTCCCCCCACCTTCTTGCTTATGTTTTATCTGTCCTCTGAAGACTCTGGAACAGGATAAAACTGGTTAGGGAGCCTGGGGAAACTTGGTAGAGAATCTTCCCTTGACTGACACTGGGCTAGTATTTCAGGGAGCTCAGGAATTTATTCTCCTATGTCTCTTGATAACTGTATTAAAAGCAAAAATCTGGGGCGCCTGGGTGCCTCAATGGATTTAGCCTCTGCCTTCGGCTCAGGTCATGATCTCAGGGTCCTGGGATAGAGCCCCTCATTGGGCTTTCTGCTCAGCAGGGAGCCTCTTCCCCTTCTCTGTGCCTGCCTCTCTGCCTTCGGCTCAGGTCATGATCCCAGGAGTCCCAGGGTGAAACCAGCATCATGCTTCTTACTCAGTGGGGAAATCTGCTTCTCCCTCTGTTCCTCACCCCACTCTTATGTTCTCTTTCACTATTTCTCTCAATAAATAAATAAAATCTAAACAACAACAACAAAACCCCACTAAATATATGTATTTAATTCTGCTTGATCTTTGTTCAGAATGCCCAAATACATCCTTAATCTTACTCAGAATGAAGATCAAATTCTTATCATGTCTTTCAAGGTTAGCCATGACCTGCCCTCTTCTCTCACCTGTCCCTTACCTCCTTTTCCTTCTGCCACTTGGTTCAAATTAATCCTGTTTCCTTGTTCTTTCTGGAATCTGCTAAGCAGTTGCAGGCCTGAGGTCTTTTGAGCTTGCTTTCTTTGCCCAGAATACTTTTCCAACACTACAGCTCTGTGGCTTCCCCTTGGGACCATAGAGTCTCTTCTCAAACATGATCTTATCACAGTGCTCATTTGCCCATTTGCCCATCTCTGCTTCTTTTTACCCCACTTAATGTATCTTCTTTTGCCTCCAGGGCGCTTACTCACCATACCTATTATAAATGTGTTTATTCATCCAGCTTTTCCTACTGTAATCTACAGAAGCTATAAGAAGACAGTGACTGTGAACAGGATGTTTCCTGCTGTACCCCCAACTTCTGCACAGGGTAAATGCTCAGTAACTAACAAGGATGAATTAACAATCCAATGAAGGATACAAACAAGTAAATGAATATTCTAGAATTCCTATCAGGATTCCCTACTTAGCTGTCATTAGAATGATTACATGTTGTTACAACACAAAATTATTTCTTTACAGCATTAATACCCATAAAGATATATTAATGAGTTTGTCAATTGTTACTAAATGTCTTTTACATGAAACCAAAAAACAGGTGGAACCAAAAGTTATTACAATTAAAGAAAAATTATTGGAAACTGTACTTAGAGTTTTATTATTTTAGGGGACTCAAGAAAATCAATTGTTAACCATTATAAAAACTGTGTATCATCCCTATTTCACTTGTTTTCCATATATTATGTAATTTAATTCTCATAAAACTTGTAATGGAAGTACTATTATATCCATTTCATAAGTGAGAAAACAAAGGCACAAAATGCTGAAGTTACTTGCCTAGAAGTCAGAAAATCCTATGGAATCACATTATAAACTTTATAAAGTGTAATATATATATGTATATATATATTACACATACATATATATAAATACATATACATATACATATACATATATATACACACACACACCTATATATAAAATATATTTTACACTTTGATTTATTGTTCAATACTAACTCTCCCTAATGATTGTGATTAAGGTTCCTACTTTGAAATATTTTTTTACACAAGGATGGCAATGTTATTGCATCTCTTTATACTCATTATCTCAGAAAGCATGTTTTTAATTTATTCTTTCTGAGTGTCTCAGAAATTATCTTGGAGAAATGAACAAATGCATTAGTACACACATCCTACACACTTTCTGGACTAATATGTATAATTACAGGAATAAAAACATTTCATTTTCTTTTCTTACAGCAGTTTTAACCTGGCATATTTAAGCCTTTCCTGTTAGAGTGCATTTTTTGAATCATGTTTCCTCATAAACTCATAAATTAAAACAAGCCTGTGATTGAAGATTAGTTTTGTAATGAAGCTTTGAAATAACTTATCGCTTTTATTACCTGATTGATATTTAAAACTAAAATAGCTATACATTCCAGTTTATTTGAACAGTCCCAGTTCATGTGTTTTCCCAGCATTATTATTAATGTATATAGATAATTATTAATAATATCATGTACTTTCATTTTCAAAATGATCTCAAAATTGTCCAGCATGGACAATAAATTTTATTTTCACCTATTCAAAACAGATATGCAATATTTATGGAGTTTTTACCCAGGGTGTAAAAGGAAGAAAGACAAACTTTCCTCAGTAATTTTATCTCAATTTTAAAAGAAATTATTTAGTTAAAATCTAGAGAAAAAAAAAATACATGATCATCGAATGAGACACATTAGACCTGAACTATTCTTCCATTTGCTTAGTAGAAATTTTTCTCAACAAATCTGATAATCCAACTTGAATTATTTAAAGAATCAATCTTTGTTTGAAAGGATAAAACATTTACTTTATTATTCTAGGCCTCTATTAGGTTTCATATAAACACGTCTTAAAAGCATTAAAGAAATGGTGGCTGAAATATTATGTTCCATTTACTTTTCCACCAAACTCATTCAAATGTAAGCCTTGTCTTTGGCCATGCTGGCTAGTATGAAGAAAAGAACAAATTCCCAGTCTTCTTTTGCACCTGCATTCACACCCAAAGTCTTCTGTGCTTCCTGGAGTTCAATAAGCACAGAGCCAGAATGTCTTCTGTAATTTCTGTTTAATTCTATTGAGACACAAATTCCTGGAAGCCCTAACTTGTAGACTTTATATAAAGAGGTTTTTCCTTTCTTCTTTAGATAAAATAAATCTCTGTGTTGGGGCTCGGAGCCCGAGATATTTTCTGAATATTACCTATAATATTCCAAGAGCCAACTGTCCACCAAGCTTCAGACCTAAAACCTATTTCTACCTTTGTGTTTTTTATTTGTTTTGTTTTTTTTTTGTTGTTGTTTTTGCTTTCAGTGGGCCTAATTAAGAAATCAACACAGAAATGTTAATCACATTTGTGTGATTTTTTTTGCATATAAAATTTCAATTTTTAGAAAATTAAGAAAGATTTGATTTTTTTCTGATGCATTTTACACCAGCTCCTTCCCCCTTTTTCCCCCAGATTCTTACTATAACCACTGCTATAAAATGTTTGTCTTCAGAGTAGTTGACTGCTTTTTCTGAGGAGTGAATTCTCTCAAAGAATCTCTCCACCACCTTCTGTGAAGCTGCCAATAAGGCTGTTGCAACCACAATTCTTTTTCTCCACACATATCCTTACTCCTCAGTCTGTTTTATTTGCCAGGGCCTCTCTTCAAAAATGTATTGCTAGATCCAAGAGGGAGATTTGGAGACGTTGTCTCAGTGGCACACTTCTTCAACTCAAAGTGAAGCAGATTAGCAGGTCAACAACCAGGTGATAAATCCCCATGTGGTGCCTGAGCCTCGAAGTTGCTTATGAGAGGCTCACAGACTTCATAGCAGTCACTTAGACAGGATGAGGGAAATCTGGAAGCTTCCTGACATAGCAAATGTATGTTGGAAGTTACCTTGTAGCTCGATTTGCAAACTAGGGTCCCTGTAAGTCAATTTCATCTAAGTTCAGGGTAGACAAGTACTTACTTTTTTTTTTAGCTGGACTCTAAAGTCTTTCCTGAAATAAGTTTTTTCTTATAACACAAAGAAATCCGCATTTGGTTTCTGAAATCTCTTAAGATAGCTGTCCTAGAAGTTCCTAAATAAATATGGAATTAAAACCACAGTAGGTGGTTTTAATTGTTTTATGAGACAGCATATTTTAAAAGAGCATAGGATTGGAAATATGGGTTCAGATTGTACCTCTGCTGTTTACTTTCTGTGTATATTTGGACAATTCACTTTAATTACGGGTTGTGTCTTCAAATGGGAAATGGAAATCAGAAGTGACATTCACTCCAAAATTGTCTAGATTAAATGGGTTAAAGTAGATAAAAGGCACAGAAAGATGCCTAATTTAATGACTTCTCTGTCATTCAGTGTACTGAGAAAAATTGTTCTCCTTACCCATATTCATATTTACTTTCCTGAAGTTTTGACAAGTCTGGAGGTACATACACACAACACATGCATACACAGGCATAGAACTATGCTACAGAGTAGCTAGTTGCCCTGTGGGTGAAACACAAACTCACTGAAAGAACCAGTAACTTTACTTCATGTGCTTTTATGAAAATATGTGTGAAAGGATTGATTTGTTGTGATTACTGACCTGGGTTAGGCTTAAAGCAAAGGCAGAATCTACAACCATTTTGAGCTACTTGTATGCAATTATCTAGAACTTTACTTTTCTCTTGTTTATCTCACTTTTCTTTCGTTTATCTTATTCTCTGGGATTATGTCTGAAAGCTGTTGATCAAAGAGAGTGAGAGGGAAAAAAAAAAATCTATATCCTCAGGGAAAAATTGTGGAGAATAAATGCTTGCCTGAAACCTGACCATCTCCACAGTGTTATGAGTCCATATGACAATGGGAGAAAATGCCAAACAAATTTAAAGGATTTCAGACATGAAGATGCTTGTTAAATGGATACTGAACATGTGGATTCATTATTCTTTTTTATGTTGATATTATGTCTACTTTACGGTGTTATGTTGGAAGACTGGTGTTCGTTCAACCTGTGAAATAGCTTGACTCAGGAAATAAAATTCTTCACACCCAGAGAGCACCTGAGAGAACAAAATAATGTAAATAATTCAATTCTACTTGAGAGTTTCAGGATGCACAGCTACTTTAGAGAGACTTTATTTTTTAATGTGGACGTCAATGTGGACAATTTTCTCCCACAACCATCAAATAGAAAAACTAGTAAAAATCTGAAAGGTAATAGTGGAACATGACAAAAACAGTGATGAGAGAATTTATCATACCGGAAAATCCAAATTGTAGTAATTAGTGATCAAGGAGTTCATTTTATTGCACAATATTGGCAAACAACCTACACCTACAAGTTACAAGAAATAGTAACAATCAGGGTGAAAAAGCAATCAATTTTAAAATGTCAAGGAATCTACTTATTTATTTTCTAGGAGTGGGCTTAATTAGAAAAGTTGTTGTAAGTGTCAAGACCCTGGAAGGCACATATTTTACACATTAATGGATATGTGGTAGATTCTTACTGCAAGAACTCAAAGACTTGACTTCACTGTACCAAATGATCATTGCTGAAATTATACACAGATAATGTTTCTGCATTGAATAAGTTCTTTGGATGGAACCATTTGACCCACAGAAATCCCCAGCCTTTTGTTCAGATATTGTCTACCAACATAAAGCTTTTCATACTCAGGGTAAGCAGGATACAGAATCTTAGAGTAGGGAGCATGGGAAATTGAAAATTCAGATAAACCCAGGTTTAGCTATTATTTTCTATACTGACTACCCAAAAGACCTTAGACAAATGTATATATTTGTATATACATTTATATATACATGTATATACATGTATATAATATATATACACACACATATATATGTGGGTATATATAACATATAAACCCACAATACATATATATATATATATATATATATACACACACACATACATATATATATATATATATTCTCAGTGGTCTATTTGTCCAAGGTCTTTTAGATAGTTAGTATAGAAAATGATAGCTAAACCTAGGTTTATCTGGTATATATATACACCCACAATACACACACACATATATGTATATTTAAGATTTTATTTATTTTACGGAAAAAGACACAATGAGAGAGGGGAACACAAGTAGGGGTAGTGGGAGAGGAAGAAGCAGGCTTCTCACCGAGCAGGGAGACTGATGTGGAGCTCTATCCCAGAACCCTGGGATCATGACCTGAGCTGAAGGTGGACACTTAACAACTGAGCCACCCAGGTGCCCTGAGATATATATATATATATATTTTTTTTTTTTGCTGTTGTTGTTGGTTTGTTTTTGTTTTTGTTTTTCTTGTTGTTTTTTGTTTGTTTGTTTTTTGACAGAGAGAGATCACAAGTAGGCAGAGAGACAGGCAGAGAGGGAGGAAGAAGCACGCTCCCCACTGAGCAGAGAGCCTGATGTTGGCTTCAATCCCAGGACCCTGAGATTGTGACCTGAGCCGAAGGCAGAGGCTTAACCCACTGAGCCACCCAGGCACCTGAGATACATGTTCTTTATCTGTAAAATACACATTATGTATTTATCGACAAAAATATAAATACATGTAAAAAGTTTGTAAAGTATCTCATACTTTGAATTAAATGTAACAGGTGGTATAATATGGTTGTTTGTCAAATACATCTGTTAGGCAGTTTTATACATAGTAGACTTTTAGTGATTGAATGGCGTGTTGTAGTTAGTTTTGGCCAATACACTGCAACCAATGGAATATGACTTTGAGGACAAGTATTTAATTGCTGTTATACATAACACCTCAGAGTGTTTGCTTCTCTCTGGAACAATGTCTGTCAGTATTTAAGGCAGAAGTTACTCTATCAGTGACCTTAAGTGACCATGGTGAAAGAAACATCCTTGCAGACTGACTCTTGAATTATAACATGAAGGAGAAATAAATGTATATTTGTGAAATGGACCTGATTGTTACTGCAGCATAACTTAGTCTATTCTGACCAAGAAATACATTAAGGTCCTTCTTAAAAGCTTGTGATAAATTCTTCATAAAAATAAATATAAACATTAAGTATAAAAAAGTGTCAATATCTGAATTTGTAGTTTTTTCTTAGCCAAGTCATTTGACACTAACGATGTGTTATGTAAGACATTAATAGGTTCCCAAACATGAAAGTGCCTCCTTCAAATACTCAGGATGATTAAGAACAAGTTACTTAAATTCTTTGGTATTCTTATCTTAAAATTGCTGATTTGACTTGCTATTTTGTTTGTTTGTTTTGTCCAAGTTCTTTTAAAGATATAAGATGGTGAATGCATATCTCCAAGGTACACACCTGAGTTTGAGAAGAGTCTGTATTGTTACTTTATGCCATCTGTTTAATTATTTTGTGTTCAGAAATAAAATCAGAATCTCAAATATTTATGAAATACTTAACATGCATAAAAGATTTGATTTGGGTCATTGGGGAAATATAAAGAAAATAAAGGTGTTTTCCTTGTCTTTAGAGAGTATATAACCTAGTTGGGGAATCATGCCAGAAATACATGAGTTATTCAATAGCACAAGAATCTGAATCATGCCAAATCATAAAAGGAAAATATTAGTGCTGCATAAAAAGTTATTTTGATCTAAAACAGCAATTCCCAGATTCCGGAAATAGAGAAACAGAATCTGGTGATGACTTGGCAGGGAAATTTAAGAACAAACTAAACTGGTAGAAAGAGCAGTGTGCATGACTTCTAAGCACATTCTTATTTAAATGGATGAAGTTAAAAAATTTTTGAAAATTGTGCCTAATAGTTGCTATCCCAGTCTCTCATCTCTGCCCCCCCCCGACTTTATTTACCTTCATCCTCTCCCCACTTCTGTTTACTTCATCTGTCCTTAATGTCTGTTCCTTTAAGTGAGCTGCTGTCAGTGACTGGTGAGGCAATATCTGAAGAGATTTTGCATAGCAGTCAGTAGCAAAGGCTCTGGAGTCAGAATGTTATAGTCAAACCCTGCCTCTGCAGGCCACATGACCTAAAGCAAATATTTCAATTCTCTGAACTTTTTTTTTTTTCTCCGTGTTAATGTAACAGGGTGGTGTCATGATTATGGAGTGGTATTTTGAAATGAAACTAATGTATGTATAATACTGAGCACATAGTAAGTAGTCAACAAATTAGCTAATTATTATTTTCTCTGATCTTTGTTAGCTTACAAATACTTGCATTTATTATAATGTGCTTGCTTGATGAAAATGATTTGTTGGGAATCATAAAAAATCATCTTATTTGCGGCATTTCTGATACCAAGAAAACCTAACAAGGGAAATACTTTATTACTCACACAAAAATTACAACATCTAGAATGAATGCACACAGACACTGAGTTCATTTAGATGTATATATGAAAGTGTTGCTGTATGTATGTCTGATTAGTTTACTCAATAAAAACATATAATTGGGTCAGATTTCTGTAGTTCAGTTCTTGAATTTCTTGAAATTCAAGAACCATGTTGACATAGTGCAATTTTCTGGCCAAATTCTTCCTTTAGTTTGAGATTTAGGAAAAAATTTTTTTTTTCACATGGAGTTCTTCTTAGTATGTACATCTGAAATTAGGTCTCCTTATCCATTTAATTTTTTTTTTTTAGTATCTATTGAGATGAGTTGTTGAAGATATTACTGAATACTCAAGTATGTATATTCTGTACATTATGTTCTATGTATAATGTGATGTTTCACTGGAACCTGGCTTTCTCTTTTCATCTCAAATCTGTGAGCAAAATGTTTTACTATTTCATAATTAGAGACAAAAAGAGTTCTATTTCACTCTTACAAGCCTATTAAAGTATTTTGAACATGACTCTATTAATTTTTCTCCCTTTTAATACTAGATTCATTTCCAAGACATAGACTGTTTCATATCTTAAAGCTCTTTGGTGTTTAGGAAATGTTTTCCTTATTAAATGCCCTTTTCAGTAGGATATCAGCCGTTCCATATCTACTGCCAAATTTATTTTAAGCAGAGTTAATGGTTTTGAGCTCATAGGTAAAATTTAATTCATAGTCCTAAGCATTATTTAAGTCAACATATTTCATGAAATAATTACATACATATTGCAATTAAAATAATTTGATTTGTGGAGGAAGGTCTGATTTTTAGTAGACACAGATGAAGTTGTCTATATCTGAGGAAAACTTACAACTGGGTAAAACTGAGGCACTTCAAACCTCAGAGAATCTTCCTCCAACTGTGGTGTGCAACCATTTGATTGCTGGGAAGAACACAATCTTAAGTATCTCATGCATGTAGTTAGAGTAGAAAAAAGAACTCTGCATAAAGACTTTTTTCAAGTCTGTGCACTGAATAGAGATTAAAGGTTTTCAACAATGAAATATGTAATATAATCAGGAGGAATCACAGTGTAATAAAGTGTTAAGATCTAATAATAAGATCTCTGAACAATTTTTTCTTTGTTGTGTATTACATTATGAAAAATTATTTAATGCCACTTCCTTTACAAGGAGAGCCTCTTCTCAATCCTCACAGACATTTTATTTGTATTGTAGTACTATATATATATCATAAAATTTAATATTTTAACTATTTCAGTGACATAAAATGCATTGACACTGTTGTGCAACTGGATCACTATGCATCTGCAGAATTTTTTCATTATTTCGGACTTGATTCCATTGACATTGAGCAGTATCTCCTGATTACCCCATCTCCCTCCACCCACTAACTGACATTTTACTTTCTGTTCAATGCAGTCGACTATTCTAATTAC
Source organism: Mustela erminea (assembly GCF_009829155.1). NCBI lineage: Eukaryota > Metazoa > Chordata > Mammalia > Carnivora > Mustelidae > Mustela > Mustela erminea. The sequence continues at coordinate 58,925,784 of NC_045625.1, forward strand.
CTCATATAAGTGGATTCAAACATCATTTATTCCTAGCATCTGGCTTACCGTATGTAATGTTTTGAAGGTTCGTCTATACTGTAGTATGTTCAATATGACTATCTTCATGTCTTCCCCTTAGGAATCTTTTCCATTTTTAAAAATACGTTTCTAACTTTTTCCTCTTTTGCAACAAGATATTAAATCTAGTGTATTTGAAATTTTTTTTTGCCTGTACTCTAATTCCTTCTTCCTTCTAGTTAACATTTTCCTCACCATGATTTATACAAACTCTTTCTGATTTTCCCCTGTAGATACTTGAAAAAAAAATTATCCAAATACAATATTTGACATAAAGATATAAAAATAAAAATAATACTATAATAATATCGGTTATACCAACTTTTCTATTCATCTACAAGCCAAATAACATTTTCTGTAGTGTAAAGATGCTTATTCCTTCAAAAAGATGTTTTCATAAAATTTATGGTTGATGAATGGTTGATGTATTTTGCAATCCTTAGCTTTATTCTATTTGGTAAAATTTTTGAAGTGATAGTTTATTGATCATGTTGCTAGGGAACTTGAGAAAGAATTATTATGACATTTATTAAATCAATTTTTGAACAAATTTAGGATCTAGTTTTTATTAAAATAATAACAATTTTCCCATCATTAGTAATACATAGTCATAAGATAAATTCAAGAAATACTCAAAAATTTAAAAAAAAAAGGAAATATCTCTCTACCCCATGATCTGTTGACCTTTGTGTTACCTTTTATATATTTAGTTCTATGCTTATTTATTGTATGTATACTTACTAAAAGCATACAATGTTTAGTAAAAACAATGGTCTTTTTGTAACCTATTTTTATTTTTATTTTTTTTTTTTAAAGATTTTATTTATTTATTTGACAAACAGAGATGACAAGCAGGCAGAGAGGCAGGTATAGAGAGAGAAGGAAGCAGGCTCCCTGCTGAGCAGAGAGCCCGATGCGGGGCTCGATCCCAGGACCCTGGTGTCATGACCCGAGCTGAAGACAGAGGGTTTAACCCACTGAGCCACCCAGGCACCCCTGTAACCTATTTTTAACTCACATAAAATAAATCTTTCCATATCCTTAATAATTCATTATTTTAAATAATGTATCTTTATGTGTTATAACCATTACCAGATAAGAAATATAGCTAGTGTGATCATGGATGAAATGTGTCTGTTTTATGGATTTTTTTCATTGTTTTGTTTATGGCTCATTTTACAGAATTTTTGTCTGACTAAACCAGGACCAGGCTATTTGTTTCAGTTTAGAAGTTAGTGCTTTCCCATGCTCAACGCAACATACATTCTTAAATGCTGAATTCTAGTAATTTCACTTGGCATTTTAAATTAAGCTTTCTCTTGCTTTTGCTTTCTTTTCAATAAAGTCCACCTCTAGGAAATAAAAATCATTTGCTGTCCACAGGTGACCTACTCTCAATGATTCAAGAACAGATAGATCAGTGCTGTTTATTTAGACAGCTTTTGAAATCAATACCTTTCAAACAGAAAATAAAACATCCCATAAATCCTCACCAAAAAAGAATCCTTGTTTTAAAAAATCCTAACATGGGGCGCCTGGGTGGCTCAGTAGGTTAAAGCTTCTGCCTTTGGCTCAGTTCATGATCATAGGGTCCTGGGATCCAGCCCTGCATCCGGCTCTCTGCTTAGCAGGGAGCCTGCTTCCTCCTCTTTCTCTCTCTCTCTCTCTCTCTCTGCCTGCCTCTCTGCCTACTTGTGATCTCTGTCTGTCAAATAAATAAAATCTTTAAAAAAATAAATAGATAAGTAAATCAAGAAATTTTTAAAAAATCCCAACATTTGAGATTTAAACCATAAGTCATTTGTACAACCAAGGAAATCTATTTTTTTTTATAAAATATTTTGTGTACTAATTGTCCTACAGATATTAATGCCGTGAATAATTTGATGATTAGTATGCAAGTAGAGTATCTATTTGAATTCTCATGCAGTCGGTTTATACCTAGGAATTAGTATATCTTCAGGATATTGATAATTTCAAGGGCAGACCCTTATTCAGAATATTATGTTAAAGGCATCAGATTATACTTTATATCATCACAGATAAATGCTGTATTTATATCTAAATAATTATTTTATTTTTGTAACTATGTTTAATTACCATAATTGTAATGAATGGGTACATTTTGTTGTATTCATTATCTTAAGAATCCTGTATTATACACCTTTAGAATTCAGACATTTTAAGGAATATATAGATCTGAGAATGAGGCCTTTGATTGTGCAAATATCTTGCGAGATCCACAGAAAGACTGGTCTAAGTTATGGTTCAATATCACAAAAGGAAGGCAATAAAACATTGGCTGTTCCTTTCCTAACCTATCTAGGAGGTTTAAGCCCATTTAATAGTCTGTAATCTTTGTTTTGAGAAACATAGACATCTGGGAAGAGCTTTTGAATATAACCTTTGCTTGTATAAAAAAATCTTCAGTCTTTGTAAGGCTAATAGCAACTGTATATGAATGATGATGTATTTGGATTTATACATCTAAAATGCCATTTTTAAAGTGTAATGTTGGACATGAGACTTAGTCAATAGCCAGTATCTTCAGTCATATAATAGAGACCTATGATCTTAAGTTGAGTATAGCCTTTGTCTAAGCTTTAGCATGTATTGTACAGTGTTTTGTAATTCAGTATATGGCAATGACATCCTTAAAGTTTCTGAAGCCAAGCAGGAGTCATCCTTGGTTCCTCCCTCTCTCTTAGATATTCACATCCAATCCATCAATGAATTCTGTGAGTTAAACAATAAAAATCTAGAACTTAACCTCTCCTTACTTTCTCCACTGTAACCACTTTGCTCTAAACCATTGTGATTATTGTGGCTTGTCTGGATTATGGAAAGTGCCTTTTACCTAATCTCTCCTTCTGCCTTTGTACCATCCATACTGCAGCATAGGCTGAAACTTTTAAACTGAGATCATATCACATCACAGATCACATCAGATCACATTTCTCATTTCAAAACCCTCTGCAGCACACCTCTCTGAGGATAAAGCCACAATTTTTATGGTCGCTTATAGGGACCTATTTAAGTAGAATTTTTCCTCCCTCATTCTTCCTTAATCTCTACTTCCCATTCTTTTTCCTACACTTAAGTGACTTTACCTGTTTATTATGTTCCAACCAAACCCCACACTGTGCCCCTGCCACTCCAGATGGTCTCCCAACCTAGAGCTGCTTCTGCCAAGAATGCTCTTCTCGTAATACCTGCATGGCAGGCTCCCTCATCTCTACCAAAATTTACCATCTAGCATGGTTTTCCCAACCACGCTTTTCAGATTTATAAATGCCTACAACCCCAAATTCATTCCTCTCTCCAAAATTTATCAATATCAGACATATTTTTTCTTTAATATTTGTGCATGACTCCTTCCATTAGAATGTAAGCAACTTTGGAAAACATTTTGTTTCAAAAGTTTTGTTCACTGTTATAACACAGTGGATGGAATAGCATCTGCCATATGAATCATAGATAGAATATAGTCCTATGCAGATATCACATACATATAGAAGTATATTAGGTGGCTTCTTCCACAACAGAGAAAAAATAATCAGTTTAGTAGTTTTAAAAAATCTATAGTTCTATTCCCAAAGCTAATTACACATCAGTTCAGGAGAGAACATAGAGGTAAAGTTCAGCACATAAAATTGTTGTAAAAACATGTTGGTGATGTGAATTAAGATGTAACATAAAATCAGTTGCCAATGAATACTTACCACAAAAGGCCCTGGGCTAAATACTTTGGGGACTGAATGAACTATAAAGAATAATTGTGTTTTTTTAATATAGTTTAATTAATAAAATAGAAAAGAGTGCCTAACCTATAATACATAATAAATAATTAAATATTGACACCAGACAAGTTTATTCTCATTGGACCTTATCTCCGTGACCTGTCAAATGTATTTGATGGGGGAAAAAAAGTCAACGATTTTAAAATTTTTGCTTGTTGAGATTTTAAGAACCCTTAAGAACTCTCTTAAAAGTTTTCTTAGGGAGGTGCTTGGGTGGCTCAGTCAGTTAAGCATCTACCTTTGGCTCAGGCTCTGACCCCTGCCTTCGGCTCGGGTCACGATCTCAGGGTCCTGGGATCAAGTCCCGCAATCAGGCTCTCTGCTCAGCAGGGAGTCTGCTTCCCCTTCTCTCTCTGCCTGCCTTTCTGTCTACTTGTGATCTCTCTTTCTCTGTGTCAAATAAATAAATAAAATCTTTAAAAAAAAGTATATGGAATAACCATTAATATATTTTCTAGCATTTAATATCTACTTATTTTTTATAAAGAATTTATTTATTTATTTGACAGAGAGATATCATAGTATATCTCAATTTTTAAAAATTGAGTAGAGAAATTGAGAGAGCAAATCTCTCTGTGGTTGAACTCAAGAATGACTAATATTGGCTCTTTCAAAGGTGTTTATGAATTTTATGGTAAATGTGCAAGTATCCAGTATACATGAGGGAAATCCAAGGTAATAAGGGGTTTGATTCTTGTCTACTCCTCTATGCCTACTTCTAGAAGAGTGTCTCACACATGGTAGGCACTCAATAAATAATTTTATACCATATAGCTGACAAAATAGTTATTATATAAAAAATACCATGGGATAAATAAAATCTTCCATGCTTATATGAAAACAATTTACACTTAAGCTCATCTTTAAAGATCTACACTAAGACTGAATCCAGCAGAGAAGAATTAAGATGTATTTTAGAAAAAAAAATGGAAAGAAAGAGGTGAGGTATGAAATTGAGGAATTGGAGGAAAGGACAAGATACTGGGCCTATAAAAGAATATTACTGTAGGATGAAATTGTATGTGGTCTTAAATATTATGATAAGGGACCACTGAAAATTAGTAAGCAGCAGCATGACATGATCAATGGGTATTTTTGTCAGAGATATCTCTGGTGATAATGTGGAGGATGAACTGAAAAGAAGGATGACTAGGTATCTTCAACCATGACATTATATGAAAAAATATTATAAGCATTTACATTCCCACCAAAATTTAGCTGTAAGCATTTCCTCCACAGTGTGACCCTCAGATGATTTTTTCCTTCTCATGAAAGAGAATAAAATGCATTTAAACATAACATAACTGGCTATATTTTTTTTTTTCCCCTGGAAATGATCTCTTCATTAAAAAACAGTTGAGGACCTCAGGACTAACAATAATATTTGGTCAGTTGTCCTAATGTCATCCAGGTCACCTCCATTCTGTATGTAATTCTTTCTAGTTACTTCATTTCAGTAGACTTTAGGGTAATTTCTAACCATGATTTATACATGTCAGTTTAGTGCTTGCCTTAATCTGACTTTTCCTGTAACCAAGTGAAAGACATTAATAAATAATAGCTTATCAAATCTGCTTTCTCACATAACATGATAGGAGTCTTTTTCTAATATTATATAGTATTATATCTATTATTAAAAATTGTAAAGTTATCCTTAATCAAGTAGTAATTTATCATTATCTACAGAGAATATACATACAAAAATAGAAAGTTAAGTAACATTTTATATTAATTTTGATATATTGGCTGGATTGTTTTTGTACTGCATGTGAACTTTATGTCATTACAGTTATTTCATCTTTTATATTCAAATTGCTAATTTTTAAAACACTTTCTCCATATCTATTTTACTTTAACATAATTTTCTAATTTACCTCTTTCAGAGATATAAACAAATTTGAACTTATGTTCCTATCAGTCCAGACACAAACTTCGCCTTGTTAAATTAGTAATTAGTACTCCAAGTAGTCATTTTCAAGGAAAAAAAAATTTCCAAAGCATCCTTTTAGAAAGTGAGATTGTATATGCCTAATCTTGCTTAATTTCAAACTAAAACACTTCATAGATTTAAATTTTTTTTCCCCTTTTATTTGTTCCTTGTTAAACTGAGGGAAAGATCTGACCAATTTTTACTTTTTCTCTCTTACGGCTTTGCCAATCATCTTTTTTCTCCCTCTGTCGTACAACTGTCAGTCCACAGGAAATAGTCTTCTTCAGCTGTCTGATACCTAAAATGAGAAATATCAAACTGTCAGATTTTTAGAATCACTTCCATTAAAGGACAATTTAAAACCTAAACACTTTATACCTACCATAAATATTAACTTTGAAAACATAATGATTTTTGTTATGAAACTTGACTCCTTTAAGAAAACACACACAGAATATTTATTTCATATAATGTACTGTAACTTAATCAGTAAAACATCCTTACTTAGAGACTATCTGGAAAATGAAAAATGGAAAAAAAATTTTTAAAAGTTATGATTGTGTTATGTCGAAATGGAATTTGATGTATATCTCCCCTGGTCTGTAAGAGCTGTGGAATTAAGGATCTATGATTCTTTCACTCTTTGACCTAGCACATTCTTTCACCTAGCACAGAGCCTAGCACACTGCCTCTGCATGGTGGGCATTCAATAAATGAATGAGTGGATACCTGAAAATCAAACTGAGTCAGATGCCATTAAAGCCATTATCAGCATCAACTGGAATCTGATTGAGAAAGTCATCTGAAGAAAATGAGCTTAGAAGCAAGTTAGAAGAAGGTATGTAATTCCACAAAAAGCTGACTGGGCTTGGGAATTCACAGCACATTTCCATGGGAATAGTGACTAGGTTTAGTGAATTTCAAATTCAATTTAATTTTGGGAAGTAATAATTGCTGCATCCCATCTATACTGCAGAACTGTTCGTTAGCTATGTCTTTGCCAATTTAGCTACATATTTGCAAACAGTGTTTCTGTGAAGATCAAGGCAGAGATGAAAAGGGAGATATTGTCAAATATATTCACATCCTCTTATGAAGGGCCACTTTTATAGAAATTGAATGTGAAGTCATGCATACCATTAAATCCATTTCTTTCTAGTCCCCTAGTGTCCTTTCCTCTCCTTTAGAGAAATCATAAATAGCTCCAGCTAATACAAATAGCCCAAGCCACATTTAGCTTAATGCAGCTTAAATGAGATTTTAACCCTGGACCTTTCTTTTAAAAAGCTTACTTTCTAATTGGATAGTGCATTTTATAGAAAACTGAAGGATATAATGTTGCTTTAAGTTCATTACCATGAAGGAAAGTTGCCACTCTAAGGTCAACATCTGTTGACTCTGAAATGACAACCAGTATTCACAGTTTGAGATAATGACTTCTGACAGGGGTCATTAGCAAATCTACCTCGTAATTTCCAGAAAATTCATAATAAATGCAAGTGTAGCAAATCTGAAGGAGCCGGTTTTTTCCTCCAAAGTGCTTTTTGTAAGTCCTGCCCACACTGCTTTGTAGGTTAATAGAGGTGCAACAGTAAGGTTGGACGTAATCAACTTTGATTGTGGACTTCTCAGAGCTGGTTCGTTTTGCCTTGAGTCTCCTACACAAGAATGCAATTAAGAAACAAGCAGCTTAATGCTGTTAATGATTGGTACTCAGACTGTGAAGGTGTTAGATTAATCACAAAGTCTGAATCTGATTCAGGGATAGGCCCTTCGCTCTATGTACTTTTCATTTCTACTAGTCTCACTAGGTCTTTGAAGCAATTCCTGAGGTATAGAGTGGCTAATAAGCTTGTGGACAAATCTGTTTGTAGAGCACTGGAGCCAATCAGTTCCTTTGTGATGATTGGCATGGTTAACAAGTGCGCACTCGGGGTTAAAACTAGAAAGGGTCTCTGTGAAGGCAAAAAGTTGACATTTATTTTAAATCTGAGCTCCTTTGAAGCTGCCTTTCCAAATTCTTCCTGGATGAACTGAAGTTAAAGTGTTTCTTGGAATATTCGTTAAAATATTATAGAGATAGGTACACATACAAACATTTGTATATACTCCTGTGATTTCACTTTATGAAATCACATAAAATAATAAGTTGTATATAACCCTGTGATTTCACTTTATGAGATCACATAAAATAATAAAATAAAAAATAATGTATGCTATTTGAAATAAAACCATTTAAAACCGTTTTAATATCTGGACAAGTAATAAGCACATAATATAAATAATTTGGGGTATCTTCATTTTTATTTATTTATTTTTAAAGATTTTATTTATTTATTTGACACAGAGAGAGCAAGAAAGGGAACAAAAGCAGGGGCAGAGGGAGAAGCAGGCTTCCTGCTGTGGAGGAAGCTCCATGTGGAACTCAAACCCAGAAGCCTGGGATCATGATGTGAACTGAAGGTAGATGCTTAAAGACTGAACCACCCAGGCACCCCTAGAGTATCTTTATTTAGAAATAGACAACAGGGACGCCTGGGTGGCTCAGTTGGTTAAGCAGCTGCCTTCAGCTCAGGTCATGATCCCCGCGTCCTGGGATGGAGTCCCACATCGGGCTCCTTGCTCAGCGGGGAGCCTGCTTCTCCCTCTGCCTGCCATTCTGTCTGCCTGTGCTCGCTCTCTCCCATCTCTCTCTCTCTGATAAATAAATAAAATCTTTAAAAAAAAAAAAAAGAAATAGACAACAGATTGAATTTAACCAGTTCGAAACAATATGGAGAAAAAGTAAACATGCTTATTTAATGTCTTTTTAAATGTTACAAATGCTTTGAAGAACAACGCAAAGAAAAGCAACATATACTCTTTCAGAAAGCTCTTCGGATGATAGATCTTCATGCTTCTGTGGTCAGAAACATGTTTTCATCTCTTATCTATAAAATGGCAAAAATAAATCCTTACAGAAAATCTTGCACCTTTTTGCATAGTCCATTCACAGAAGGAAGAAGAAAGCTTAACAGTAGTTTATCTGTTAGGAAAGTGAAAAATTTCAGAGACTCACAGAACAGAAATACAACAGCAGATAGAGTACAGAGCAATAGAGTAAAGATGTTACCTGAAAAAAAAAAAAAATTGAGGAAGACATAACTCTCAAGTCCAGTCAATAAATATATTTATGATATCTTTATAATGTCAGATATATTCCAATTGCTTGATACAGGGTCATCCTAAAATACTCTGCACTGTTGCCCTCTTAACTGTGTGATAGTTTTTTTGTTTGTTTGTTTGTTTGTTTTAAGGACTATCCAGCACGTCCTCTGATTTAATAGTGATATTGCACTACCTTTGACCAAAAGAACTACATTTAATTACTTTGTTTCTTTCCCTCATTCATTTGTTACTTAAAACTGTTCTATATTCTTCTGCTGTCTTTGAAGTTTTTGGCCACATTTTAGGTCTTCTGGAAGCTGCAAAGTGCCCTATATGTGATTTCCCAGGCATAGGACCTAAAGCCATTTGAAGTATTCACCAAACCCTAATCTTGCCTCATTTCAGACATAATGATAGCATGTAAGTTCCTTGTGTAACACAAAGTCAGTGGAAATCTACAGACATTGGCAGGGAGGAGCGGACAGGTAAACTGAAAGTAATTTTATTTGGTTTAAGTCCAGAGCCACATGAGCAGAAGCAAGAACTTAAATTTCAACACAAGATTAATATCTGACATGCCACAAATCCTCATGGAAAGAAAATACTTGGTTCACATCAGCCTCTATTCCAATTACCCATATATTTTCACAGTATTTATAGAACCGGATTTTGCTGGCATCTAAATCAGCCATTTGCTGGAAAACTAGTAACATAAGAGACTTCCTAATTCCAAGGCTCTCAAATATATAATCAGAAAGGAATTCAGGCACAAGAAAACTGAAGTCTCTTGATGCATTAGCAAATGAGAAGGAGGAGCAAGGCAGAGGTGACAAAGTGCGGCTTAAATTGAGAAGCCACATCCCCTCTGGGTGCTTACTACCTGTTATTCTACCTTAGTTTACACATTTATTTGCCTCTCATTTGCTGCTTGTTAACTGTGACTTCATCTGCCTCACTAGGTGCTAGGGTCTTTATATCTTATCTCTTACACATAACAGGAATTCAGAGAATGTTTTTGAATTGAATTTATTAGAATGGATCTTAGAGATCCAGTGTATTTATTTGTTAAATACCGAAAATAAAACATAAAGAATTTGTCTTTGTAAATGTAGAAAAGTAGGTGAGTGTATTTGGGGACCAAAACTGAGTCTTCTGACTCTTAAACCATGCTTCTTTGAGATACATATAATATGATTAGCTTTACTAATATTCACACTTCTTGCTACCTATCCCCCCCCCCACTCCTTTCAATGTAACTCACATTTTCTACATGTGATTGAAATAGAAAATGACATCTTGAAGTCAGTTGTATTTAGTAAAATCGATGTGCAAAGAGTAGCAAAGCACCAACGTGATTCATAATAAAGAATGCTCTGAGGAATTTAAATGTTTGTTCTTATTTAAATTGGTTTGTTTATTATAACATAGGCTTGATGGTTGTTGATAGGCATAAACAACAATAAGGCCATTGTTACTATGAAACAAGAATAATCTACATTAGATGTTCCTCAACCACTTGGTTAAATACATCTTTTTAACAATTCTCTTCTCTATGCTACATCAATTTTTCATTTCTACTAGATTGTTTCCATAACCATGCAAACATGCTGCTAACTTCTCCAAGATTTAAAAAGAAAAAAAAAAATTGCAAACCTTCCATTGACCCTAATTTTTCTGGCAGCTGTATACCCTCCCCATTTGTTGGCTCTTTTTTCACAGTGAAAATTCATGAAAGAGTTGTTTGCATTTATTATCTGCCATTCCTCTTCCCATGTTCTCTCTTAAAACTGTCCCAGTCAGGCTTTTATGCCTATCATTCTACCAAAATTATCAATGTAACCATGTACTTCAAATTGCTAAATCCAGTTCTCCAGGCTCAGAGCACACTTCATTTAATATTACTGGTGACATTTGGCACAAGTGATCATTACTGCTTTCTTTTTACATTTTTTCTTGGTTTTACATGGTCTAGCTTTCCTTCTCTTTCACTGGTTTCTTTTGCCATTTCCTTTTACTCATTTTTCTTCTTCTAGCTTCTTAATGTTGAAGTGGTACAGTCATTGGTTTTCTTCTATTTTCTGCCTTTATTCACTACCTTCTCATAATCTCATGGCTTTAAAATACCTTTTTTTGGGAGTCCTTTAAGTAAGTCCCAAATTTGTATCTTCATGCCAGATCTCTCTCATGAACTCAGATTTTATGTCCAATTACCTACATTGGATGTCTTGGATGTCTAAAAGACATCTCAAATGCAACACACCCAAAAAGTAAGTCCCTGATCCTCTCCCTTTTACTATCATTTTCTTCACATTATAGCTATTTCATTCTATTCAGCCACAAAAAAACCTTGGAGTCCTTCTTAACTCTTCTCTTTATGTGTCATGTCACATTTGAATGCAATAGAAATGCTATTAGCTCTATCATCAACATATATTCCGAATCCAGTTCTTACCACCGCCACTCCTAAAACCCTGGTCTGAACCACGTATCTCTGCCTGAGACCTCTTAATAGGTCTCCCTGTTTTTACTCTTGCTTTTAGTTTCACACACTTATTTGCTTCTCATTCTCTGTTAGTTAATTGTGACTTCATCTTCCTCACTAGGTGTTAGGTGCCGGCTTTATAGCTCACCTCTTACACATAACAGGACTTCAGAGAATGTTTTGTCTGCCTTTATTTTCTGCCATTTCTCTTCTCATGTTCTCTCTTCAAACTGTCCCAGTCAGGCTTTTATGCCTATCATTCCATCAAAATTGTCAATGTAACCATGTTTTCCAAATTGCTAAATCCAATGCTCCAGTCAGAACACACTTCATTCAGGGTGTAATTAAATACACACATTTATGTGTGTAACTTTACTTTTGCTCTTCCGCAATGTGTGCTTAATAGAGCAGCCAGAGCGGTCCCCCTAAAACTTAGGTCAGGCTTTCATCGTTCTGCAGTGGTGTTCTCTTTCATCAGGACTCTACAATGGCAACACCACCTGTGCTTTATCTCTAGGCCTTTACTGTAGGTTTTTTTTTTTTTTTAATTTTTTAAAAATTCACTCCCTTGCAGTTATATGTTCCTCCCTGCTTTGTTCCAAATAGCCAGGCATGGTCTTGCCTTAGGGTTATGGCTCTTGTTCTTCCTCCTGCTTCAGTTATTTCTCCCCCAGATATCATGGACAATTCTATCCCTTCCTTCACGTCTTTACTCAAATCTCACCTTCTTGGTGAGGGACACCCTTGATATCCTATTTTCCTATTCTGTCCCTGATATTCCAAACCTTTCTTTTTTGATCACTTTTACTTTTCTTCCATAACATGTTTCCCCTCTTATACTTAATGTTTTACTTATTGAGTATATGTATCATGCGTTATCTCTCTCTTTCCAATAATTATAAGTTCCACAGGGTCAGGGATCTGTCTTTTATGCATTGATGAATCTAAGCTAGAAAAAAGCCTAATACAATAAATGCATATTTTATTTTATTAATTTTTTTAAAGATTTTATTTATTTATTTGACAGACAGAGAGCAGAAGCAGGCAGAGAGGCAGTCAGAGAGAGAGGGGGAAGCAGGCTCCCTGGTGAGCAGAGAGCCTGGTGTGGGGCTTGATCCCAGAACCCTGAGATCATGACCTGAGCTGAAGGCAGAGGCTTAACCCACTGAGCCATCCCAGTGCCCGGTAAATGTATATATTTTAAAATTCACTGGGAAGTTAATAAATTTTAAAGAGTATATTTTAATATCGTAAGGCTTTTTGGTATATAACTTCTATCGGAATGCTAAATTATACATTGAAATAGTAGAAAAATCATGACCACCACAAAAAGAACTAAAATCTTCCCTTTCACTGAGGTGTTGCTAAGTAAGAAAATTTTGTGATCGTGGTAGACAGAATTCTAAGATGGATGCCAATATCCATGCACCTATACATTCAATATACAATTTCAGAGTGTGTAAATATGACTGGATAATCACTCTGATGATTAGATTCGTATGGCATAGTTGATTTATTTTTTAAATTTTATTATTATTATTTTTTTTACAGTTGACTTTAAGAAGGAGAAATTATCATGGGTGATGCTGACCTATGAACGTATGCATGTACAAACCCTGTGAAAATATACGAGTTTTTTGTTTATTTTTGTTTTGTTTTGTTTTTGTTTTTATATTTTTGTTTTAAAGGAACCAGGCAGTTTCTAAAACAGAGTTGAAATGCGGGAGAGATTCAGCAAAAGAGGGCTCTCTAAAGCTGGCTTCGTAGATGGAGGGAGCATGGGGCAAGGCACTCAGAACAGCCATTGGAGCTGAGAGCAACCTCTAAGCAGAATCCAGCAAGAAAGAGGGACCCTCAATCCTAGACCACAAGAACTAGATTTTGTCAGCAAGCTGAATGAGTTTGGAAGGTTCTTCCCCAGAGCCTCCAGATGACACAAAGCTCAGCCAGTACCTTGATTTCCAACCTGTGATACCCTGAGCAGGAAACCTAGCCACAGTGCCTGAACTGCTGACCTACAGAACTGGAACTCATAACTGGGTGTTGTTTTAAGTTGCTTACTTTGTAGTAATCTATTATAGAACAATAAAAAAGAATGTATTTCTTATTTTGATTTTGCTTCCTATTCCTCTGCTTTATTTTTAAATTGAAAATCACTTGATGTCCATGTCTTAACTTGGAAAAAACTTTTAGAAGTAATATTTTTAAAAAATCATGAAAACAAGATTAAATAAAAATAAATAAAAATCCTACGTATAGGAAATAGAAAAATAAAACACATAGTTAAATGACCACATTTTTTTTTTCCACAGCACTTGACACTGAAACATGGAAATGGTCTCTAGCCCAGCACTCCTGATAATTACTCTGTGACCATATGCAAAGCATTTAACCTACGTTGACCTAATTTTCCTTATTCATTAAATGAGGAACTTGTACTAAATTACCTCTAAGATTTATTCCTTCTATAAAATTCTGTGATTCAATAATTCTGTGGGTCTAAGATAACTTATAATTTTCTACATTTTCTACTCAAAGCATAATTATTTCTCTCTAAATTTAAATATTGAATTCTACATGTGAAATATCTTTTTATGAGTTTGGCAACAGACATTAAAGTAGACTGTCACTTTGTCATCTATCAACTGAATCAATATACTATACTATAAATATACCAATGTAAAATAGATACCAAATAAAGTTTTGTAATTTCAGTGGGAGTCTTCCTCTAACCAACCCTGAACTTCTCTTGTGAAAATTCAATGGCACTATTTTTGCCACCAGAGGGCCCTCATATGATTTATCCTTGCATTAGAATTTTGAAGGATTATTCAAATTTTATAATTGGTCATTGGAATGCTGAAGATACAATAGTATATTACAAAATGATTTAAATAACAAGGGATTTTATTTTTTGTGTACATTAGAATTAGAATTAGATTTAGATTTAGATTTAGAATTAGAATTATACTAAATTTCTTATTTTGTAGAAAAATTATTCTATAAAAACTCATTGAATAAAGAATCAAATCTTTAATGCCACAGAGAATCACTTTTAACCTTTGCATGCATGACTTCTCAATCCTTTCCTACAGACTTAGAGAGAGATTCTACTCCCAGACATTTATAACCATTAAAAGAGTGAGAAGAGTCATGATGCCTCTATGGTTTCTGGTACTCTAATATGAAAGATACAGTCATGATTCATAGCAATCATCAATCTACTATGTTCAGAAGAAAGTTTCTACATTTACATTTAGTGAACTATTCCAAGTTGGCTATATTTTTTCTCCGAATGTGTTAGAAACCTAATGAGACTTACAAATAAAAACCAACCAGCCATTTTGTGTGAAGACAAGAAAGTGAGGAGTTTGCCTCCTGACTGATCCCAGAAGCCAAAGGAACTCAAAATTTTATAAAGACAAATGAGGTCCTTTTTTTAAATTATTTTTAAGAGAAATTTTTAATAAATTTGCCCTAGGTATTGAATATATATTACTGGGGAAATTTAACAGATAACCTCACATTTGAAAAGTCTGTTTTATCCATTGAAAGAAACACATAAAATGTCATTTGTACATGTATTGGCTTTTATCTGACATCTGTAGTGGTTAAGTAACCTTCAGACGAGTGTGGGATTTAACATTATTAAATCCTTAATTCAGTTTCCTTTAAATAGTAACTCTTGGGGTAATACTGTACTGAAGTAACTATGCTCTGTTTCTTGATATCAGTAAGCTTCCAGTGTATATTACGTGCATGTGTGTAGATTTTTGTCTTTCTGTGTGTAGATTAGCCCTAGCAAGAAAGAAATATTTTGGAAGTGAGAGAGAAAGAGATGTTTCTACATTCAGGTTATTAACTATTCTTGACACTAAACATATCATTATATATGATAATGATGCTTGAAAATTCTTCTGTGGGGAAACACAAAACAACCAATTTTATAAAAAGCATTATTTTTTCCATGCTTATATATTTTTTAAATTGACAATAACACAATATTTTATAATCAAAGCATTGTTTTCTCATAGCCAGCATAGAAAAATCAAGCTAGAATATTAATCAGTCTTTAATAAATTTTTATACCACCAGATTGGCAAAATTTAAAGCTTGGATAATTTCCAGGGGAAGACATCTTAGATTTTGTTGGGAGTGTAGATGGAGGTTTAATTGATAATATGTCCTTGGAGGGCATTTTCACAATGTCACATTTTAAAAGGCCCATGTTCCTGATATAGAAATTCTATATCTAGGAATTGTCTTCAGAATTTTTCAAAGAAATATTCTAAGTAATGTATAAATAGATTTTTTTTTTGCCATACTATTTGTTTATCACCTACCAACACAACCTAAATTTCTGACATTATAGAGTTATTTCTATGAATTTTTTTACATCTGTATCTGGGAATACTATGCAACATTTAAAAAGTAATAGTGCTCTGAATGCGCAGTTTGGGAAAGCTCCCTAAGACGTACTATTATCAAGGGACAAAAAGCAAAAAAATATGTATAGTATGGGGTTTGATCATTTTGTGCAAATAGTTAAGAAAATGTATAATAGCTATTTATATTTTATTTCTGAAATACCTCATAAAAATTTGTCAAGGAAAAGACGGGAAAATAGATTTTACTTTTCACTTATACTTTACATTATGGTTTGCATTTTTATCTGGAGTGCATATATTACCGTTTTTAATGTTTGATTGTTTTAGTTGTTTTCATTTTATTATCAAGAATTTTCTTGCCTGTAGGATTATTGGATATTTTCTCTCTTTTGTATATCAGCAGTAAGATAGCATTCTAATATGAAAAAAAAGGCTCTCATTTATTGAGCTCTTATTATCTACAAGACTCACTCATTTAGGACTCACACAGCCTTATGGGCTATGTGAGGTAGTCACATTATCCCCATTTGACAGATAGAGAAATGGAGGCACAAAAAGCTTAAGCAATTGTCTACAGTGACAGGTGGAGCCATACCAGGAACCCAGATGACCAATTCCAAAGCCTATACTCAAGCTTTATAATCTGTTTCCATACATGCATTAGAATGCATTTTTCAGATGTTAGCAGCCCACATGTCTTGTTTGAATTGAAAAGAAAACATATTACAAGCTTCTCAGTGCTCTTTATTCTCCGGCTAACACGTGTCTTCCAAGGTTGCTTGGTTTGTTCTGCTGACCCAGTAATATATTTTTTTATACACATAATGTGTTATTAGCCCCAGGGGTACAGGTCTGTGAATCGCCAGGTTTACACACTTCACAGCACTCACCATAGCACATTCCCTCCCCAGTGTCCCAGTAATACTTTTTATGCTACTGTTACTAGGGTTTAAATTTTGCCTCCCAGATTAATAACACCTATCTAATGAGTATCACCCAAACACATCAGAGTAGGTTCTCATAGTGTGCCCTTTGTAATTTGAAGCACTAGAACACATAGGAAGCACAGTTATTGTTCTCTTTCCCAAGCAGTGCCTCCTTCCCCTCCTTTCCTATCTAGCAAACTCATTATATGTTTATTAATCAATCTGAATATTTCTAGTGCCTGTCCTAATACAGACTACACTCAGAATTTCAGGTGCCAGTTTTTCTGTGTTGGTTTACCTTTGTTTCCTCTCTTCATGTTCTGTTTTTAACAAGGTACCTTTAGAAATTTCAGTTTCCTCTGTAAGCTTGCAGAAGTGAAATGAGGTACAACTCAAATCTGTACATTTCTCTTCTTGTTAGCAGCCCTCCTAAGAAAAGCTTGGTGATAGGAGATATAGAGAGAAATGGCTGAGGGATGTCTGAAAATTGTCAACAAATGTCCATGTAATCCTATCACTCATGCCAAAGGTAATTGAGAATTGACTTTAGAGTACCAGCTGTCCTGTGAGCTTTACAGAAATGACTTGCAATCTTATTTTTTTTTTCCAAAGCACTCAAATTGAAAGATCATCAGAGTTCATTTTTTATGACAGCTGGACATTCACAAAAAGAGGATTTTTAAAGATTTAAATTGGTCATTTGAAGGATATTTTCCTTTTGCTACTTTTATATGACATTTATTATTGTTTAAGATGATAATTTTTGCTCAATTTAGATGATACTATACTGTTTTATTTAAAGTTTCTTTTCAAATCTTTCATTTCAATTTGGCATTCAAAATGAAAGAGTAATAATCAGAGTAAAGCACAGTGCAGATTCCTTTCTGGTCACTCTCTGAGACAAATGCACTATAGATAATATAATATCACCAGAGATATACATGCCCAGAGATATTCATGGCCAGTTTATATTGGAATTAAAATACAAGAATGAGACCATGACACTTTAGCAGTCAGAAGAAATAGACTATTATTGACACAAAAAGGGAAGCAAATCATGTCGGATTATGTTGTTTATTTGAATCCCAGGTAATTACACAAAAGTTTTGGAGAATCTTACTAAATTGTTCATACAATACAAAAGGATGCATCAAACTATTGAGAAAGTCAGCATAAGGGGTAACAGTACAAAACTAAAGTCCGAAATAAAATTAGTATTCATAAATTCATATCACTTACCTCTATACTTTTAGGAATTAAGCAGTCATTTAGTTCTGAGTTTTCTAATTATCCAAAGAAAGATCAGAACACCTCAGACTTCCATCTAAGATTTACTCTTTCCATGTGAAAAAAATTAACTTCTTGTTCAGGAGAAGCAGATCTTTCATGATGCTAAGACCAAAAAAAGTGTTTGCCGAGTGTTCTCATAAGAAACCCTTATGGTGGACATTATCCATGGAAGCATTTTTACAGTGATACCTAACAAGTTTCATATGGCCCAATTTTTATATTTCAATGTAAGTCTCTGTGTTGGAAAAGGGTATTTCCTCATTTATAATGATAGTTATGAAAGTTTCATCAGAATATTTCTTCATATTTTATCACTGAGACTTTTAAAATATAAAATATTGGTCATCTTACTTGGCCAACCTTGGTGTGCTAACTCACGTCATTGATCTGCAGAATCAAGGGTCCTGGATAGCATCTGACAGCACACAGCTTTGCTTTTCTTCCCAGTAAATTTTAGAAGTGCCTTCTATGATGACCTGTCCTGTAACAGTGGCAGCTTCAAGATGAAAGTGGGTTTCCAACACAGGGTTTCTAACCATTCTGCTCCTGGACCCCTTTTAGTCTCCACTCTCTTATGCATTTGTATGGCTGAAAAGAGCCTTCTGAAAAATGAGTTGCAAGGACCAAGGTGACACTTAGACATGCTCTGTAGCCTAGACCTCAGGATATCTCTTCATTTGAATGTCGAATACAGAGAGCATGGCCTTTTCATTTTTCTGTGGTCATGGAAGGTCTTTCTACAATATGCTAGGCTCATGGCTAAGTACTGCAGAAAGGATAATATCTGAAAGATATTATCATCACCCATAGGTGATGAAACATATTTGCAAGTAATTATAGCACAGGGAGCTATGTGATAGGTGCCACTTTAACAATATAAACAAATTGATCTAGAAATCAGGGAAAAGAAAGATCATTACCACTGGAGGTGATGTGTATAGGTTCCATGAAAGAAAAAGAATTTGAACAGAGCCATGAAGCAAAGATTCTCAAACTTTAGTATGAAAAAAAAAATCAATTATGGAAATGAAAAAAAAAAAGAATCCAATTTCAGTGTTCACCCCATAGAAAGTCAAATATACTATGCTTTGCATGGGGTTCCAAAGTTATAAATATAAACAAGTTAGTTGATACTTCTCTGCTATTCTAACAGTAACAGTGGTCCAGCTGGGAGGCAAGGGGACTTGTCTTAAAGTTTGTTTGCAATGTTCCCTATATTAGAAAGAGAAAATGTCAGTATTTGATCCATTTCTAGGATGGGGAATAAGAATGAGCTGGCTAATAGTCTGATAATGCTTTGCCAAAGAATCAGTATAATGGTAGATTTAAGCTAGCCATTGACAATTCTTGTTAATCAATGTTAAGAAGCACCTTACCATTCTATATTGAGGACTTCTGAGGGTTTTTAGCAGAAGACAGGGAGTTCAGTAAATAAAATATTGAAGGAGAGGGGTGATATAATCAAATCTGTATTTTTTTTCTTTAATGTATTTCCATTCCTACTGAGGTGTTATTTTTGCATAATGGATCCCTTTTTCTCAAGGTTCTCTCTGATGTCTTTACTTCCTCTTCCACTATAACTATCACTATTGGCTACAAAATACTTAGACACCTATTACTTCAGAAACCATTTCCTGTCAAAATAGGTTTAGTCATCTGAATTTATTAAAATTCAAGGAAACCCAAATCTCCAATGATTATTGGAAAAAGAGAACCAGAACACAGGTTGTCATATTACAGAGAGTTTTTCACAACAAGTGCACCTTAATTAGGGTAAGTGAGGATCTCTCAGAGCTAATACAAATTATGTAAACCTCCATTACACACAAACCTTGAAGAGAGGCTATGGAACACACCAAATGACATAGGAAATTAAATTACATGAGAGATGTTATTTTATCTAGAATATGCTAGAATATTCACTTTCTGGCTTCTTGGTAAAGTTCTTTACCACAAGTCCCAATATACAGTGTATTTGACTGAAGTGAAGAAAACATGTGCTTCTTCCACTTCAAATGTTGGTGGGGGGAGAGGTGATTTTCACCCACAGCATTGTTCACTCACCCAGCATACTAATGCACTTTTTCAATTGGCAAGTCCTTTATTCTTAACGCTACTGTTTTACTTAAGAGATAATGTCAAAGGAATTGAACGTTGTGACTGGATAATGGTCTCCTGCTGCAAGATAAATGCTTAGGCATTTATTGAAAATAAATGTTGGAATGAAGCCAAGACATTTATTTTTAAAGTAGGAAACTATTTTCTAGTCACAACTTTAAGTGCAAGAGACATTATAGCTATCTTACCAAATGATTTTTTAAGTAAATTGAGATCATCCAAAGAGAGAAACAGAATACCTGATTTGTTCTCACCTATATAACAGGTAATATTGTGGTTTCCTTTCAACAGATACCAAATCAAATTCAAATATGCTGTTCGTTTGGTAGGGGACATTGAAAGACTGCATTAACAACATATTCAATCAATTCTCCTGCTTGATTGTACAGACATGGTTTATGCTTTTTTAAACAAAGTAGATTTGAATATGCATGCTGAAACAGAAGTATAACATTTTATGATGCATTATTGAATTTTTTTGCCACTTTATAGGCAACAATGGTTACTGATCTTCTTACAATGTGTCTGAAAAGCACATAAGTGGTAACCTAGAGAGCTTTTAGCAATAATGCTAATGAGTTGTGATCTAAGGTAATGATGATTTTGCCTTCACAGAGTGAGAACAGTATAAGTGAATTTCAACAAACACTACTTATACTTTCCCTGTGTTGAAATTCAAAAGAACAATATTGTAACCTACTAGTTATTCATGGAATTTAGGTGTACCATGAATCAAATTCTCACCCTCTTCCCCATACCTGATGCTATACATTTAACTCCTAGTTACATTTTTCTGGTGATATAAAGTAACTCCATAGATATTGCCTTTCGTTTCCTAGCCATTCTCTGTAACAACTAAAGAAAAATGAAAATTTATGCCTGAAACAGGCTTAATGGAAACACAACATCTGTATCAACTGTGAATAGTATGGGCCACTAGGTAAATTATTTTACCCTGAGGGATAAAAGAGAAAACAAAAACATATTTTAATATAATGTTGACATGAACAGAAATTGTTATTCTTCATTTTGAAGATGGTGTTATAAGAATGTTATTTAGGATAAGCGTGTGTGTGTGTGTGTGTATGCACATGTGTGTATATATATTTGCACATATATATAGATAGATATAGATATAAATATAGATATATCAATATATAGATATCTACATATATGTGAAGAAAAGAATAAATTTCTCTGAAGTATATGAAGCCTGATGTTTCTAGAGAGACCCATAAATATTATACACAAAAACAGTTCACATGTAAAATAAAACCATAACTGTATTTTGTATGCTTTCATTAGGGGAGCTATGTTAAGATTAAAGATTGAAATACATTAAATAAAATATTATAAATAGAGAACATAAGACATAGCTAAAGAACACAGAGTTCTTTATATATATACATGTATGCGTAAGAAAAACCCAATAGTTACATGCTGATATGGTGCATCCCTTTTTTTTTTTTTTTAAGATTTTATTTGTTTATTTTAGAGATAGAGAGAGTGTGAGCCGGGGGTGGACAGTGGCAGAGCAGAGGGAGAGGACAAGAAGACTCCATCCTGAGTGCAGAGCCCTATTCAGTGTACAATTCCATGACTCTGAGATCAGGACCTGAGTCAAAATCAAGAGTTGGATGCTTAACCAACTGAACTTCCAGGCACTCCAGGGCTAGGTATTTCTAAGTAACTTTAAAGAAGTCTTCCATCTTTTCAAATTTTAGAAATAAGCATCATTAATTAATTTATACCTATAATTATATTATAGATTTGTTTAATGGTGTTAGTAATTTTTTATGATTATTATGGAAATAATTTTACATAGTTTTTAGACATCCCTCTCATTAATTTTGGTTGCTTTTCTTTAAATTACTTCTCAAGATCAAATTTGAAATGGGAGTCCTGTGATTGCCTCTCCCAATATTGTTATTATATTGTAAGCTCATATCTGCTGTGTAATATCCTCTCTCGAATATTTGGAAGATATCTTTCTTTCATTAAAAATGCCATCTATAGATAGCTGCATTTGTGGTAAGCACGGCATAATGTGTAGACTTGTTGAATCACTATGCCAAATGCCTGAAACTCACACTGTGTGTCAACTACACTTCATTTTTCTAAAATGCCAAATGTATAGTCTCCATGTTAGTAGAAGATTAGACTCCTTTAGCCACCTTAGGAGGTGATAGCTAAGGAAATATATTTGACATTTCATTACCCTTTTTTAAAAGAATTTATTTTCCACCTCTGCTGTGGGGAGCCAGAAGATTCCATGGCAATACATGCGGGAGCTTTCAAAACATAGCCCCTATTCTAAGATCTTCAAGAGTATAACTTCTTTTGTATATTGGATTTTCACCTGAAATTTTACTTCAGGCGAGTGTCATTCACTGCTAATATAATGGATGGGTTCATGTATAAAGAATTACATTGAAATATTATAAAACCACTGGTTAAGGACACCTGGATGGCTGAGTCAGTTAAGCTTCTGCCTTCAGCTCAGGTTACAATCTCAGGGTCCTGGGATTGAGACCCTCATCGGGCTCTTGCTCAGCAGGGAGCCTGCTTCTCCCTCTCTGCCACTCCCTCTGCTTCTGTGCTCTCTCTCTCCCTGATAAATAAATAAATAAATAAATCTTATGAAAAAGTCACTGGTAGAGAAAGAGTAGAAATATTTATATAATGTTATGAACCAGGTACTTTATTAATTTCTATGATCCTTCACATAAGCTTCTGAGGTTGATATTATCATTGTGCCCATTTTATAGAGGAGAAAATCGTGGAAGTGAGAGTTAAAATAACTTAAGATCATACAATAGGAAGGTGTTAGTCTAGAGATTTGCATCTAGATAATGTGCCTTGGAATCCATGATTATTTTGGCCACAGTACTAATTCAGCCAGGTGGGATGGCCCTGGAGATTATTAATAATTGTACAAATTCGTAATAGAGCAGCTCTAAGAAACAGTTCTTTAAAGTATTTATATAATGAAATTATTAACCAAAAATCTATTTTATGAGGAAATATAGAAGTCAAAATTACAGCCTAATATATAAGCCTAGTGCCTGACTTCTGGGCCACAGCTCAGACTTGAACCTTTGCCTTTATGCTTTTGCTGTCCAAGACTCACACAGCTTAGCTTAACAAAGACTTAGTACAGTAATCACCTGAGGATGCTTGCAGAGGAAGGAGCTGGGCTTAGGGAGGTACCTCATGGATTAGATAATATATCATTGCTAAATTAACTGAGTTCCATATTAAGTGCTGACAGAAGAGTATATCTCTAAATGCAAGCTACTATCAGGAAGGAAAAGAATCTGTATGACAGCCCACTAGAAATTAGCTTTTGTAAAATTCCATTTTGAGAGTTAAAAAGTCTCAAGAGACTTGCTTGATGATTCATTTTCCTGTCTAGAAGTCGATTGTGATTCCTAGTGTACGGTTGTTCAATGTCCCAACTCCAAATACATGAATACTAGGTTGTAATTTTGTCCCTTATCAAATATTCACAAACAGTATCCCAAGTACTACTAATATTAATAAAGTCCCTATTTCAGAATATCCTCTGATTCTAGCTAATTCTTACCAAGATTTTTTTTCATTGATAGAATTAACAATATACATTCATTGTCCTCTATAAATAATAATCATATGCACATATCATGTTTTTCCCCAATTATGATAAATTGCAAATATGTATTTTTTGTTTTTGTTAAATAACACTTGGCTTCTTGAATAAGATGTGAAACTTTATCAGAATAAACAGTATTAGATATACTGTGGTCATTGGCTGGCTGTGTCTTGGGTTATAACTTTTACATAAAATATTATTTAACTTTTTAATTTTTTAAAAGTTAAGCTCATTTTCTGGATTCAAAAACATGGTATAGAAACCTTCCAGATATCTTCTCTCTAAATTTATGAATTTTAGGCATGAATACAAACTGAATACAAGCATCACAATGTGACATATATACATATTTTTTCATTAAAGTAACTTTCTTCATATAAGCTGTTCAGATCTGTTGCCGCTGTAATAAAATATTCTTAATAGAATTAATGCACTTGCTCAGTTGAGAGATGGGCAATTTCAACGTACTTTGTTATCTAGAAGATATTTATAGCATCTTAAAATGCATTCCATTGATGTATACAAGCTCAATTAGGAAGAAAAGTAAGGAGTTTAATTTTTAAGGGAAAGTTGGGATGCTCTCCCAAGGATTTTAGATAACCCATCTCTTCTCATTGGT
The DNA here is from genome assembly GCF_009829155.1 of Mustela erminea. Classification (NCBI taxonomy): domain Eukaryota; kingdom Metazoa; phylum Chordata; class Mammalia; order Carnivora; family Mustelidae; genus Mustela; species Mustela erminea. The sequence goes on from NC_045625.1 coordinate 58,950,175, forward strand.
ACTGGGCCATAAATAACTTCACACAGGAAATGATCATGAGCTGGAAATTTGGAGAAAAGAGGAGCATCCTTTCCCCTTTCATTTCGTCTCTATTTTTAAAGGGAGTATATTTGTTTCACTTCATTTCACTGTAGGAGTAGGCCTGCAATCCTCAAAGGGGGAAAAACAGAAAAGATTTTTCTGTTCATGATTTTCCAATGGACTTTTTCATAGCATTGCTTGTTTGATATAATGTTTTAGCTGATTTTATTGACTCTGGAAAAATACTCTGATAATCTGGAGATAGTTGTATTATTAAGTTGTATAGATTAGAAAATTGTTTGAAAAAAAGTCAGAGACTTGCAATTTGTAAGTACTGTGTTAATAGATACTCACATAACCAAAATTTGTTAAATAACAGATATTCTGTCAAGATTCCTGGGAAGTGCTTTCTCTAGGACTCAATATTCCCCCCAAAGTTGTACTTTTTCTTTAAGCAACAAATCTCCTATTTCTTCTTATATACAAATCGTGAATCATGTTTCATCCATTTCTTTGACCAAATTAGAAAGCATAGCCAACTATGCTTCCGCTCCTCCCCCCAGATAGATTGTATTTACTGACATTACTCCTCTTTGCATTTTCTTGTAGCTTTCCTTTTCAACCACGTATCATTATCCTTAAAAAGAAAAATAAATAAAATAAACGAATTTATTTTCTCTAGCTTTCCCATCTCTAAGTTTCAAATAAAATGGCATAAAACAAACTGAGACCCAGGCTAACACTACCTAGAAGTATGATACAATAAAATGTATGAGTTCTAAAAGTCAGCATAGTATTATTTGACTACACTTGATCATGATATCTCTGATTCTTTTCATTATTTACAAGATAGTGTTTGATATTCCTGTCTTCCTACTACTGAAAGATCTATCTTCCTTCCTTCCTTCTTTCCTTCCTCTTCTTTCTCTTTCTCTCTCTCTCTCCTTCCTTCCTTCCTTCCTTCCTTCCTTCCTTCCTTCCTTCCTTCCTTCCTTCCTCTTCTTTCTCTTTCTCTCTCTCTCTCCTTCCTTCTTTTCTTCCTTTCTTCCTTATCTTGGAGTGGTTCCTTGAGAATTCTTCCAGTTTACCATTTTTCTTTTCCACATATAAGCAGGTATCCATTAATCCAGGAAGGATACAAGTAGTGATCATTCTAAAAGTCAGTTTCCAAATCAGGAGATCACTCCAAACTCAGGTTGGATACAAGCACTATTATCCAATGACTAAACTCAGGGTCCAAAACCATTAAGTCAATTCAAGTGGGTCAGCAGAGCAGGAAGTGGAAGACCATACCCCTGAAACCAACAGATGTCCATCTGACATCAGCAGACCAAGTACCAGAAAACCAGTCTGTTAGTGGGTATTTCAGAATATGAGCACTGAATGAGGTTGTATTTGGAGTTCACAGGAGAAGAGATGAACAGAAGCAAATGCCTGAGCCTTTTGGGGAGGCACGTACTGAGGTCTGAGTTGACAATTTCTGAAAAGGGGCTTCTTTTTAGAGATAATTGGCTAAAGTGCCACCCACCTCAGGGCCCTAGGTCAAACTGAACCTAGAGCTGGAGGCCGGATGGAGCAGGTGTAAGGGTGAAAGTCTAAAAACACCATCATTTACTTAAATAGTCACAGTCTACAAGTATAACATATGTTTTGTGATATATTTACTTACTATAGTTATATTTTCCCTTTCTTGATTTGAAAAACAATGGACAAAGAATTTTAGTTTTCTTTAAAATCATGTTTACATACATCTTTTAAAAGGAGAATATGCCATATGCTGCCCCATTCTGTACGAAACAGAATGAAACTTAAGCCTATGTATTGCTAGAAGAGTTGAATGCAATAAGCTTCAGAACTTGCTCCTATAATATCACCATTTTTTTCACTAGTGGTATACAGTCATGAGTAGCCAGGTAAAAGAGCTGTATTTTTTTATCCAGGAATCTACTAATTCAAGAAAAATAATTTATTTGCCTAAGAGATATTTATTTATTTTTGACATGTCGTTTTTTATTTTGAATGTATACAATAGATTTGTGTTTATTCTCTTGGTATTAATTCCTATTAGTAAGGAAATATAATGGTTTTCCCACAATATGCCTAGCAGCTTTCCAGCTGAGACCAACACTATTTAATTCATAGTTCTTTGGACCTAACAGATATCGAATTCTGTGTTATGTATTCACTCGCAGCATGATCAGACACCCACCAAGTCTCCAACAATAATTAACATGTTACATGAGGATAGATCCCATTAACTGAGTATAACTGAGTAATGTATTTCAGGTTAACTACTACCCTCAGCATCTTGTGCCATTCCTACATTTGAGTTGTTTCTTTGTGATGCAAGATGAATATAACTAAGAAGTTTAAAAAGATATTTACACATTCACAAAATTATATAACTGCCTCTATAGCAATCATAAATATTCTGAGAAAATAAATCAGTGTCTTCATATTATGGTCTTGATTTTTCATTCATTTTCTTATTTACATGTAGCATCATAGACTCCCTGATGTAACATCTATTTTCCTCTTTGAATGGCAGGCTTTTATTCAAATATTGATTATTAACTGTTAATTTTCTTCCATCTTGATTGAACATCCCTCATTCAGTATCACTTTATAGTCTTCAGTGGATTTTGAAATTTCAAATTAAGTCTGTTGCTTTTCACTTCTACCTAGAGTGACATTTATCTCTCTCTCCTTGCTGAGATTTTCTATTGGAATGACTTCTCACAGTCACTGCCTTTTTAAAATAAATTTATATATAATTTACTCTATGTATGTTAGTTGCTGAATGATGGAGGGCTTCCAAAATAGGATATCAATTTTTAAACTTACATTTATGATTATATATTGATATAAACTGACCTAAAACAAGTATTATTATATCCACTGTCCTTCAATTTGGTAATACATCTTTCATGAAGATTATTCTCTTCTGTGGCCTCAAAATGGTTAGCATTTTTCATTCTGAGTTAATTAATTGGGTGACAAGCAGAGATCCTAAGATTTGGAGTAACCAACCATTCAGTTATCTAAATAATCTATTATCAAGTGAAGTGCTTCCTGCTAATTCTGTTGGTATAAATAATTGAGCCAAATTACTAGAATATTTGATAAATACCTTTTACTTATTTATTCAGAAAACGTATTAAACAACAACTTGATGCCAGGACTATACCAGGCATTTACTATTGCATATAGAGATAAATAGGACACAATGATAC